>NC_069499.1:465808602-466154481 GCF_027579735.1 Bombina bombina
CGTGGAGCATCCTCTTCTTTCCATGGCGACTGAAGAATGAAGGTTCCTTTAAGTGACGTCATCCAAGATGGCATCCCTTAGATTCTGATTGGCTGATAGAATTCTATCAGTCAATTGGAATTAAGGTAGAAAAAAATCCTATTGGCGGATGCAATCTACCTTAATTCCGATTGGCTGATAGAATTCTATCAGCCAATCGGAATCTAAGAGACGCCATCTTGGATGACGTCACTTAAAGGAACCTTCATTCTTCAGTCGCCGTGGAAAGAAGAGGATGCATCGCGTCGGATGTCTTGAAGATGGAATCGCTCTGAGCCGGATAGATGAAGATAGAAGATGCCGTCTGGATGAAGACTTCTGCCCGTCTGGAGGACCATTTCTGCCCATCTGGAGGACCACTTCTGCCGGATTGGTTGAGGACTTCGGCCTAGTTGGGTGAAGACTTCTCCTGGTAAGGTGATCTTCAAGGGGTTAGTGTTAGGTTTTTTTAAGGGGGTATTGGTGGGTTTTAGAGTAGAGTTGGTTGTGTGGGTGGTGGGTTTTAATGTTGGGGAGGAATTGTAATTTTTTTACAGGTAAAAGAGCTGATTAATTTGGGGCAATGCCCCGCAAAAGGCCCTTTTAAGGTCTATTTGTAATTTAGTGTAGGGTAGGGCTTTTTTATATTTTTGGGGGGCTTTTTTATTTTGTTAGGGGGATTATATGAGGTGTAATTAGTTTAAAAATCTTGTAATTTGTTTATTATTTTCTGTAATTTAGTGTTTGTTTTTGCACTTTAGATAATTTTATTTAATTGTATTTAATTGTATTTAGTTTAGGGAATTAATTTAATTATAGTGTAGTGTTAGGTGTAATTATAACTTAGGTTAGGTTTTATTTTACTGGTAAATTTGTATTTATTTTAGCTAGGTAGTTAATAGTAGGTATTAAATAGTTAATAACTATTTAGTAACTTTTCTTCCTAGTTAAAATAAATACAAACTTGCCTGTAAAATAAAAATAAACCCTAAACTAGATACAATGTAATTATTAGTTATATTGTAGCTAGCTTAGGGTTTATTTTATAGGGAAGAATTTAGTTTTAAATAGGAATAATTTAGTTAATTATAGTAATTTTATTTATATTTATTTAAATTATATTTAAGTTAGGGGGTGTTAGGGTTAGACTTAGGTTTAGGGGTTAATAAATTTAGAATAGTGGCGGCGATGTTGGGGGCGGCAGATTAGGGGTTAAAAAGTATAGGTAGGTGGCGGCGACATTGGGGGCGGCAGAGTAGGGGTTGATAAATATAATGTAGGTGTTGGCGATGTTGGGGGCATCAGATTAGGGGTTCATAAGTATAATGTAGGTGGCGGCGGTGTCCGGAGTGGCAGATTAGGGATTAATAATATAATATAGGTGGCGGCAATGTCGGGGCGGCAGATTAGGGGTTAATAAGTTTAAGATTAAGGGTGTTAAGACTCGGGGTTCATGTTAGGATGTTAGGTGTAGACATAAATTTGATTTCAAATTAATTACAGCTAGAGATTGTTGTAAATAAGGATACACATTATAGCACTCTATAGAATAAAGTGCTATAATGTGTATCCTTATTTACAACAATCTCTAGTTGTAATTATTTCAGTTTCTGTTCATACACAGCACCTATGGGCTCTCTTTAAACAGTATAAGGCCAACCAAATAACACTATAAGCCCTTCTCCACTAACCATTTTGAGTAGTGCCATCTCTTTTTGGTATTTCAGCATAAATTTGATTTCCCCATAGGAATGAATGGGACTGCATTAAGGAGCTTTATGCTGCTTTTTGGCAGGTGTTAGACTTTTTTTCAGCCGGCTCTCCCCGTTGATTCCTATGGGGAAATCATGCATGAGCACTTTACACCACCTCACCACTAACATAAGCAGCGCTGGTATTGGAGTGCTTTAATGAGCAAAATTGTGCTCAATGCTCACTTCTTGTCTGGGTTGTAAAAACCCGTAATACCAGCGCTGTCTGTAAGTGAGCGGTGAGCATAAACTGCTCGTTAGCACCGCACAGCTCAAAATGAAAAACTCGTAATCTAGCTGTAATTTTTTTTTATCCATAGTGACTAGAAACAAAATCAAATGTACATTTAAGTTAAGAAATAAATGAAAAGGGAAAGACCTATACTACACCTGAGGATCTTGCGTGTTGTTTGATGACATATTATACACAATTGTATTCCAGCCAGCCACCAGCATACCCAAACTCGCAAGTTACCTTTTGGGGTTCCATTGCCTTACCATAACTCTCTGCGGAGCAATTAGAGATCATGAATTCTCCTATATTTTCTGAAGAGATCCAATTTGCTATCAAATCCCTATCGCTGGGAAAGACGCCAGGCCCGGATGGACTCCCAGTAGAATTTTTCAGACTCCTATCGCCTCAAATATCCCCTATCCTTTTTAGGGTTTTTAACGCTGTGTTCTTAGAAGATGCACTTCCCTCTACCTCATTTGTCTCAGCACACATCACTTTAATTCCTAAGCCCGGGAAAGACCACTCCCTCCCAGAGTCGTATCGCCCCATCTCCCTACTTAACACCGATTACAAGATTTAGAAATATATGGATTGGGGGATGGCAGAGTCTAATGTTAAATCTCAGGTATCTCTTGTATATTTATATAAATAACTCAACATTCAAATTATCTCAAGAAATATCTGATGCAGTGAACTGGTTAAGAAAGACATGCAACAACTAGTTAAAAAAATTGTAAAAGAGGATACAATCCAGTTTAGAAAAGGAAACCAGTACTGCAATAGTATAATACTAATTAGCTCTGCTGGAGCAATGGTATACAAACGTTAAAAGTGTTCCATGTCATTCATACTATTAAACTTTATTAATTCAACTAGGAACTCACACACATACAGTGACAGGGCAGAGAGATTAAAAACACTTAAACTCAGTTGACTGTGCTATCGCAATAGGGTATTAAGAAAATGATTCAAAGTATCCAACAGTCCTCAGTCCCAAATATAATAAAATAGACTAAGCCCTTACAATCCGAGGGCTAATTAATATTACTATTACACTATTAAGGACCAGAGGCTGTGAAGAATATTATTGGATTAATAGAGCATATTTTTATCAACAAGAGCAAGCTAATTAAAAAATGAGCAGGAGAGACTAAGCTACCCCTGTCGGACCCCTGACGCGTGTTTCATGAACGCTTCCTCAGAGGGGGTGCGGGCCGCTGTTACTTGGCGTGATTTATGCAGACTTTTAGCCCACCTACTAAAAATGATTGGTCTTAGTGATAGGCGTTGTCCGCCTGTGATAGGATGCGTCAACTGTCAATCATTTCATCTGTAGTTTACGCGTAGTGAACGGAATGGGTGTGTTAGCATCAGAAAGTCTAAACTAGACATGACCATCCTACTGTGTATCATTGGCTATAACGGGAGGAGGTATCTGCCTATTATTGGATAGATCCATCGTGAATTTAGAAATTCATGGCCGACGTATCTCATAGTGATCGTCGTAGAATGGGTGTATACCTATTGATGACTCATCGTGGTTAAGAACCAATCCGTGGCTTTAGAATTGTTAGAGTAACTGGGTGTGTAATATTAAAGAAAATTCATTGGCAGATCATCGAACATGTAACCAAACTGGCGATGACTGATATTAGAATCATGGAATGTTCCATATATTTGTATATATTGTATATACGTCCGTGACTTAGTGTGTTGTGTTTGATGAACATGTTATATGAGTCATCTAGGATATGTGTACATCTAGTAAGTTACGATCGATGTTACGAAGATTTTTCAATAGCAGTATATACAATTTATTCACAGTGTCATTATTACATGTAATGAAAAAATATGTGCATGTCCGTACTAACCCAGATTGTATAATACTAGATGTAATTATGTACTGTGTATTCATATAACACATAAATAATATACAATTTGAATCTATATATTTTATTATTTGATTCGGGTATAATAGATTACTATCTGTAATAAGTGATTGCTTTATATACACAAAAAATATAAAATGTGTGAAAAATAGTGTGAAAGTGAATTGATTGTAACCCACATATATACCAAAAAGTGTATGAGACAGTGTAGAGAGAAACAATTCGAATAGTGAAGTGCTGCATATATTACAGTGGTGGATCTTGATAAGAAATATCATAGATTCTGAATACCTTCTTAGAATTATTATGTGAACATATCCTTTATCATAAGATGATGTTGTGACGTGTTTAATCAAAAGAGACTATATGATAGTGTTCTAAAATCTAACATTGTGTAAAAGATGCTTTTGATGTGAGTAAGTGAAATATCTAATTATAGAAATACATTTTATTAAAAATAGTGCCCTTATATACAGAAATGACACAATTAATGAAGTAATGAAATAATAATTACCACTTGCTTTGACAGCTTCATTTAAAAATTCGCTATTTGTAGCGTAAATAAATTCACAATTTTATATTGGATTTATATGTTTGTAACACCTATTACACATGAGGAATGGACTGACTACTTTTTTCATACAGTTAGATAGATGTCCTGAACTATTTATTAATTTTCATTAATTATCATAGTACAAGTCTTTGTACAACTGCCTGTATTGTAAATACTGGAATATGGGGTGATTGACCTATAGGTAAACAAAGTAATTGTTGTAATCATTCATCCCATTCGGTTTAACTGCATTCAGTGAGTAGATCCACTTGCATTCCATTTTCAGCAATATTTTTTCAATATTACCTCCTCTTATGCCAAGGGATGGTTTTTGGATTACTGTGTATTTTAAATCCTTTGTCAAACTTTTGTGATGTGATAAAAAATGTTTGGCCACTGAAGTTATTTTTTTGCCATTATTTAGATCTCTTTGTGCATTTTTGATATTATAGGCGTGTTCTAAAATACGTATTTTGACCTCTCTAGTCATCATGCCAACGTAAAACATTTGGCAGGAGCAGGACAATGCATGCACTACTCCTATTGATGTGCATGAGAAATACGAGGGTAATTTATATACTCTGCCACTTCTTTCTGTTATACTTTTTGTTTTCCACACAAACTTACATGCTGAGCAAGTGCCATAGGGGTACATACCCAAATTTTTGTCTTGTTTCTTCTTGGATCTAATAAAATGACTAGATACTAGCTTGTCTCTAAGATTTTGTGGTCTTTTGAATCCCATGGATACTTTGTCTCCAATGATGGTTTTTAGAGTTTCATCATTTTGTAGGATATTCCAGTGGTCATTTATGATTTTAGTTATGTGCGGAATCTCAGGATTGTATGTGGTTATGAATCTCGGGCAAGATTCTGTTTGTGTTTTGTCTTTTGGTACTAATAATTCCTCTCTGCAAACCCTCAGTGCTTTATATTTAGCTCTTTTGACTGACTTTTTGCTGTATCCTCACGAAATTAATCTTTGAGATAGGTCAATGCTTTCTTTCATATAGATCTCAGTGTTTGTACAGTTGCGGTGAAGTCACAGGAATTCGCCGTAAGGTATCGCTTTTAATGTGCTTGGAGAGTGTGCACTGGATTGATGGAGTAGAGTATTGGTTGCTGTCTCTTTTCTATAAATGGTGGTGTTAATCAGACCATCATTGTTTATGAATATCTTGAGATCAAGAAAACAGATCTCCTGTTTGCTTGCTGAGTAAGTCAGTTTTATATTGAGTTTGTTCTCATTTAATTTAGACATGAATAGTTTGAGTTCTGCAGATGTGCCCTCCCAGATAAATAGAATATCATCTATAAATCTTAACCACATAGGTATGTGTTCTGTATATTTTTGTAATTGATCAGAGAATACCCAAAATCGCTCCCAAAAACCCAGAAATAGGTTCGCGTACGTTGGCGCACACGCGGTGCCCATTGCCGTGCCTTGTATTTGGAGGTAGTATCTATCATTGAATGTGAAGAAGTTATGTGTCAGGACAAAATGGAGTAAGCGAATTATGAAATCATTATGTGCTGTATTGTCAAGATTATTAGAGGCTAGGTAATATTTGATGGCTTCAATACCGTCATTGTGCCTAATACTTGTATATAGAGATTCTACGTCTGCAGTAACCAACCACATGTTATCCGTTAGTTGAATGTTTTGTATCATCTGTAAAACCTCCATGGTGTCACGCACATATGACGGAAGGGTAGTTAAATATTCTCTAAGCCTTAAATCAATGAACTTGCTAGCATTTTCCGTGAGATTATCATTGCCTGACACAATGGGTCTACCTGGTGGAACTGTGGGATCTTTATGTACTTTTGGTAGAAAGTATAGTGTGGCAATTTTTGGATTGTCTTTTGTTAAGTATTTTTTCTCAGAGTTTGAGAGTATATTATTTTCCCATGCATCCTTGATCATTCTATTATATGATAACAGAAAGGAGCTTTGAGGGTTAAATATTAGCTGTTTATAACATGCATTATTTGACAGTTGTTTGGTAGCTTCGTTTATGTACATTTGACGGGGCCATAGAACAACATTCCCACCCTTGTCAGATGGTTTAATTAGAATGTCTTGCCATGATTCAACATCTCTTAGTGCTTGAATTTCTGCCCTATTCATTTTTAATATTTCCCCCAGAGAACAGGGCTAAACTCAGAAAAGAAATCTGACATCTTATCTGAATTAACTGATGATGGTACAGACACTCAAAACACCAATTTGACATCCACTTCACAAGTGTGGAGATCAAATGTTAAAACTAAATCTACATATGCTCCCCCATTATCCATGTCACCTGAGATACAGGTATTTTGTAGAATGGTATGCCATAAAATAGAGCAATTGCCTATATACAATGTGAAAAACAATTTGAATAGGGCAGAAATTCAAGCACTAATATAAAAAAAAAACGGATAACATGTGGTTGGTTACTGCAGACGTAGAATCTCTATATACAAGTATTAGGCACAATGACAGTATTGAAGCCATCAAATATTACCTAGCCTCTAATAATCTTGACAATACAGCACATAATGATTTCATAATTCGCTTACTCCATTTTTTCCTGACACATAACTTCTTCACATTCAATGATAGATACTACCTCCAAATACAAGGCACGGCAATGGGCACCGCATGTGCGCCAACGTACGCGAACCTATTTCTGGGTTTTTGGGAACTATTTTGGGTATTCTCTGATCAATTACAAAAAACATAATTTATGCTTACCTGATAAATTTATTTCTCTTGTGGTGTATCCAGTCCACGGATCATCCATTACTTATGGGATATATTCTCCTTCCCAACAGGAAGTTGCAAGAGTCCACCCACAGCAAAGCTGCTATATAGCTCCTCCCCTAACTGCCATTACCAGTCATTCAACCGAAAACATGAAGAGAAAGGAAAACCATAGGGTGCAGTGGTGACTGTAGTTTAATGGAAAAATTACCTGCCTTAAAGTGACAGGGCGGGCCGTGGACTGGATACACCACAAGAGAAATAAATTTATCAGGTAAGCATAAATTATGTTTTCTCTTGTTAAGTGTATCCAGTCCACGGATCATCCATTACTTATGGGATACCAATACCAAAGCTAAAGTACACGGATGATGGGAGAGACAAGGCAGGTACTTAAACGGAAGTTACCACTGCCTGTAAAAAACCCTTTCTCACAAAAATAGCCTCCGAAGAAGCAAGGTATCAAATTTGTTAAATTTGAAAAAGTATGAAACGCAGACCAAGACTCTGTCTTGTAATCTGTTCAACAGAAGCCACATTTAAAAAAGGCCCAAGTGAAAACCACAGCTCTAGTAGAATGAGCTGTAATCCCTTCAGGAGGCTGCTGTCCAGCAGTCTCATAAGCTAAATGAATTATGCTTTTTAACCAAAAAGACAGAGAGGTTGCTGAAGTCCTTTGACCTCTCCTCTGTCCAGAATAGACAACAAACAAGGTGAATATTTGATGAAAATCTGTAGTAGCTTGTAAGTAAAACTTTAAAACACGAACCACGTCCAAATTGTGTAATAGACGTTCCTTCTTTGAAGAAGGATTAGGATACAAGAATGGAACAACAATCTCTTGAGTGATATTCTTGTTAGATACCACCTTAGGTAAAAACCCAGGTTGGTACACAGGACTACCTTATCCGTACGGAGAACCAGATGAGGAGAATCACATTGCAACGCAGATAACTCGGAGACTCTATGAGCCGAGGAAATAGCTACCAAAAAGGAACTTTCCAAGATAGAAGTTTGATATCTATGGAATGAAAAGGTTCAAATGGAACTCCTTGAAGAACCTTAAGAACCAGCTTTAAGCTCCATGGCGGATCAACATTTTTAACCACAGGCTTGGTTCTAACCAAAGCCTGACCAAATGCCTGAACGTCTAGAATACCTGCCAGACGCTTGTGCAAAAGAATAGACAGAGTAGAAATCTGTCCTTTTAAAGAACTAGCTGACAACCCTTTTCTCAAAATCATCTTGGAGAAAAGATAATATCCTGGGAATCCAGACTTTACTCCATGAGTAACCCTTGGATTCATAACAATAAGATATTTACACCATATCTTATGTTAAATTTTCCTAGAGACAGGCTTTTATGCCTGTATTAAGGTATCAATTACTGACTCGGAGAAGCCATGCTTTGATAACATCAAGCGTTCTGTCTCCAGGCAGTCCATCTCAGATTAGTTATATTTAGATGGTTGAAAAGACCCTGAGGTAGAGGGTCCTGTCTCAGAAGCAGAGACCGTGGTGGAAAGGATGACATGTCCACCAGATCTGCATACCAGGTCCTGCGTGGCCACGCAGGTGCTGTCAAAAGCACCAAAGCACTCTCCTGCTTGATCTTGTGCAAACCCCTCCGGAGGGAATTCCCACTCCCCCGGATGAAAAGTCTGATGACTTAGAAAATCTGCCTCCCAGTTCTCAACAGCTGGGATAGGGATAGCTTTTAGACAAGAGTGAGTCTCTGTCCAGTGAATTATTTTAAGACTTCTAACATTGCTAGGGAACTTCTGTTCACCCTTGATGGTTGATGTAAGCCACAGTCGTGATATTGTCCGACTGAAATATGATGTACCTCAGAGTTGCTAACTGAGGCCAAGTCTGAAGAGCATGGAATATCGCTCCCAGTTCCAGAATATTCATTAGAAGGAGGGTCTCCTCCTGAGTCCACTATCCCTGAGCCTTCAGGGAGTTCCAGACCGTATCCCAACCTAAAAGGCTGGCATCTGTTGTAACAATTGTCCCATCTGACCTGCGGAAGGTCATACCCTTGGACAGATGGACCCGAGATAGTCACCAGAGAAGAGAATCTCTGGTTTCTTGGTCCGGATTTAACAGGAGAACAAATCTGTGTAATCCCCGTTCCTCTGGCTGAGCATGCATAGTTGCAGTGGTCTGAAATGTAGGCGTGCAAACGGTACTATGTCCCTTGCCGCTACCATTAAGCCGATTACATTCATGTACTGAGCCACCAAAGGGCGCGGATGGAATGAAGAACACGGCAGAAATTTAGAAACTTTGACAACCTGGACTCCGTCAGGTAAATTTTAATTTCTACAAAATCTATCAGAATCCCTAGGAGGGAAACCCTTGATATTGGGGATAGAGAACTCTTTCCTTGTTCACTTTCCACCCATGCGATCTCAGAAATGCCAGTACTACGTCCGTATGAGACTTGGCAACTTGGATGTTTGACGCCTGTATCAGGATGTCGTCTAAATAAGGGGCCACTTCTATGCCCCGCGGCCTAAGGACCGCCAAAGTGACCCCAGAACCTCCATAAAGATTCTAGGGGCTGTAGTTAACCCAAAGGAAAGAGCTACAAACTGGTAATGCCTGTCTAGAAAGGCAAACCTGAAAAACCGATGGTGATCTTTATGCATCGTAATGTGAGGATAAGCATCCTTCAAATCCATTGTAGTCCTCTATTGACTCTCCTGGATCATAGTTAAGATGGTACGAATAGTTTCCATCTTAAATGATAGAATTCTAAAGAATTTGTTTAAGATCTTTTAGATCCAAAATAGGTCTGAAGGTTTCCTTTCCTTGGGAACCACAAACCGATTTGAGGAAAACTGTGTCCCTGTTCCTCTATTGGAACTGAATGGGTCACGTACACAATGCAAGAATGTCTCTTTCTTTATCTGGTTTGCAGATAAATGTGAAAGGCAAAAACTCCCCTTTTTTGGGGGGGAAAGCTTTGAAATCCAGAAGATATCTCTGGGGTATAATTTCCAATGCCCAGGGATCCTGGGCATCTCTTGCCCACGCCTGGGCGAAGAATGAAGTCTGCCCCCTATAGGATCCGTTACCAGATAGGGGTCCGTTCCTCATGCTGTTTTAGAGGCAGCAGCAGGCTCCTTGACCTGCTTATCTTTGTTCCAGGTCCGGTTGTCTCCAGACCGCCTTGGACTGAGCAAAAGTTCCCTCTTATTTTGCCTTAGAGGAAGTTGATGCCACACCTGCCTTGAATTTTCGAAAGGCACGAAAATTAGGCCTTTTTTGTCCCTTGATTTGGACCTGTCCTGAGGAAGGGCATGATCTTTTCCTCCAGTGATATAAGTAATAATCTCCTTCAAACTAGGCCTGAATAGGGTCTGCCCCTTGAAGGGAAGTTAAGTAGCTTATTTATTAAAGTCACGACAGCTGACCATGATATAAGCCATAGCGCTCTGCGCGCCAGTATAGTAAAAAACAGAATTCTTAGCCGTTAGTCTAGTCAAAGGAACAAAGGCATCAGAAAACAAAGGAATTGGCTAGCTTAAGTGCTCTAAACTTGTCAAATATATTCATCCAATGGAGCCTGTAAAGCCTCATCAAGAGACTCAAACCAGAACGCCGCAGCAGCAGTGACAGGAGCAATGCGTGCAAGGGGCTGCAGGATAAAACCTTGTTGAATAAACATTTTTTATCCATTGGATCTAAAAAAGCACAACAGTCCTCGCCAGAGGTAGTGGTACGCTTAGCTAGAGTGGAAACTCTTCTCTCCACCTTAGGAACTGTCTGCCATAAGTCCCGTGTGGTGGCAACTATTAGAAAACATTCTTCTAAAAAATAGGAGGGGAAGAGAACGGCACACCTGGTCTATCCCATTCCTTATGAAAAATTTTAGTAAACCTCTTTAGGTATTGGAAAAACATAAGTACACACCGGCACTGCATATTATTTATCCAGTCTACACAATTTCTCTGGCACTGCGATTGTACACATTCATTCAGAGCAGCTAAAGCCTCCCTGAGCAACAAGTGGAGGTTCTCAAGCATAAATTTTAAATGTAGAAATATCAGAATCAGGTTAAATCATCTTCCCTGAGTCACAAATATCACCCACAGACTAAGCATATTGTGAGGTAGTATCAGACATGGTTCTTAAAGCGTCTGTATGCTCTGTATCTACCCCCAGAGCTCTTTTGCTTTCCTTTAATTTCAGGTAGTCTGACTAATACTGCTGCCAGTGTATTATACACAACCTTTGCCATGTCTTGTAAAATAAACGCTATGGGCGCCATTGATATACTTGGCGCCATTTGAGCGTGAGTCCCTGGAGCGGGAGTCAAAGGGTCTGACACGTGGGGAGAGTTAGTCGGCATAACTTCCCCCTTGACAGAATCCTCTGGTAAAATAAACGCTATGGGTGCCTTTGATGTACTTGGCGCCATTTGAGCGTGAGTCCCTAAAGCGGGAGTCAAAGGGTCTGACACGTGGGGAGAGTTAGTCGGCATAACTTCCCCCTCGACAGAATCCTCTGGTGATAATGTTTTTAAATACAAAAAATGATCTTTATTGTTTAACATGAAATCAGTACATCTGGTACACATTCTAAAATGGGGTTCCACCATGGCTTTAAACATAATAAACACAGAGCCTCCTCTATGTTAGACATGTTAGAACTAATAAAGAGACTAGTAAGCTTGGAAAACACTTTTATCAAGTTAACAAGCAAATATAACAAACGTTACTGTGCCTTTAAGAGAAACAAATTTTGTCAAAATTTGAAAAACAGTGAAAAAAGGCAGTAAATCAAACTAAATTTTTACAGTACATGTAATAAGTTAACAGAGCATTGCACCCACTTGCAAATGGATGATTAACCCCTTAATGCAAAAAACAGATAAAAAAAAAAAAAACGACATTTTTTTAAACAGACACAACAAAACTGCCACAGCTGAGCTGTGGATTACCTTCCCTATAACTGTTTCTATGCAAAATTTAAGCCAGCCATGTGGAAAAATTAGGCCCCAATAAGTTTTATCACCAAACATATGTTAAAAAACGATTAAACATGCCAGCAAACGTTTTAAAACACATTCTTATAAGAGTATGTATGTCTATTAATAAGCCTGATCCAGTCGCTATCACTGCATTTAAGGCTTTACTTACATTACTTCGGTATCAGCAGTATTTTCTTAGTCAATTCCATTCCTTAGAAAAATATATTACTGCACATACCTTAGCATATATCTCTATCAATCAGCCTGGTACCAGTCGCTTTCACTGCATTTAAAGGCTGTACTTACATTACTTCGGTATCAGCAGTATTTTCTTAGTCAATTCCATTCCTTAGAAAAATATTTTACTGCACATACCTTATTTGCAGGAAAACCTGCACGCCATTCCCCCTCTGAAGTACCTCACTCCTCAGAATGTGTGAGAACAGCAAATGGATCTTAGTTACGTCTGCTAAGATCATAGAAAAAACGCAGGCAGATTCTTCTTCCAAATACTGCCTGAGATAAACAGCACACCCCGGTGCCATTTAAAAATAACAAACTTTTGATTGAAGAAATAAACTAAGTATAAAAAACCACAGACTCTCACGACCTCCTATCTATGTTGAGACTTGCAAGAGAATGACTGGTAATGGCAGTTAGGGGAGGAGCTATATAGCAGCTTTGCTGTGGGTGGACTCTTGCAACTTCCTGTTGGGAAGGAGAATATATCCCATAAGTAATGGATGATCCGTGGACTGGATACACTTAACAAGAGAAATATACAGAACACATACCTATGTGGTTAAGATTTATAGATGATATTCTATTTATCTGGGAGGGCACATCTGCAGAACTCAAACTATTCATGTCTAAATTAAATGAGAACAAACTCAATATAAAACTGACTTACTCAGCAAGCAAACAGGAGATCTGTTTTCTTGATCTCAAGATATTCAAAAACAATGATGGTCTGATTAACACCACCATTTATAGAAAAGAGACAGCAACCAATACTCTACTTCATCAATCCAGTGCACACTCTCCAAGCACATTAAAAGCGATACCTTACAGCGAATTCCTGCGACTTCGCCGCAACTGTACAAACACTGAGATATATATGAAAGAAAGCATTGACCTATCTCAAAGATTAATTTCGCGAGGATACAGCAAAAAGTCAGTCAAAAGAGCTAAATATAAAGCACTGAGGGTTTGCAGAGAGGAATTATTAGTATCAAAAGACAAAACACAATCAGAATCTTGCCCGAGATTCATAACCACATACAATCCTGAGATTCCGCACATAACTAAAATCATAAATGACCACTGGAATATCCTACAAAATGATGAAACTCTAAAAACCATCATTGGAGACAAAGTATCCATGGGATTCAAAAGACCACAAAATCTAAGAGACAAGCTAGTATCTAGTCATTTTATTAGATCCAAGAAGAAACAAGACAAAAATTTGGGTATGTACCCCTGTGGCACTTGCTCAGCATGTAAGTTTGTGTGGAAAACAAAAAGTATAACAGAAAGAAGTGGCAGAGTATATAAATTACCCTCGTATTTCTCATGCACATCAATAGGAGTAGTGTATGCATTGTCCTGCTCCTGCCAAATGTTTTACGTTGGCATGATGACTAGAGAGGTCAAAATACGCATTTTTGAGCACGCCTATAATATCAAAAATGCACAAAGAGATCTAAAAAATGGCAAAAAAATAACTTCAGTGGCCAAACATTTTTATCACATCACAAAAGTTTGACAAAGGATTTAAAATACACAGTAATCCAAAAACCATCCCTTGGCATAAGAGGAGATAATATTGCAAAAATATTGCTGAAAATGGAATGCAAGTGGATCTACTCACTGAATGCATTTAAACCGAATGGGATGAATGATTACAACAATTACTTTGTATACCTATAGGTCAATCACCCCATATTCCAGTATTTACAATACAGGCAGTTGTACAAAGACTTGTACTATGATAATTAATGAAACTTAATAAATAGTTCAGGACATCTATGAGCAATAATATATAGTATAATAGTATTTACACTGTAAGGTATCTATAGATAAAACTGTATGAAAAAAGTAGTTAGTCCATTCCTCATGTGTAATAGGGGTTACAAACATATAAATCCAATATAAAATTATGAATTTATTTACACTACAAATAGCGAATTTTTAAATGAAGCTATCAAAGCAAGTGGTAATTATTATTTCATTACGTCATTAATTGTGTCATTTCTGTATATAGGGCACTATTTTTTATAAAATTTATTTCTATAATTAGATATTTCACTTACATCAAAAGCATCTTTTACACAATGTTAGATTTTAGAGCACTATCATATAGTCTCTTTTGATTAAACACGTCACAACATCATCTTATGATAAAGGATATGTCCACATAATAATTCTAAGAAGGTATTCAGAATCTATGATATTTCTTATCAAGATCCAACACTGTAATATATGCAGCACTTCACTATTCGAATTGTTTCTCTCTACACTGTCTCATACACTTTTTGGTATATTTGGGGGTTACAATCAATTCACTTTCACACTATTTTTCACACATTTTATATTTTTTGTGTATATAAAGCAATCACTTATTACAGATAGTAATCTATTATACCCGAATTAAATAATAAAATATATAGATTCAAAGTGTATATTATTTATGTGTTATATGAATACACAGTACATAATTACATCTAGTATTATACAATTTGAGTTAGTACGGACATGCACACATTTTTTCATTACATGTAATAATGACACTGTGAATAAATTGTATATACTGCTATTGAAAAATCTTCGTAACATTGATCGTAACTTACTAGATGTACACATATCCTAGATGACTCATATAACATGTTCATCAAACACAACACACTAAGTCACGGACGTATATACAATATATACAAATATATGGAACATTCCATGATTCTAATATCAGTCATGGCCAGTTTGTTTACATGTTCGATGATCTGCCAATGAATTTTCTTTAATATTACACACCCAGTTACTCTAACAATTCTAAAGCCATGGATTGGTTCTTAACCACGTTGAGTCATCAATAGGTATACACCCATTCTACGATGATCACTACGAGATACGTCGGCCATGAATTTCTAAATTGACGATGGATCTATCCAATAATAGGCAGATACCTCCTCCCGTTATAGCCAATGATACACAGTAGGATGGTCATGTCTAGTTTAGACTCTCTGATGCTAACACACTCATTCCGTTCACTACGCGTAAACTACAGATGAAATGATTGACAGTTGATGCATCCTATCACAGGCGGACAACGCCTATCACTTAGACCAATAATTTTAGTAGGTGGGCTAAAAGTCGGCATAAATCACGCCAAGTAACAGCGGCCCGCACCCCCTCTGAGGAAGCGTTCGTGAAACACGCGTCAGGGGTCCGACAGGGGTAGCTTAGTCTCTCCTGCTCGTTTTTTAATTAGCTTGCTCTTGTTGATAAAAATATGCTCTATTAATCCAATAATATTCTTCACAGCCTCTGGTCCTTAATAGTGTAATAGTAATATTAATTAGCCTTCGGATTGTAAGGGCTTAGTCTATTTTATTATATTTGGGACTGAGGACTGTTGGATACTTTGAATCATTTTCTTAATACCCTATTGCGATAGCGCAGTCAACTGAGTTTAAGTGTTTTTAATCTCTCTGCCCTGTCACTGTATGTGTGTGAGTTCCTAGTTGAATTAATAAAGTTTAATAGTATGAATGACATGGAACACTTTTAACGTTTGTATACCATTGCTCCAGCAGAGCTAATTAGTTTTATACCAATTACAGGATACTCATGAAAACTCTCGCTAATAGATTTAGGAAATGTATCCCCTCACTACTGCATTCAGACCAAACAGGCTTTGTAGCAGGTAGAACATCAGTGGTTAATATTCATAGGGTTCTTCATGCCATTAACTATTTTTGGTCTTTGACAGAGACCCAACAATGTGGAGAGAACCAGGGGGCCTTCCTGTTATCACTTGATGCAGAGAAGGCCTTCGATAGAGTGGAATGGCCGCATTTATTTAATACCCTTAAACAGTATCAGTTCGAAGGGCCGTTTCTTTAATTCCTAGGTAAAATCTATTCCGCTCCCACCGCAAATATCCTGGTCAATGGCCTTCTCTCCCCTCCCTTCACTCTTCAGAGGGGTACCCATCAGGGTTGCAAGCTATCTCCCCTACTTTTTGATTTGGCCCTGGAGCCGTTGGTCCTTAAGCTAAAACAAATATATCCAGGAATGTCTATAAATGAACATGCCCTACACATGGCTTTATATGCTGATGACATGCTTCTCTTTGTTACAGACCCCTCTCGTTATATACCCAGGATTATAGATGTCCTACAGATATTTGGAGACTTTGCAGCATACAAGGTCAATATGAGTAAATCAGAAATCTTATGGTTAATTGATCATTAATTTGATGATTCCAAATTCCCTTTTACTACTCAACCCAGCACCTTGACCTATTTGGGAATAGAGTTGCATAGGAACCCATACAACATATATGACCTAAATATTACAAAGCAATGCATCCAATTACAATCTCATCTAAGAACTTGGGTTAAGCTCCCCCTTAGCCTATCGGGTCGTATTAACCTTGTAAAAATGTCCATTCTACCTAAGATACTATACCCGCTGCTGATGTTACCCTTTCTCCTTTCTAAGGGAGACCTCTTAATGATCAACAAAGCAATGCAATCATTTATTTGGAAAGGAAAGAAAACTCGTATAGCAGCCTTAAGATTGCAACAACCTTACCTTAATGGCGGGCTGGCACTTCCAAACTTGAAATGGTATAACTGGGCAGCATTGGTACGTCTGGCGTTAGACTGGCAACTGGGCCCCACACACTTTTCAGACATTTCCCTGGAGGGGGCTGTGGTGGGGTCGCATTCTTTGGCGTTCCTACCATATATCTCTCTCCGAGATCTCCCGCCTGAACTTAAACATAACATAATGTACAAAGACATATTAAAGGCTTGGTGGCTGGCTTTGAGATACTTAGAAAGGAAAGGTCCCTCCCCGAAATATATCCCTCTGGTGGGTAATAGAGACTTCCCAGCAGGGAACGAGATGGCACCATTCCAGGTATGGAAAGCGATAGGCATCAACTCTGTTGGCGCATTGCTAGACTCACTTTTACATACTGTCAGAACATTTCAAGACCTGAAGAACAAATTTGACTTGCCTAAAGCCCACTTTTATGCATACCTACAGTGTAGACACTATGTAAACTCCTTAATATCACAGGACCCGGGCTTCTGGGAGCTCTCTCCTTTTGCTATTGTACAAACCGGGCCATTTTTCACTATCCCCGATTTATCAGAAACTACTTAGGCAAACTGCAGAATCTACTATGGCTGAGATTGAAACTAGGTTAAGAAATGTTGGCATGAGAGACTTTACTGTTGACAACATTAAAAAAAAGCAGAGTTTTGACTAAAAAGGCTAGTATGGCAATTACCCAAAGGGAGATGCAGGTTAGAATCCTTCAGGGAGACTGCATCACCCCACCACGCTTGGCACATTGGAATCCAACACACCTGAACTGTTGCATTAAGTGTAGCTTGCCTAAACCAACAATTGGTCACTACTTCTTTGATTTCCCACTAGTCAAACGCTTTTGGGGCCAGGTACAATACGATAAGAGTCACATTACATTATGACTTAGTCTTTGACTTAAAGACAGTTTTCCTGCTTACACGAGAGGGAGAGAATAGTATCATACACCCCCTCCTTACTCTCTGCATCATACTAGCTTGTCAGTGCATTTCAGCTCTCTGGATCACCAGTAATCCTCCCCTATTGTCTCAATTCAAACAAAGACTACTTAAACAACTTTTTATAGAACAACTAGATACCAAACTGGATATAAAACGTAGACTTAAATCGTTCCTTAAAAAATGGCAGGGTTTTATAGGAGTTCTCTCTCCTCCTCTACAAAAACACATCCTGCGCCCATTCTCACAACACGAGATATTCTTGGAAATGTCTCTCAGAGGGGACTGGAGCACTTTGAATTTTGACCATGAAAGAACCCCCCAGGCCTATGGTTGGGAAGAGGTGTTAACTGAGAACTAATAATAATAACAATATAGAAGGGGTGTCGGGACTGGGGGGGGGGGTGGAGGAGAACTCCCCCCTTTTTTTTTCTCTCTTCCCTTCCTTCTCTCTCGTATGCCTCTTCCTTCTCTTCCACCTCTTCCCACTCTTTGTCCCTTTTTCACATGATCACTAGACTTAGTTAAATGAATAGTTCAACAATGTTGTAAGGTTTATGTTACTTTGTATATAGAAAAGGTGAAAATGTAAAGTGGTACTTGGGTTTTCACATGGACTACTTCTCTCACTAGCCAACCCATCATGGAATCGTGCTCCACATTTGGAAAGGGCATCGCATTTAAGGACTTCTAACTTTTGATGATTAGATGTCAATATAAGACTCCTGCGTGAGCCTGTATCCTTGATATTGCTATATAATTGCCATGTTTTATCTATGATTGTGAACCCAAACAATAAAAAGAATTTGAAAAAAAAAAAAAAAAAAATGAAAATGAAGAAAGAAATAAAAACATATTTTTTGTTTGCCTAACTTGAA
The DNA here is from genome assembly GCF_027579735.1 of Bombina bombina. NCBI lineage: Eukaryota > Metazoa > Chordata > Amphibia > Anura > Bombinatoridae > Bombina > Bombina bombina. The sequence continues at coordinate 465,827,434 of NC_069499.1, forward strand.
TACAGCAGGAGCAAAGACAACTAGTTATCCTAAAGATGTGCAGAAACATCTAAGATAGTGCTAGAGAGTCTGCCCATTTGTCTGTGAATTATAACCTAATGTTAAATAATGTATGATGTAAAGTAGGGCTGGGCGATATGGGGGGGGGGGGAATTGCGATTGCGATTTAATCGCGATTTTCTTAAAAATTACTATAACACCTTATTTTTTCATTAAAAAGTTTATTTAACACTACAGAATCTTAATGTACATGTTTCACAATGTCCAATACACTGTGGGAGCATAAAAATACAAACCACATATGTATATATATATATATATATATATATATATATATATATATACATGCAATCACATACACAGTTACACACACATATATGTGTGTGTATATATATATATATATATATATATATATATATTCTTCTTTTTTTAAACATTTTATCATGACTGAAAATGAGCCCTGTCCTGTCCAGGAATCCAATACAGGCATATAGCAGTAGGGGTGGGGGGCTGCTCCTTTCAGAAATTCGGTGCCTTGCCGATATCAAATACATTGTAGATGCAGTTAACCCAGCAGCTAGCTAGCAGAGGGGACTGCAGTTTTAGCCTTTTTGGCAGCCATTGGGGTTACCTGCATCTGCTATGTATTTGAGCTGTTTCTCAGAGAGCAGGAGATTGTGTGGGAGGTTCCATAATGATTACATACCCTAAGTTTCAGACTGCAGATGTCCCTAGGGGGAAATAATAGTAAGTGGCTTTCCCTCCTCTTCAAATCTCCTGCATGGGCTCTGCTTTTAGACTTCTATAGATTGATCGGCTGCAACCAAGATCACAAACAGAAAGTGAAAGTAAAACAGCCATTTTACAAATGTGTGCTAAAAGCAACCAATAGATGAAGCTGGTTTGCAAGAAATCACATACAAATCATTTCAGTACAGACACATCTGAAGATTTATTTTTTTTCGAAAAATCGCGTACTCTTGTGGTTTTAAAACTGTGGCGATCAATCATGGTTTAAAACCGCATCCGCGATTAATCATGCAGTCCTAATGTGAAGACTAGAGCAGAACAATTTCCAGATTTGGGAAGCAAACTGCAAGCCTCTATCTAATTGTACAGTACATTCTGAGGCAAGCCGTACAGCAGAAGAATCTGCTTTACGAACATAGTAGCAATGATTCTAACTGAGGGAAGGCCAACCAAAGGAATAGTATAATGATGCTCAGAGGGAGGCAAGTCAACAATAAAATCCCTTGAAACAATACCTTAAGTTCTCTCAGGGACAGGTGGTAGATGAATAGTTCCAGCAGAAGCCAATGTTTTAGGCTTAGCTCTAGAAAAGGTATCACAGGAGGAAACAAACTGATGAAAATCCATAGCCAGCTGAGGCCACCAAAACATTAGCCTCTTGCCTCTTTCAAATGAAGATGAGGAGTAGCCTATATGGAATTGATTAAGATCATTCCAGTTACAGTTAGTATCTCTGGCAATGCAACTAAAGTCAAATACATAGTATTCCTCCACAGGATGCTATCCTTGACAAAGTGCCTTTAGAGCCGATTGATAAATAATATTCATAATATTAAAAAAAAAGAAAGAGAATTTGATGGATGATAAGAACCAAAAAGCCCATCAAGTTTACCCATAGTAAGTTACTGTTTTCTTAGGATAGCCTTATGAATGTTCCAAGCATTTTTGAATTATCTTATAGTCCCTGCAAAAATAGTCTTACTGTTATGCTTTATCCTGTTTTTCTCCTGCTAGCAAAAGAATAGCAATACAACATATTTATTCAATTTAACTAAAAACAGGATCTGACCAAAATGGTTGAGTGCTAGGTCTGTAAGAGGCTAGTATGTGTTGTTTGACTTGATTCTGCAGCTGCTGCTGATGCTAAATAGGCTGAAGTAGGAGGAAACTGCTGATGCTCGCAAACCTTCAATTCTTTATAACAAATTCATCTGCAAAGTGTTTAACTCCTGCATGAAGAGGGTAATTCTGACAGTTGTTGGCAGAAGGTGTTGATCACACTAGCCTCTGCTGAATCCATTTCACTGGCTTGAATCTTAATCCAGTAAACAAAGAAGAGGAACAAAGATCAGAAACACCACAAACAGCACAGTAAAATTACAAGCACCAAATGTCTTTTAAAATCTTCCTGTCCCTCTCTTCCCAGTCCCAATTCAATTTTATCACTTCCTGAAGAAAGATTACAATAAGACACATCCACAGCTTAAGCCTCATCAGTCTGAAGCATGTCCTGTAAGACTGTGACTGGAAAAATTGCCATGTCTAATGACAATGCTGAGACAAGCTCTATTCCTTCTAATCCCTCTCTAGCTCTACTTCAATTTCTGACTTTTCTATCACTGTCAACGGCACCACTATCTCCCCAAGTCCACTGCCTAGGAGTTACACTTGACATCCAACTGTTGTCTTCATCCTGCCACAAACACCTACACAATATTTAAAACATTCACCCGTTTCTGAGCGCTGACACTACTAAGCAACAAATTCACTCCCTGGTAACTTCTTGACTTCACTATGACAATAACCTACTCATTGGCCTTCCTTTCTCCTGCCTCTCCCCCTTCAATCTATCCAAAATACCTTTGCAAGGCTAATCATCCCGCTCCGTATCTTCTGCATCTCTCTGTGAGTCCCTTCACTGGCTCCTCTTTCACAGCAGAATTAAATTCAAAGTTCTCACCCTGACGTACAAAGTCCTTACTAATGCTGCTTTCCACTACCTGTCCTAAATAAATCAACAAATATACTCCAGCCTGCCCCCTAAGATATAACAATGACCTTATCCTTGCATATTCTATCATCACCTCTTCCCATGCTAGACTGCTGGACTTCTCTCATGCAGCACCAACTCAATGGAATGCACTTCCTTGTACTGTCAGACTTTCCTCTAATCTGTCTTCTTTCAAACACTCCCTAAAGACATTTTTGTTCAAGGAAGCCTACCACCCAACCATCATCTAACTCTGTATTAACATCATTCTCACCCTTGCAGTCCTCACCTGGTGTTTCTCATCCTCCTACCCTTCTAGATTATAAGTTCCTACTGGTATATAGCCCTCGATTCCTCCTTAATTTCTTTGACAAATTTTGTCTTGTGTCTTACAAATATTGTATCAATTGTACCCGTGGACAGCACTGCAGAATTTGTTGACTCTTTGTAAATAAAGTATAAAATTAAAATATTTACTGTGTATGTTGAACAATGAGACATAGGTATTCAATTCTTCATTGTCTGACATACTCAAAATAGCAGAAGTCATAGAATACTCTTGCTAGTATGTTCTGGTGTTTTGCATAGAAAGTAATAGATGGCACTACAATTTGAGAGCTGCTGTGGTGCTTAAGATTTTCAGTGTTTGAGCTATTTTAATGGTGATTGGTGACCCACCTCCATTTTAGCATCAGGGCTTGCACTAGGCTGCTGCTTTGAGAATAGAGACTTTTATAGGCATAAGTCTGTGCATAAGAACATGGAAGATAACTTATTCTGCACTGTTGGTGTGGCACTGGGCACTGTATTTTTCAGTTTCTATTAGTAATCAGCTATTTATAGAGCAATCTAGCAATTAGCTGTGGACCCTCAGAGACGTATCAAACACAACAATATAACTGGTTATGTTATAATAATTTTTTTCATAGTAGACAGATGAAAAACAAACCCTTTTGGATCATTTGCTTCACTGATTCCAATAAAATATATGGATAAAAAATTCGGTTTGCACAAAATTTTCAGTTCATAATTTTGGTCCAATTTGGGTTCTCAACACGTTCGGTTCATCAAAATATTCAGAAAATAATTGAATTTGAAACGAAATTCATTCAATTGCATTAAAGCCTACTGGAAGCCCACAAAGCATTCCTTTTAACCACAAAATTACACTGCTAGGAAATGCCAACAATTCAAAGATTCATTACTTACTGGGACAAGAGAACATACAGACATTAGAACAATTTTTACAAAGAAAATTCAAAGAAAAAAATTTAATTAAAAGCACTACTACAACCTTTCAATATTTTTTTTTTTCATTCAACACTTTTTTTTTTTTTTTAAATCCCCCAAGCTAAAGTAACCACATTCCTCAATTTCTGACACACCTGCTCCATAACTACTAGTCAGCTTGGAGACCCATTTCAAAGAAGGGCAGGGGAAGGAGAGGCAGCACCAACAGGCAGCAGGCTTACTGAACTAGGTAGGCCTCTGATAACAGTAAATAAACCTCAAAATTACACCTCCATGGAAGGTGGACAAATATGTGTAAAGAGAACCTTGGACATAACGGACAGATGTTTCCTGAGGTTTAGGCATTGATGGATGATGACCACCACAAAGCAGGAAGGGCAGGAGAGACATCAGCAGCCAGCAAAGTTACTTGAAGGGACACTGTACCTACATTTTTTCTTTTGTGATTCAGATAGAGCATGATATTTTAAGCAACTTTCTAATTTACTCCTATTATCAAATTTTCTTCATTCTCTTGGTATCTTTATTTAAAATGCAAGAAAGTAAGTTTAGATGCCGGCCCATTTTTGGTGATCAACCTGGGTGGTTCTTGCTGATTGGTGGATAAACTCATCCTCCAATAAAAAAGTGCTGACCAGAGTTCTGAATAAAAAAAAGCTTAGATGTCTTCTTTTTAAAATAAAGATAGCAAGAGAACGAAGAAAGATTCATAATAGGAATAAATTAGAAAGTGGCTTAAAATTGCATGCTCTATCTGAATCATGAAAGAAAAAATTTGGGTTCAGTGTCCCTTTAAGTAGATAGGCCTGACACTATAAAAACCTCAAAAAACATACCTCCAGGGGAGAATGAGGGCAAAAAGGTGAGTAGAGCCCCTTGGACACAATGGCCAGCAGTTTCATGAGGATTTGCCATTGACGTATGATGACCACCATAGAGCAGGAAGGGCAGGGTAAACAGTGGCAGCAGGCATCAGAGTTACTGAATAAGGAAGATAGGCCTGACAGTACATAAACCTCAAACATACACCTCCATGGGAGGAGGAGGCCAAACATTTGACTAGAGCCCCTCAGACACAACAGCCAGCCATTCCCTGAGGAATAGGAAGGGCAGGAGCAGAAAGGGCAAGAGCAGCAGTAGGCAGCAGAGTTACTGAACTCTACCACTAGGCTTGGAACCAAACAATGTAAATTCAGCAACTACACCTTCCGTTCCCCTCATTCCCCTTTACTTTTATGGCTACAGCGAATCATGTCCGCTCAACATCGGTAAATGCCGACAGAATACACTTTCTTCATTTATCATTGCACAAGCTTTTCTGGTGAAATGCTTGTGCAATGCTGCCCCCTGCTCACTGGTGGCAAATTGGTCACTAGCAGGGGCTGTCAACATTGTAGATAAGATTAAAGGGAGACGTCCCTATAATTTTATCATTTTTATAATTTTTCATCATTTGTATTATTAGTGCTTAATAAATTTTAAATGGTTTTGTGCATAAAGGTTTTTTGCATAATATTTATTATTTAATAATAGGTGCATAAGGGATTAAATGCCTACCGGTCACTAGCCGTAGAAGGGAATATATAACCACTTACTCTATAATGAAATAAAAACACAACAACATTTATGGGTAAAATTTTAACCGTCACAGGTTAAACATTTATTAACTAACTAAGTAACTATGGAAACCAACAAGGTTCTGATGGCGGCTGAACGAAATGCTATAATGACAACCCGGCACTGCAGAAGGTAAACGGCCCAAACGGAAACTGCAGCAGAGCGGGACCTCTGCTCATAGAAAAATTGCTACTAAGGGGTTAATGAGATCACGTGACCCACCCGCAAGGGGAAGGAGGGGCACCTTACGTGCACTTGAGGCTATCCACCCCTCACACTTTTAGATTGGTCATCACTCCCCCTGTTCACCCTTTCCAAGGCAACAGGGCTGTTACCTCCCGCCGAGCGGGTCTAAAAATAAGGACTACCCCCTAAAAAAGGGGATCCGCTACTCAGCCGCTAGAAGCCAGGTAGACCAGATATGGTAGGCCAATAACTAAAGAGGCTGACAAAGTTAGCCTGAATAGGCATACCCGTCGCCAACTAGGGGAGACAATTTAAATTTGGAAATGCTCAATCGACTATGTGGCTACTAAATTAGCCTGAGAAGGCATACTTAGCGCCTAGTACAATAAATTAAATTTGGAAGCCATCTTGTAACAGGGAAGGGAGGGAGGGGAAAGAACTCATCTGCACCGGATTCCAGGAAGAAGAGGGCCAGGAAGCTGATGATCCCCACTTTTAAGGTGAGTAGTGGGCCCCTCCCTTGCATGCAACATTGTTGCAACTAACCTCCCTAGCCAGCCCTCTTCTCCTATCTCTCCCTACGGCTTTAACCCTTAGCTTTGCTCCAGGCCCAATTGTGCCCTACACTGCCTTAAGGGATGAAATGCCTACCAGTCGCTAGCCGTAGAAGGGAATATATAACCACTTACTCTATAATGAAATAAAAACAAAACAACTTTTTATGGGTAAAATTTTAACCGTCACAGGTTAAACATTTATTAACTAACTAAGTAACTATGGAAAACAACAAGGTTCTGATGGCGGCTGAACGAAATGCTATAATGACAACCCGGCACTGCAGAAGGTAAACAGCCCAAACGGAAACTGCAGCAGAGCGGGACCTCTGCTCATAGAAAAATTGCTACTAAGGGGTTAATGAGATCACGTGACCCACCGCAAGGGGAAGGAGGGGCACCTCACGTGCACTTGAGGCTATCCACCCCTCACACTTTTCGATTGGTCATCACTACCCCCGTTCACCCTTTCCAAGACAACAGGGCCGTTACCTCCCGCCACCAGATAGCATTAAGATGATAACTGTGCCGCCAGTAATAAAGGACAAACACAACCCAACCAGACTTAAAGGAGGGTTACTATGGCCTTACGAATATCCTTTATAAAAATATCTAGGGCAACTGTCTCCAAATGAACCCTATCCTTCCTATAATAATGGACCTTGTCGGCTGTTAGAGATTCGTGTTTAATCACGAATCCCCCATTACCTGTGACGGTTCTAGCAACTGAGGAATTTATCTTCTTCCTAACCTTGTAAGCAGCGCTGTGGCAAGATATGTGACGCCATTCCAACCTGGGAACTATGTTGGACCAACCGACCAACACATTCGGAATGCGAGCTCTGATCCAAGTGATATCCGCTTGCATGATCTTGATAAGCTCCAAGACTGGATTGGCGCCCAAATCATTGCCTCCTAAATGTAGAATTATCACGTGAGGTTTACCCCAGCGTACTAGGGCCTCCGAGATACGCGATGGAAGCGCGGGCCAACACATCCCTCTCTCCCCTAACCATCTAATTGACACTAGGGTGGAAGGGAAACCCAAATTCTGCCCCCCGGAAGGGCCGAACTACGTATGGAGGCCCAATGCACATAGGAGTGCCCGACGATCCATATCCTTTTTGCGCCGCTGACAGGTCCTGTAAAGACACATGGGATTAGTACTGCAAATAACACTATCCAATAACCTTGGATTACAAACTAAACACATTATTCAACAACCGGTCGAATGTAACCCTTAAACTTATTAGAACGCCATCTACCCAGATGGCAAATGGCTTCCACGGAAGAACCCTGCAACGCGGCATTAGTAGCTGCCCCTATGTGGAACGAATGGGGAGCTATCTTCGACACGTCCAATCCCGCATGTGCAGCGGCCCTCGCTAGCACCCTACGAAACTGGAACAACGAGAGAGAAGTCCGATTCGCGTGAATTAACAAAGGGCCCTGCTCTGATGGCCTATGCTCTAAAAACTGGTTCACCGCCCTCACCGGGCAGCAGTGACCGTCGGACTGAGATATAGGTATCCATGCCCCTTTGCCGTCTTGATCAGTCTTGGATCTTGGCAAATAAATTAAAAGTGAATCCGCTCCAGCCCTGATGTGGCCAAATTGAAGGCCCTTGTCAGTGCTGGACTTAGAAGGCGCCACAAGCTCACTTATACGTAGCGTTGCAGAATAAGCTAGTAAAAACGCAGCCCTGAATAATAAAAACTCGTAATGCGTCGCGCAGATGTCCGGCAAAGCGTCCACCAGCCGCTCGAGCCGGTCATGCGTGATAGGCTCCCTAGAGTCCTTTTGTTGTGGTTGCAGCTTGCCCCAACCTTTAACAACTTGACACACAAATTTAGAATTACCCGGATCCGGCAAAGCAAGTGTACGGTAAAAGAATGACAAGGCCGCTAACCGAGAATGAACAGCCCCCTGCCGAGAACCCCCGCGCCAGAGACTCACCAGCCAGTCACATACCGTGTCCTGAGACGCCTCAGCCGCCTCCACATTCTGACATCGGCAAAAATCTTCCCATTCGTGCCAAAGCCTCACATAGGTGCGCCATGTGTTAGGGGCAAGGGACGCCCGCACTAGAGGGAGCAAGGATATCCAGGATGGAGAAGCTGCCAAAGGAAACCAGGACAAGGTAAGCCTTCTAATGCAGCCTGAGGGGCCAAGCATCTGAACGTCACCCAATCAAACCTGGATAGCGCATCTGCTAAGACATTATTAACCCCCGGGACGTGCCGTGCTTGAAACTGGATATTAAGTTCAAGACAGCGTAACACCAGATGTCTCAATAAACAAACTACTACTGCAGATGTGGCCGAAAGACCGTTCACCGCGTGGACAACACTGAGATTATCTGTCCAGAAATTAATCGTCCTGTTTGCGAATTTTTTGCCCCACAGCTCAACAGCTAACACGATAGGGAAGAGCTCCAAAAGGGTAAGGTTACGTGTTAAGCCCCTGGCTGACCATTCTAGTGGCTAAGGGCCCGCACTCCATTCCCCTCTGAAATATGCCCCATAACCCTTTGAACCTGCGGCATCAGTAAATAAGTGCAACAACTGACTGGAAATGGGTTCAGATCGCCATAATCGAATCCCATTGAAATCCTGAAGAAATGTCTTCCAGAAATCCAAATTTTTTCCGAAGGTCTGAGTTTGCCCTTTAACTTAGCCTCCAATCTTCGATTGAAAACTCTCCCCATGGAGATAACTCTGCCTGCAAAATTAAGAAGGCTAAGCAATGACTGTAACTGCCTAAGTGTAATGGTTACCATGGAAACGGCCGCTTCAACCGCCTCAAGCATGTCTTGGACTTTACCAGAAGGCAGCCTACAAATTCTGTCTACGGTATCGATTTCGATACCTAGGAATGTAATGCAAGTACCCGGGCCCTCAGTCTTGTCTTCAGCTAAGGGGACACCGAATTGCAACATCAGGATTCTCATGGATTCCATCAATTGCTGACATTCATTAGTTCCCGGACTCCCCACCAGGAGGAAATCATCCAGATAGTGTGCAATGCGGTTAGTAACCGCCTGTTGCTCCAAAACCCAGTGCAAGAATGTACTGAAGGTTTCAAATAAGGCGCAAGAGATCGCGCAGCCCATGGGCAAGCACCTATCTACATAAAACCCCTTTTGAAATTTGCAACCCATCAAATAAAATGATGAAGGGTGCAAGGGCAATAGGCGAAAGGCGGATTCAATATCCAGTTTCGCCAGCAAGGCACCCGCACCAACCCCCCGCACCAATTCCAGAGCGCTATCAAAAGATTGATATCGCACTGAGCTGAGTTCCGGGTCAATGGCATCATTGACTGAATAGTCCCTAGGGTGGGACAGGTGGTGAATTAGACGGAATTTTCCTAATTCCTTCTTGGGTACCACACCCAATGGTGAAATGACAAGATTCGGCAAAGGGGGTGAAGGGAAAGGACCCACTACACGGCCCATTGAGATATCTTTATTCAGCTTGTCCCTAACAACCGAAGGGTGTTGGTAAGCTGATTTGAGGTTACGATAGCCTCTAGAGCCCTTAATGGCTTTCGTCACTGGTATATGAAAACCCTCAGTAAAGCCTTGAAAAATTAAAGATGCTGCGTGCGAATCTGGGTACACCCTAAGCCATGGCTCAAGAGCGTGCACCTTCACCGGTGTTGGGGCCCTTAGCAACAAGAGAGAGCTTGTTCTGTGCTCTACCGGATGTGGAATCCTTTTTTCTGGCACATTCGCTCCCAGCGTGTGACCCGGCACAGTATCTGCATACGTGCCTGAATGCACACGAGTTACCTCTGTCGCATTTGTTATCCTGAAATGCCCAGCAGGTACCTCCCCTGCGCTTCGCTTTGGAAGCACGAAAGGACTGATTACTAGAGGGGGTGGAGGAGGAGGAGGAGGGGGACCCTTGCGGGCCAAGGCGCTGCCAAAGATGCGAGTCAGTGGTATCAAAGGTGAGCACAGGATTACCCGCCATCTTTTGCCTAAATTCCACTGAATCCAGTGTATATTATCGGAATATTTGAGGATAGCATGGCATTGGCTCGGGTATTTCTCCAGGTAGCAGGAGGAGAAAACCCTAAAGCAAATTAGCCACTCCTCAAATGTTTCAGGACGCTTGAACCTTTTAGGTCCAGTACCGTCGGCACTTTTCTGCCCTGCTGTATTTTTTTTATGGTTCTTGGCTTTAAATGACCACGCAAGGAGGGAGTGTATGAGGGGAAGGAATCACCATGTAAGGCCACTTTCCTTTCCGGAATTAAATTAATTGGCGGACGCTTGTCCCCCATGAGAGTGTTGTGCTGCAAAGATTCTGGTGGTCCTATTGCAAGCTGCGTCTGCGCTATGTTCCTCACCGAACCTGACTGCCACATTTTCTTTACCATCGCAAACATGCGCTTCTGACCCTTACCCCTTAGCCCAAGTGAAGTGTCGCTGTCACACTCTGATTCTGAAAGGGATGAGTCAACCTGGTCATGTCGGTCATGTATAAATGTGGAGGGCTTACCAGGAATGGCAACTGCGTTGTCCTGAGACTCCAGACCAGAAGTAGAAGGACCAGGAACAGCCCCATCATCTCGCTGCATAGAATTGGCAGTGTCTTCTCGCTGCTGTGAATCCGCCTGTTCCTGAGGAGTAGCCGCCGAAGCCGAAGGCATATCTACTTGCTGCGGTTCCATGTTTGGTTCCACTTGTGATGCGTTCTGCAATAAAGAAAAAAGGTCGCGAGCACTACGGACACCGGCAAAGGGAGGGTTAATAGAACCCAAGCCTGACCTATTATTTGTATTTATGATCGCATTCCCCATATCATTTCCCCTTGACAAACTGAGAGTGCTACGAGCCCTACCAGCATCCTGCCCCAATGCTCCATGCCCTTCATCCACAGTGCTACCTTGTAATGGAATTGATGTAGCAGAATTGTCCCTGAACTCATTTGCCTGGAAAGTTGGTATCACATTCATAGCCACATTCGCAACATTTTGCACATTCGCAGCTGAAACATTCAGAGGAACAGCTTGTGCATTCATACTGGAAGCCCCTATATGTGCCACAGCGTGTGCATTCATATTACTGTGCATATTTGTGAAGCTACTGCGCTTCTGGCTGTGTTTGATGGCGCGCAACTTTGCGGATAAGCTGCTCTATTATGTTGAAGCGCAACATTAAATTGTCCCTGAGCATGGGAGTATTGAGTCTGAGCCTGGGCGTGCTGACCCTGTGGTTCGATAGCACTTATTTGCCCTCCAGAATGGTTACCTGTTTCATGAACTAGCGCCCTAGCTCTTGATAGCATGCCCCTACCCAAGGGGTTTAATCTATTAGCCCTTGCTGCAACCCCCCTCCTAGTTTTCAAGCCTCTGTGGGAGCCTACGCTAAGAGAAGAAACTCTATCTTGAGACCCCGTACCAACAAATGCCAATCTGCCAAGAATGCGGGATGGAGCCTTCCTCTGCCGCACCTGAGGACCCCTGCGGCCTAGTAACCCACCCCTGGCCGACATCCTCTCATGATGCTCACCTTGACCGGAACTTCCGGTTGCGCACTTACAATTGGACCCAGGGGGACCTGCGGCCTGGCTTGGAGGACCGGACAACGGCATCGCATGGAGAGGGCCCGGAAGACCCGACTAAGGACCTTGAAGACTCCCTAGCCAGCCCTCTTCTCCTATCTCTCCCTACGGCTTTAACCCTTAGTGCCCTACACTGCCTTTATGCCAGCTTTTTAGAGCCCTCCTTTTATGGTAGTGTTAGTGCATTCTGTGTTTGGTCTCTGAAAAGGGAAGAGACATTATAGGAGTTGGCCAAAGAATAGTATTACTCAGCGCATTCCCTTTAACTTGTAGACATTCTAGAAACTATTTCAAAGACAGCATCAGGTATAGGATAAAACTCAAGGGTTTTAGCAACAGTGTTAAAGACTCAATCTAAATGGTTAAAAGGCTTATCCTCAGAACCGTTAGAGTATTTAACCCCTATAGTAAGCAAAACCTTTTTAAAAGAGAATGAATATGTTAAACTTAGATTTAAAAAAAGGAAAAATCAGGTTCAACATCAAAAGAAGATTCCTCAGCATCAGAGGAAACTTTTCCTTCTGAAGACACAACAGGATTATCAACAGGAATCCTAGCTTTAGAAGGCATAGCACTAGTAGAAGGTAAATTCTAAACTGATCTTTTAAGTGTGCTATCCCGACCAACATATCAGCAGAGGTTATAGGAGTATAGTGTAAATCCATAAAAGGAAGCAAAAGACAAGTCCTTTGCGACCACTATGGAAGGTTTGTGACAAAATTTCCAATGATGGGAAAAAGAGAGCCACTAAGCATACCCATATACTGTACATCCCTCTGACAAACACTGTACTCCGAAGGGTAAATAGGCCTCAACTTGGGGGGATAGCTATCAAGCCGTCAACCTGAAATATGCTGGAATTCCGCAGCGTAATTGTTGCAAGCTTGATTCGACCTAGTTATAAAATCCCACAGACTGGCAAAAGTTGAAATTTTGATCTGTGTTGAAATTTGTGACGTAACGTACAATCCGCCGGTCTCAATACAACACAGATCGATGCTTACGTCATTACAAATTCGGCACTATCTGACACCTTTTGCAAGTTAACAAATTTCTAACAGGTACACTCGCCGCTATTCCAGCCCAGCGTACCTGGTTTTCAATCCGCCACCCTCGAGGCCGCGGATGCCATAGGACTCAATGGGAGTCTGAAAGCAGGGAAAACTATGTTCGATGCTGCCAGATATCCCATTGATTTCTATGGTAGAAAACCAGTAATGTTTACACCTAGCACCCTAACTTGTACCTGAGTCCAAACACCCCTAATCTGCTGCCCCGACATTTCTGCAACCTAAATAAAATTATTAACCCCTATCCCGCCTCAACTTTAATAAAAGTATTAACCCCTATGCCGCAGCTCCCGGACCCCGCCGCAACTAAATAAATGTATTAACCCCTAAACCCCTGGCCTCCCATATCACTATCACTAACTAAACTTATTAACCCCTAAACCACCAGCCCCCCACATCGCCATAAACTAAATTAAAGGGACAGTCAACACCAGAATTTATGTTGTTTTAAAAGATAGATAATCCCTTAATTACCAATTCCCCAGTTTTGCATAACCAACACAGTTATAATAATACATGTTTTACCTCTGTAATTACCTTGTATCTAAGCCTCAGCAGACTGCCCCCTTATTTCAGTTCTTTTGACAGACTTGAATTTTAGCCAATCAGAGCTGTCTCCCTGGTAAATTCATGTGCATGAGCTCAATGTTATTTATATGAAACATGTGAACTAATGCCCTCTAGTGTTGAAAATGCATTTAGATTAGAGGTGGCCTTCAAGGTCTAAGAAATTAGCATATGAACCTCCTAGGTTTGGCTTTAAACTAAGAATACCAAGAGAACAAAGTAAAATTGGTGATAAAAGTACATTGGAAAGTTGTTTAAAATTACATGCCCTATTTGAATCATGACATTTTTTTTGGACTTGACTGTCCCTTTAAGCTATTAACCCCTAAACCTAACAACCCGCTAACTTTACATTAAAATTACAACATCCCTATCCTATACTAAATTAAAACTTACCTGTAGAATTAAATTAAACTATATTAAACTATTAATTAACCTACCCTAACTATAATACTAAAATTACATTAAACTACCAATTAAATTAACTAAATTACATATTAAAAAACCCTAACTCTACTCAAATTATTTAAATCTACAATAAAAAATTGCTAAATTACAAAAAAAAAATAAACGCTAAGTTACCAAAAATAAAAAAAACACTAAGTTACAAAAAAAACAACCCACAGTATCAAAAATAAAAAAGAATTACTCCTAATCTAATAGCCCTATCAAAATAAAAAAGCTCCCCAAAATAAAAAAACCCTCGCCTACAATAAACTACCAATGGCCCTTAAAAGGGCCTTTTGCGGGGCATTGCCCCAAAGAAATCAGCTCTTTTACCTGTAAAAAAAAATATAAACACCCCCCGAACAGTAAAACCCACCACCCACACAACCAACCCCCCTCAAATAAAAACAATATCTAAAAAATGAATCATATGCACATCTTCATTCTTCACCGTAACCCCCAGGAATGATGGATTGTGGACTCTCACCACCTTTTTGAAAGCAATTATATTTGACCTAGAAGCAACAATGTTTGTCCCACTTCCACTCATTAGACAAGTAGAAGCAGACACAGAGTGGTAGTGACAGTGCTGGTACTACTGATGGTGATGGTGGCTGCAGCCGAGATAAAGTACACTATGATTGACTAACAATTTAATTACAAAATAATATAATTATATATTATTAGTTACAAGGATTTGTTTGTTAGATTATTATTATACAGAGGTGTACTGTGTGCAATATAGCCACAGCCACTGAGAAAATATTGTTGTTATGTTCATTTTTGTTGTTGTTCTATCTTACACCCAAAGGGAGAGGTATGCTACGGAACTACTATGGTGCTGTAGAGGGCCTGTAGCAAGCTGCCAGGTAGCCATGGTGCCCCCACTACAATATACATGTCCAGTTGCACACCTCTCTGCGAGTCCCTTCATTGGCTCCCCATTCACAGCAGAATTAAATTCAAAATTCTCACCCTTACATACAAAGCTCTCACCAATGCCGCTCCCCACTACCTATCCTCTCTAATAAACAAGAATACCCAAGCCCGCCCACTAAGATCCAACAATGACCTGCTCCTTGCATCGTCAACTATCACATCTTCCCATGCTAGACTGCAGGACTTTTTTCATGCAGCACCTACCCTCTGAAACTCTCTCCCTTGTGCTGTCAGGCTTTGCCCTAATCTTTCTTCCTTTAAATGCTCCCTGAAGACTTTTTTGTTCAGAGAAGCCTACCACCCAACTCAATAATAAATTAATTTCACTTTCCTCATCTAACTGCATTAACATATTTCTCAATCTTCCAGTCCTCACCTCCTGTTTCTCAACCTCCTACCCTTCTAGATTGAAAGTTCCCACAGGAATAGGGCCCTCAATTTCTCCTGTATGTGTTTGTAAATTTTGTCCTCTCTCTTTAAAGTTTTATTTAATTGTTTTATTTAAATTAATTGTACCCATGGACAGCGCTGCGGAATATGTTGGCGCTTCATAAATAAAGTATAATAAAAATAATAAGAATGCAAGCTAAAAAATAAATGATTCTATGCACAAAGGGTTACATAGAAACATAGATTTTGATGGCAGATAAGAGCTATAGGCCCAGCAAGTCTGCTCGATATTTCCTAAAAGTATAAACTTATCTAGGTCATAGGATAATCTTATGCTTATCCCAGGCATTCTTAAAGTCCCGCACAGTATTTGTCATTACCACCTCTTGAGGAAGTTTATTCCATGAATCAATCGCCCTTTCTGTAAAAAAGTGTTAAACATTTGAATTAATTTCCCACCCCCCAGCAAAGACAGGATGCCTACTTATCAGTAACAGCTATGCCCCCACTGCAATATAAACATGCAGTTTCACTTACTACAACAAAAAACAAAATTTATGCTTACCTGATAAATGTATTTATTTCTTGACACGATGAGTCCACAGATCATCTAATTACTATTTGGAAAACCATTCCTGCCCAGCAGGAGGCGGCAAAGAGCACCACAGCAAAGCTATTAAATATCACCTCCCTTCCCTCCAACCCCAGTAATTTGACCGAAGTAAAGGAGAGAAAGGAAGTAACAAGGTGCAGAGGTGTCTGAAGTTTATAGCATACCAACAACCTGACTAAAGAACAGGGCGGGCCGTGGACTCATCGGGGCCCATTTATCAAGCTCCGAACGGAGCTTGAAGGGCCGTGAAACACCAGTTATGAAGCAGCGGTCAGCAGGGGGCAGCGTCGCACCAGCAGCTCTTATGAGCTGCTGGTGCAATGTTAAATGCGGAGAGCGTATTGCTCTCCGCATTCAGCGAGGTCTTGCGGACCTGATCCGCACTGTCGGATCAGGTCCGCAAGACCTTTGATAAATAGGCCCCAAAGTGTCAAGAAATAAATAAATTTATCTGGTAAGCCTAAATTTTGTTTTTTTTCTAATGACATGATGAGTCCACGGATCATCTAATTACTATTGAGAATCAATACCCAAGCTAGAGTACACAGATGATAAGAGAGGGACAAGACAGGGAACCTAAACGAAAGGCATCACTGCTTGAAGAACCTTTCTCCCAAAAGCGGCCTCAGCGAGGCAAAAGTGTAAAATTTGTAGAATTTTGAAAAAGTGTGAAAAAAGGACCAAGTTGCAGCCTTGCAAATCTGTTCCACAGAAGCTTCATTTTTTTAATGCCCAGGAAGAGGAAACAGCCCTCGTAGAATGAGCCGTAACTCTCTCAGGAGGCTGCTGTCCAGCAGTCTCATAGGCAAAGCGAATAATACTCTTCAGCCACAAAGAAAGATAAGTAGCCGTAGCTTTCTGTCCCTTACGTTTCCCAGAGAATACCACAAACAGAGCAGAAGACTGACTTAAATCCTTAGTCACCTATAAATAGAATTTTAGTGCACATACCACGTCCAGATTGTGCAGAAGCCGTTCCTTCTGAGAAGAAGGATTAGGACACAAGGAAGAAACAACAATCTCCTGATTAATATTCCGGTCAGAAACTACTTTAGGGAGAAACCCTAATTTTGTATGTAAAACTACCTTATCCGAATGAAAAATAAGGTAAGGAGACTCAAACTGTAATGCAGAGAGCTCTGACACTCTACGAGCAAATGAAATAGCAACAAGAAACAAATATTTTCCAAGATAACGACTTAATATCTAAGGAATGCATAGGCTCAAACGGAGCCCCTTGAAGAACCTTAAGAACTAAATTAAGACTCCAGGGAAGAGTAACTGGTTTTAACACAGGCCTGATCCTGATTAAGGCCTGACAAAACGATTGCATGTCTGGTATGTCCGCCAGACGTTTATGTAAGAAAATAGACAAGGCAGATATTTGACCCTTTAGGGAACTTGCCGATAAGCCCTTCTCCAAACCTTCTTGGAGAAAAGACAGAATTCTAGGAATCCTAACTCTACTCCAAGAGTAGCCCTTGGATTCACAACAATATAGATATTTACGCCATATCTTGTGGTAAATCTTTCTAGACACAGGTTTAACTTACTGGCTTTCTTAGAATTAACTACGACCGTGGTGTCGCTGTCGTCCAGTGTAGCTAAAACCTCCTTGAGTAACAGACAGAGGTGTTCTAGCTTAAACCTGAAAGATACAATTTCAGTATCAGCAGGAGGAATTACACTGTCAGAATCTGAGATTTCACCCTCAGATGCTACTGAAGTATCCTCCTCCTCAGGCTTCTGGGAGGGGCCATTTGAAATAGCAACAACTGCGTCAGTAACCTCGCTTACTGAATGTTTATTTTTCCTCTTGCGCTTTCCCTGCAGCATGGGAAAAGCAGACAATGCATCAGAAACCGCAGAGGACATGAGAGAAGCGATGTCTTGCAACGTAACTCCAGGAGTAGTTAGAGAGGAAGCGCAGGGCACTGCATGTGTGGGTGATAAAAGTTGGGACGCTTGAGGGGGGCGGAGCAAGCCGGGCGTCTGAGCGGTCGCACACTGAAAGAGCTCTGCTCTTATTCTACCTATAGTTAATAATTAGACCGCTCAGTATCGCCCAAATTGTTGCTGTATGGTGATTAGAGTTCTGGAGACCAGTGCCATTGGGTCTAGTGGATAAGAAAGGACCTAAAATTGCTGCCCGGAGCAGTCTTTTTCCACCCACCGTTTACACGCTGCCCGCCTGGGACGCGGCCATTTTAAGTACCACGTGGAACTCAGATACAAGTGTGAGAAGCATCTATTTTGCAAATAGAGTACTTAATTCTGCCCCATGATGGAGACTTCCATGGAAGCCTTGCTACATCTTCTAGCCACCAAGATGGAGAGTCAGTTTAATACTCTCACGAAAATCCTCAGAGATGAGCGGAGTCCCACCTTCACGAGAAAATTTGAAGGCCGACATATACAAACCTCATACAGAGTGAGAGAAGTTTCTGAGGGAGAAGTGCACCCAGCGGAAGCTTTGGAGGAACATGAGCTTTCTGATGAGCAGCGTATTTGTGCCGATCCCCGGAACCAGACTGAGAGATGCATATGGGATATACCAGTATCTGGAGCTGGTCGGGGCTGTTTGGTAGACTCTGAGAAGCTGATCCCTGACCTTCCGGCGATGCGGTCAAACACTGAGGGTCACCAGGTCCAAACTAGTTGTGTACTAAACCCTAATGATGAGCCGCGATCGGATATAACTCCCACGATGTCCAGCTCCTGCTTAGATGCTCCGGATGGTAAGATCAATAGAGAGGCCAGCCCTACACTATACACTGTCAGTACGGGACACAGTTTAAGAAAAGCCTTAAATCTGACATTAGACGCAAGCGGCAGCTCACTGCTTGCCTTGTGTTCTCTCATCCTGAAGCTGACAGCCTCTACACAGCCTCAGGGACAGCCAGCCGATGATCTTGTTTATCCTGTTCCTTGGTCCCCACGGGTTGGTATCGGGTGAGCCAGAAATGGCTTGTAATGCTGCACCCGGAGCTGTGTCAGCGCTCTCCGGCCTGTTCACTCTGACTTTGCTCTAGCTGCGGACCATGAACTCACTTGATTACAGGGTCTGCCGATGACCCCCCCTATAGTTTGGTCACTGCAGCCATGCTATTAGCTGCCGACACAACATTACATATATATAATAAAAAATGGCAGCACATAGCCCAACCACAGTTATTTACAGTTTGTCTGGAGGCCCCATCTGTCATGCTCCGCACCGTGCCTCTTCAGTGTTTCTGGGCTCTGCAAGGTTGATACTGCTACGAATAACTCAGCATGACAAGCGGGTCTTAATAGTTAATTTCATACTGACTTGCTCAAAGACTATATAACAACCTAGTTTAAGGCGATCTGAATAAATAAGCTAGATCTGACATGTGTAACCAACTCTTAGAATTAGTTTTAATTTCTTGACAGACACATGCTTTACTCTGGGTAAGCTACTCCTCCGATTTTGCTAAACTCATTTGCCAGTAGCTGTCTACATCGCTGCAGGTATTAATTGTTATGAGAGCCTGACAATTATGATTTATTTTAGGTAATATGTTATTATTGGACTCCCTATCGTTTTTCTCTTCATCTCCTATGCCTCCATGTCTGTATGTAAAGTCACCCTACACTGTTATCATATTCTATGATGTATATACTTTGGCTTTTGTGACTAGGGGTAGAATTGGGACATGTTGAGTGTATCCATGCTGTGTGTTAACATGATTCATTGGCATAACTGCATAATTTTTGCATAACTACTACTACTTAGAAGATATACACTTCTTACTCTAACTAATAACTCTTAGAGAGTTATAGCTCTTATAGAATGTACATTAATATACATGCACTCATACCGCAGCACTCTAAATATGTCACACTTATTGAAGTATTAGATGCAATCACCCCTTCCTAGCCATATGTCTTGCTAACACCCATTATGATGTATATACTCTGGCTTTTGCGACTAGAGGTAGATTTGGGGCATATTGTGTATTAACCTGATCCATCTGCATAACTGCATAACTTTTGCATGACTACCACTACTTAGATGATATACACTCCTTACCCTAACTGATAACTCTTAGAGTGTCATAGTTCTTATAGAATGTACACTAATATACTTGCACTCATACCGCAGCACTCTAAATATGTCACACTTTTTGAAGTTTTAGATGCAATCACCCTCTCCTAACCATATACCAGGCTAACGCCCATTATGATGTATATACTCTGGCTTTTGGGACTAGGGGAAATTTGGGGCATATTGTGTATACCTATATTGTGTATTAACATGACCTATAATCTCTGTCTAAAAAAAAAAAAAAAAAACGATAATAGGACCATCTTCTCTGTTCTATGCTAACTATGTCAGAAAATGGTTGCTAGCACTGAACATATGTTTGTAAATGACTAAATATTTAGTTTTTTTTCTGCTCTCATGACCCAGTAATAGGGAAAGCTTAGACACCAGATTGAGAAATGGTTGTCCTTATATTTGCAAGATTTAAAACTTTTTTTACTCCAGCTAGCTAAGATACAGATATAGTTTGCTTTCTCATTCGCCCGCAGAGGTGTGTGTATATTTGGGCGCTAGTAGGTTCATTTAATGTATTTAATACTCTTTGCTCCTATAACTGTACATGGAAATACGTTATGTTTATGCTTTATTGTATCTATGCCTCTAGAATATGACATTGCTTATGTTGAGCTCCATATTTATGTAAATTATCTATCTCAGTTGGGCTCCTCCCCTCCCTTTCCCGCTGGTACTGACTGCCTGCGGGTCACACCCCTATGCCTTTTTTTTTTTAATGTTACTCTGCCCCACTATACACTCCCAAGTGGTCTAGCTATCCAAGGCATATTTCATTCAGTTTTTTTTTTTTGGTAACCCAGCTACCAGGCCCATTGTCTCTATAATTGGGTACTTACGTGTCCACACCAAGCACCATATGCTATTTCCATTTATATATGGCTCCAACCCCCCACTCCCTTTCCCTATGCGTATAGCGGTGCTTACCCGCTGAATATCCCCCTCCCCCCTATATATCTCGGCCCAAGAGTGGCTGATACCTATTCTAACCCTCCACAAGCTGTTCTTTTGGTCTTAGATTAAATATTATTAGAATGTGGAGTTCATGCGCTGACATAATATAAAATGAAGTTCTGTTTCATCTCGCCTAAGACATTGTCTATCTTCATAATCAGATTGGAATTGTATTTTCTATTGCTCTATGCGCATATTGCTTTCTTAATAATGCCTTTACATAGACAATGCATTACTATCTCTGTTGTAACTTTGGCCTTAGGGCGAGTTCTTGTTGTTGTGATGTTATATGCTTTAACTTCAATAAAAAAATTATTTAAAAAAAAAAAAAAAAGTTGGGACGCTTGAGGAGAAATCGGCGGCATATATTGAACATTGTCATTAGACTCCTGAACAGCATCCGCCTTAGACAATGTTGGCTCAGAAAAAAGTCTATCCCTATGATTTAAAGTTCTCTCAATACATGAGGAACAGAAAGGGATTGGTGGTTCCACATTGGCATCAAAACATAAAGAACAAGTGACATTTTGCAGGGCCTCTTGGTCTATTCTGACTCACAATGGAACTAATTACCAAATAAAAAGCTTAAATTTTTCAATAAAAATGAAAACGGAAAATATGTTACTGTCTCTTTAAATTTTTTTACATTTTTTTGTCGTAAGGACTAAATAGTGCTACACAAGTACTGTTGACCACCTCAACACCTCAGCTCAGCTTTGCTGAGGTGCCTACTTGCCCTGCTGACACCGGCTAGAATTCCCCACAGCAAAAGATCCGGAACTCCGCCTGCAGAACAATGCAACGCTGTCCGGTCCTAAAAACACATGCCTTGAGTCTAAATATGCGTTATCCTGACTGAGACTGCTATCTTATTTCATCCGGTCACAGGAAGAGAAAGAAAAAGTGGCGCGCAACAACAAACTGCCGCCTCAGTTAGCTCCACCCATCGTTGGCGTCTAAAAAATTATTCTCCCGGTCGGCCTATTTTAAAGTCAAGCCACCGGAAGCAGTGAAACCACATTAAACTGAGCCTTATTTAACCTCCTCAGCCCCAGTGCCTGCCATAATACACTGCCTACATAAGTCCCCCCAAATATATAGGAGAATTCATGTGTCCCTTAATGAATAAAGTGCCCAAACTTTTTCTGAGTCCTTTTTTCTTTTACTAGTCCCAGAAAAAATAAAGTCAGCACATACCTCATAAATCTGCCAGGCAGCAAGGCAGCTCACTAGCGGATAGATTTAGAGTTTTGTCGGTAATGACCCGCGTAGCTAACGCTAGCTTTTTTCTGGCCGCACCTTTTAAATAACTCTGGTATTGAGAGTTCACAGAATGGCTGCGTTAGGCTCCAAAAAGGGAGCGTACAGGCATATTTAACGCCACTGCAACTCTCGATACCAGAGTTGCTTACGGACGCGGCCAGCCTCAAAAACGTGCTTGTGCACGATTCCCCCATAGAAAACAATGGGGCTGTTTGAGCTGAAAAATAACCTAACACCTGCAAAAAAGCCGCGTTCAGCTCCTAACGCAGCCCCATTGTTGTCTATGGGGAAACACTTCCTACGTCTGCACCTAACACCCTAACATGTACCCCGAGTCTAAACACCCCTAACCTTACACTTATTAACCCCTATTCTGCCGCCCCCGCTATTGCTGACCCCTGCATATTATTTTTAACCCCTAATCTGCCGCTCCGTAAACCGCCGCTACTTACATTATCCCTATGTACCCCTAATCTGCTGCCCCTAACACCGCCGACCCCTATATTATATTTATTAACCCCTAATCTGCCCCCCACAACGTCGCCTCCACCTGCCTACACTTATTAACCCCTAATCTGCCGAGCGGACCGCACCGCTATTATAATAAAGTTATTAACCCCTAATCCGCCTCACTAACCCTATAATAAATAGTATTAACCCCTAATCTGCCCTCCCTAACATCGCCGACACCTAACTTCAAACATTAACCCCTAATCTGCCGACTGGAGCTCACCTCTATTCTAATAAATGTATTAACCCCTAAAGCTAAGTCTAACCCTAACACTAACACCCCACTAAGTTAAATATAATTTAAATCTAACGAAATTAATTAACTCTTATTAAATAAATTATTCCTATTTAAAGCTAAATACTTACCTGTAAAATAAATCCTAATATAGCTACAATATAAATTATATTTATATTATAGCCATTTTAGGATTTATATTTATTTTACAGGTAACTTTGTATTTATTTTAACCAGGTACAATAGCTAAAATAGTTAAAATAATTACAAAATTACCTGTAAAATAAATCCTAACCTAAGTTACAATTAAACCTAACACTACACTATCAATACATTAATTAAATAAAATACCTACAATTACCTACAATTAAACCTAACACTACACTATCAATAAATTAATTAAATACAATATCTACAAATAAATACAATGAAATAAACTAACTAAAGTACAAAAAATAAAAAAGAACTAAGTTACAAAAAATAAAAAAATATTTACAAACATCAGAAAAATATTACAACAATTTTAAACTAATTACATCTACTCTAAGCCCCCTAATAAAATAGCAAAGACCCCCAAAATAAAAAAATGCCCTACCCTATTCTAAATTACTAAAGTTCAAAGCTCTTTTACCTTACCAGCCCTGAACAGGGCCCTTTGCGGGGCATGCCCCAAAGAATTCAGCTCTTTTGCCTGTAAAAAAAACACATACAATACCCCCCCAACATTACAACCCACCACCCACATACCCCTAATCTAACCCAAACCCCCCTTAAATAAACCTAACACTAAGCCCCTGAAGATCTTCCTACCTTATCTTCACCATACCAGGTTCACCGATCGATCCAGAAGAGCTCCTCCGATGTCCTGATCCAAGCCCAAGCGGGGGGCTGAAGATGTCCATGATCCGGCTGAAGTCATCATCCAAGCAGGAGCTGAAGAGGTCCATGATCCGGCTGAAGTCATCATCCAAGCGGGAGCTGAAGAGGTCCATGATCCGGCTGAAGTCTTCTATCAACGGCATCTTCAATCTTCTTTCTTCCGGATCCATCTTGCAGACCTCCGACGCGGAACATCCTGCTGGCCCGACGGACTACCGACGAATGAAGGCTCCTTTAAGGGACGTCATCCAAGATGGCGTCCCTCGAATTCCGATTGGCTGATAGGATTCTATCAGCCAATCGGAATTAAGGTAGGAAAATTCTGATTGGCTGATGGAATCAGCCAATCAGAATCAAGTTCAATCCGATTGGCTGATCCGATCAGCCAATCAGATTGAGCTCGCATTCTATTGGCTGTTCCGATCAGCCAATAGAATGCAAGCTCAATCTGATTGGCTCCACATTGCTCTAAAGCCACCACTGCTCTACTGAAGAGACTGATATGGACTACGGCTACACCCTAGAACAAAGCAGCACGATCTTGCACTGCTTAAAAAATAATAAAATCTTGCTTGAAGAATCTTTTACTAATACCTAACTTTACCACTTCCTTGCTCTAACATAGGCAAAGAGAATGACTGGGGTTGGAGGGAAGGGAGGTGATATTTAACAACTTTGCTGTAGTGCTCTTTGCCGCCTCCTGGGCAGGACTGATATTCTCAATAGTAATTAGATGATCCGTGGACTCATCGTGTCATTAGAAAGAAATACTGATTCTGCACAAAAAGATTTTTTTTTTAATAAATTAAAACTTTTTCCCCCAGCAAAGGCAGGAGACCTACTTACCAGTCCCACCTATGCTCCCTCCAATGCAATATTAGCTACAACTCTTTAAAATAAAGAAAAAATATCATTCCTTGGTTACCAGAGTAAAACAAAATAATTCAGTATGTGTGCAGTTACACTGCACTGCAAGAAAAAGTTTGATTCTGCAAAATATTACAAGAAAAAAGAGCAAAACAAGCTGACACAGGCCCACACAACTGCACTGGTCAGAAGCTGAAGTGAAAGTGAATGGATGATGTTCACTAAGACTTCACTAAGCCTGACTTGCTGGCCCTCACATCAATCATTTAGTGATGCTCTGTCAGAATTGGACAGGGGAAGTTGTACACATGAATGTTCAGACCCCATAGACATCACTGCAAATGAAGGAGCTGATTTGTCAATCAATCTCAGCTTCTTCCCCCTCTCCTTTGTTCTCTGACCCTTCTTTTTTTGCCACTGAAAGTTTAAAACAAAAACAAAATGAATGTGAAAACTTCATTATGTGCTGGATTCAGTCGGTTACTCGATATGCTGCAGATGGGCAAATGGGACAACATTTGAATGAAAACAAATGGACATGTCTACTAAACAAACTGTAGAATTTGATAAATAATAGGAAGAACAACTTAAAAACATAGTAGTTTATTTATGTTATAGAGCTGACCAAAAGTTAAACATCTAGCAATTTCTGAGCTCTATTATTTCTTTCTATCCAAGGTGACAAAGAGATCCCATTCTCAAAAAGAATGACAAGACACTTAACTAATGCAGAATTAGATTAAATGTTAGAGTTAAAGGGACAGTCAAGTCCAAAAAAACTTTCATGATTTAAATAGGGAATATAATTTTAAACAACTTTCTAATTTACTTGTATTACCAATTTTGCTTCGTTCGCTTGGTATTCTTAATTGAAAGCTAAACCTTGGAGGTTCATATGCTAATTTTTTAGACCTTGAAGACTGCCTCTAATCTGAATGCATTTTGACCACTGGAGGGCATTAGTTCATGTGTTTCATATAGATAACATTGAGCTCATGCACTTGAAGTTACCTAGGAGTGAGCACTGATTGGCTAAAATGCAAGTCTGTCAAAAGAATTGAAATAAGGGGGCAGTTTGCAGTTAGATACAATGTAATTACAGAGGTAAAAAGTGTATTAATATAACTGTGTTGGTTATACAAAACTGGGGAATGGGTAATAAAGGACATATATTTTTAAACAAAAAAAATTCAGGTGTTGACTGTCTCTTAAATTCTCTGTAATCTAGCAATTATACTAGTATTGAATATAAGATATTAGAATTCCAGAAACTATGTGGCATCTTGTATCTCATCTTGGATGTCCTCTCACTACCTCAAACTAAATCTCTCCAAAAATGAGCTCCTTATTTTCCCCCCTTCTTCCAAAATCTCCACCCCCCATGTCTCTATTACTGTTGATAACTCCGTCATTACCCCAACCTCACATGCCCAATGTCTTGGGGTCATACTGGACTCAGATCTTTCTTTCACTATTCACATTCAGTCCTTGGCTAAAGCCTGCCTCTTCCATCTTAAAAACATTGCTAAAATTAGACATTTCCTTCCCGAAACATCACAAATAAAATATCACATTGATGCCTAAAGTCCAGTTTCCTTTTATCTGCTTTATTCCTTACAAGAACACCCTGGCAGCTGCAGGACGGTGAAAACATCTTGATAAAGGCACTCATAGTGCTGAAACGCGTAGAAAGGAAGCTGTGGAGTTTGTCTAAATTTCTACCTGTCACCCATCTATCGACAGAACCCAAGGAGATCCAGGAGGATCCAGGAAGATTAAGGAGACCGTTGTCCCTTTTGTCAACGGATAAGCCAAGCGGCTACTTGAAAGGATCGAGTGCTGTTGTAGACAGTGAAGCAGCTGTGAGTACTTCCGCCACGCATTAACACCCACGCTGGCCGGGGAGCACAGCCAGGTAAGCCTGTCAAACAGCTGAAGACTCACACTGAACTCTTTATAATAGTTATATCTATAAAACTGTCCTTAAGTAAGAAAATTAGTCGCTTTCTCTAACAAAGAAAATTTAAGAAAATTATTCACCTCTTTTTTTAACGAAGCAATCACTGTGCACATAACAGAGAATTATCTGACACCTGTATTTAATTCAGAACGGCAGAACAACAGGAAGTTAACATCGACACTGATTGATCAGTAGTCTTACTTGCAAGTTCCTTTTTCAGAACTGTCCTGTTTTTCACTCACTATTACTCACGGAGTTCAACTTGGTGCACCCAACAGGGAACTATTCTACACATTATACCACATTTAAAACGGAATTTTAAATTATCTTCACTACATAAGGATATCCTTATCCTAAAGGACTGTCTATTCACATACGGACATTGCTGGATTAACTATTTGCTCTTAAATAGTAGCCAACATATATTGTTTATGGTTTAATTGTTTCGTGTTTTTAACAGAGGCTTACCATATTGCACCTTATTCATGACTTTAATTATTTTAAACTATTTTTTAGAGTGATTATATAGCGTGACCGTGATCCCAACAACATAATTTACTTGCTTTTAATTATTTTATTCAGTTGTGGCCACAACTTGTCATTTAAATTTTATCAATATAGTGATTCATCTATTAAATACTTGTTTATACAAGTCCTTGCTACTTGGTGTTTTATTGTACATATAGAGCCATATTGGTATAACCTTACTCACATTTTTCCTTTGATACATGGTATTGATACTTTTATAAATTGTAGCCATTATTGTTCCCTCAGCTGTTTAACAGCGCCGCTCATACACCCAATTATTTATTTCTTTTGATTTGCACTGAGTAGGGAGATTTCAGTCTTATTTTGAGAGGCTTAGAGGGTTAGACTGAGTCCAGACTATTTTTTCTGATAAATATAACTGTGTTGGTTATACAAAACTGGGGAATGGGTAATAAAGGACATATATTTTTAAACAAAAAAAATTCAGGTGTTGACTGTCTCTTAAATTCTCTGTAATCTAGCAATTATACTAGTATTGAATATAAGATATTAGAATTCCTGAAACTATGTGGCATCTTGTATCTCATCTTGGATGTCCTCTCACTACCTCAAACTAAATCTCTCCAAAAATGAGCTCCTTATTTTCCCCCCTTCTTCCAAAATCTCCACCCCCCATGTCTCTATAACTGTTGATAACTCCGTCATTACCCCAACCTCACATGCCCGATGTCTTGGGGTCATACTGGACTCAGATCTTTCTTTCACTCCTCACATTCAGTCCTTGGCTAAAGCCTGCCTCTTCCATCTTAAAAACATTGCTAAAATTAGACATTTCCTTCCACAAGACACAACAAAGGATTTAATCCATTGTCTCATCCTATCCCGCCTCGACTACTGCAACTCTATCCTCTCTGGTCTCCCTAAGCTGCCTCCTAGGTCCTTTACAATCCATAATGAACGCCTCTGCCAGGCTCATCTTCCTTGCATGTCACTCTTCATCTGCCGCACCTCTCTGCCAATCCCTTCACTGGCTTCCTCTTGCCTCCAGGATTAAACACAAAATTCTCACTCTAAAACACAAAGCCCTCAATTGCACTGCTCCCCCCTACATCTCAGACCTTGTCTCCAGATACTCTCCCTCCCATAACCTTCGCTCCACTCATGATCTCCTACTCTCCTCCTCTCTTGTTACCTCCTCATATTCCCGTCTTCAAGATTTCTCCAGATTGGCTCCCATCTTATGGAACTCTCTGCCTTGCTCCACAAGAATCTCCCCTAATTTTAAAAGCTTCAAGTGCTCCCTGAAGACTCTACTATTCAGGGACGCTTACAGCCTACACTAACCTTCCTATCTCCACTGCAGTTCATCTTCATAAGAGCCAACTACAACAGTGCAACTCTCAGCAGGACCCTCTCTCCCCATTTGATACCTGTAATCGTTTTTATATACTACCTATGTTCATAGCTCTGCGGAACCTGTTGGCGCTCTACAAATACCTCATAATAATAATCTTGTATCAAAAGATCTGTGTGAATCCATCTGATCTAGCAACAGATGCTAGGCTTGGGATTTCTAGACAAAAAAGCAAGTAATCTTTCTGTATACGTCCTTTTCTCCAAAAAAAAAAATAATATATTCCATTCTTATGATTGTCTGTCTGCATAGGGGTGGCATCTTCTTATATGAACTATTATACTTTAGTACACTTCCTCCAAGTGAGTAAGAAAACATAATTTATGTAAGAACTTACCTGATAAATTCATTTCTTTCATATTAGCAAGAGTCCATGAGCTAGTGACGTATGGGATATACATTCCTACCAGGAGGGGCAAAGTTTCCCAAACCTCAAAATGCCTATAAATACACCCCTCACCACACCCACAATTCAGTTTAACGAATAGCCAAGAAGTGGGGTGATAAAAAAGTGCGAAAGCATATAAAATAAGGAATTGGAATAATTGTGCTTTATACAAAAATCATAACCACCACAAAAAAAGGGCGGGCCTCATGGACTCTTGCTAATATGAAAGAAATGAATTTATCAGGTAAGTTCTTACATAAATTATGTTTTCTTTCATGTAATTAGCAAGAGTCCATGAGCTAGTGACGTATGGGATAATGACTACCCAAGATGTGGATCTTTCCACACAAGAGTCACTAGAGAGGGAGGGATAAAATAAAGACAGCCAATTCCTGCTGAAAATAATCCACACCCAAAAATAAAGTTTAACGAAAAACATAAGCAGAAGATTCAAACTGAAACCGCTGCCTGAAGTACTTTTCTACCAAAAACTGCTTCAGAAGAAGAAAATACATCAAAATGGTAGAATTTAGTAAAAGTATGCAAAGAGGACCAAGTTGCTGCTTTGCAAATCTGGTCAACCGAAGCTTCATTCCTAAATGCCCAGGAAGTAGAAACTGACCTAGTAGAATGAGCTGTAATTCTTTGAGGCGGAGTTTTACCCGACTCAACATAGGCAAGATGAATTAAAGATTTCAACCAAGATGCCAAAGAAATGGCAGAAGCTTTCTGGCCTTTTCTAGAACCGGAAAAGATAACAAATAAACTAGAAGTCTTACGGAAAGATTTCGTAGCTTCAACATAATATTTCAAAGCTCTAACAACATCCAAAGAATGCAACGATTTCTCCTTAGAATTCTTAGGATTAGGACATAATGAAGGAACCACAATTTCTCTACTAATGTTGTTGGAATTCACAACTTTAGGTAAAAATTCAAAAGAAGTTCGCAACACCGCCTTATCCTGATGAAAAATCAGAAACGGAGACTCACAAGAAAGAGCAGATAATTCAGAAACTCTTCTGGCAGAAGAGATGGCCAAAAGGAACAAAACTTTCCAAGAAAGTAATTTAATGTCCAATGAATGCATAGGTTCAAACGGAGGAGCTTGAAGAGCCCCCAGTACCAAATTCAAACTCCAAGGAGGAGAAATTGACTTAATAACAGGTTTTATACGAACCAAAGCTTGTACAAAACAATGAATATCAGGAAGAATAGCAATCTTTCTGTGAAAAAGAACAGAAAGAGCAGAGATTTGTCCTTTCAAAGAACTTGCGGACAAACCCTTATCTAAACCATCCTGAAGAAACTGTAAAATTCTCGGTATTCTAAAAGAATGCCAAGAAAAATGATGAGAAAGACACCAAGAAATATAAGTCTTCCAGACTCTATAATATATCTCTCGAGATACAGATTTACGAGCCTGTAACATAGTATTAATCACAGAGTCAGAGAAACCTCTTTGACCAAGAATCAAGCGTTCAATCTCCATACCTTTAAATTTAAGGATTTCAGATCCTGATGGAAAAAAGGACCTTGTGACAGAAGGTCTGGTCTTAACGGAAGAGTCCACGGTTGGCAAGAGGCCATCCGGACAAGATCAGCATACCAAAACCTGTGAGGCCATGCCGGAGCTACCAGCAGAACAAACGAGCATTCCTTCAGAATCTTGGAGATTACTCTTGGAAGAAGAACTAGAGGCGGAAAGATATAGGCAGGATGATACTTCCAAGGAAGTGATAATGCATCCACTGCCTCCGCCTGAGGATCCCGGGATCTGGACAGATACCTGGGAAGTTTCTTGTTTAGATGGGACGCCATCAGATCTATTTCTGGAAGTTCCCACATTTGAACAATCTGAAGAAATACCTCTGGGTGAAGAGACCATTCGCCCGGATGCAACGTTTGGCGACTGAGATAATCCGCTTCCCAATTGTCTATACCTGGGATATGAACCGCAGAGATTAGACAGGAGCTGGATTCCGCCCAAACCAAAATTCGAGATACTTCTTTCATAGCCAGAGAACTGTGAGTCCCTCCTTGATGATTGATGTATGCCACAGTTGTGACATTGTCTGTCTAAAAACAAATGAACGATTCTCTCTTCAGAAGAGGCCAAAACTGAAGAGCTCTGAAAATTGCACGGAGTTCCAAAATATTGATCGGTAATCTCACCTCCTGAGATTCCCAAACTCCTTGTGCCGTCAGAGATCCCCACACAGCTCCCCAACCTGTGAGACTTGCATCTGTTGAAATTACAGTCCAGGTCGGAAGCACAAAAGAAGCCCCCTGAATTAAACGATGGTGATCTGTCCACCATGTTAGAGAGTGTCGAACAATCGGTTTTAAAGATATTAATTGAGATATCTTCGTGTAATCCTTGCACCATTGCTTCAGCATACAGAGCTGAAGAGGTCGCATGTGAAAACGAGCAAAGGGGATCGCGTCCGATGCAGCAGTCATAAGACCTAGAATTTCCATGCATAAGGCTACCGAAGGGAATGATTGTGACTGAAGGTTTCGACAAGCTGCAATCAATTTTAGATGTCTCTTGTCTGTTAAAGACAGAGTCATGGACACTGAATCCATCTGGAAACCCAGAAAGGTTACCCTTGTCTGAGGAATCAAAGAACTTTTTGGTAAATTGATCCTCCAACCATGATCTTGAAGAAACAACACAAGTCGATTCGTATGAGATTCTGCTAAATGTAAAGACTGAGCAAGTACCAAGATATCGTCCAAATAAGGAAATGCCACAATACCCTGTTCTCTGATTACAGACAGAAGGGCACCGAGAACCTTTGTAAAAATTCTTGGAGCTGTAGCTAGGCCAAACGGCAGAGCCACAAACTGGTAATGCTTGTCCAGAAAAGAGAATCTCAGGAACTGATAATGATCTGGATGAATCGGAATATGCAGATATGCATCCTGTAAATCTATTGTGGACATAAAATTCCCTTGCTGAACAAAAGGCAAGATAGTCCTTACAGTTACCATCTTGAACGTTGGAATTCTTACATAACGATTCAATATTTTTAGATCCAGAACTGGTCTGAAGGAATTCTCCTTCTTTGGTACAATGAAGAGATTTGAATAAAACCCCATCCCCTGTTCCGGAACTGGAACTGGCATAATTACTCCAGTCAACTCTAGATCTGAAACACATTTCAGAAATGCTTGAGCTTTTACTGGATTTACTGGGACACGGGAAAGAAAAAATCTCTTTGCAGGAGGTCTCATCTTGAAATCAATTCTGTACCCTTCTGAAACAATGCTCTGAATCCAAAGATTGTGAACAGAATTGATCCAAATTTCCTTGAAAAAACGTAACCTGCCCCCTACCAGCTGAGCTGGAATGAGGGCCGCACCTTCATGTGGACTTAGAAGCAGGCTTTGCCTTTCTAGCTGGCTTGGATTTATTCCAGACTGGAGATGGTTTCCAAACTGAAACTGCTCCTGAGGATGAAGGATCAGGCTTTTGTTCTTTGTTGAAACGAAAGGAACGAAAACGATTATTAGCCCTGCTTTTACCTTTAGATTTTTTATCCTGTGGTAAAAAAGTTCCTTTCCCACCAGTAACAGTTGAAATAATGGAATCCAACTGAGAACCAAATAATTTGTTACCCTGGAAAGAAATGGAAAGTAAAGTTGATTTAGAAGCCATATCAGCATTCCAAGTTTTAAGCCATAAAGCTCTTCTAGCTAAAATAGCTAGAGACATAAACCTGACATCAACTCTGATAATATCAAAAATGGCATCACAGATAAAATTATTAGCATGCTGTAGAAGAATAATAATATCATGAGAATCATGATGTGTTACTTGTTGCGCTAAAGTTTCCAACCAGAAAGTTGAAGCTGCAGCAACATCAGCCAAAGATATAGCAGGTCTAAGAAGATTACCTGAACACAGATAAGCTTTTCTTAGAAAGGATTCAATTTTCCTATCTAAAGGATCCTTAAACGAAGTACCATCTGACGTAGGAATAGTAGTACGTTTAGCAAGGGTAGAAATAGCCCCATCAACTTTAGGGATTTTGTCCCAAAATTCTAATCTGCCAGACGGCACAGGATATAATCGCTTAAAACGTTTAGAAGGAGTAAATGAATTACCCAATTTATCCCATTCTTTGGAAATTACTGCAGAAATAGCATTAGGAACAGGAAAAACTTCTGGAATAACCACAGGAGCTTTAAATACCTTATCCAAACGTTTAGAATTAGTATCAAGAGGACCAGAATCCTCTATTTCTAAAGCAATTAGTACTTCTTTAAGTAAAGAACGAATAAATTCCATTTTAAATAAATATGAAGATTTATCAGCATCAACCTCTGAGACAGAATCCTCTGAACCAGAAGAGTCATCAGAATCAGAATGATGATGTTCATTTAAAAATTCATCTGTAGGGAGAGAAGTTTTAAAAGATTTTTTACGTTTACTAGAAGGAGAAATAACAGACATAGCCTTCTTTATGGATTCAGAAACAAAATCTCTTATATTATCAGGAACATTCTGCACCTTAGATGTTGAAGGAACTGCAACAGGCAATGGTACTTTACTAAAGGAAATATTATCTGCTTTAACAAGTTTGTCATGACAATCAATACAAACAACAGCTGGAGGAATAGCTACCAAAAGTTTACAGCAGATACACTTAGCTTTGGTAGATCCAGCACTAGACAGCGATTTTCCTGTAGTATCTTCTGACAACGTGAGACATCTTGCAATATGTAAGAGAAAAAACAACATATATATAAAGCAAAATTGATCAAATTCCTTAAATGACAGTTTCAGGAATGGGAAAAAATGCCAAAGAACAAGCTTCTAGCAACCAGAAGCAATGAAAAATGAGACTTAAATAATGTGGAGACAAAAGCGACGCCCATATTTTTCGCGCCAATAAGACGCCCACATTATTTGGCGCCTAAATGCTTTTTGGCGCCAAAATGACGCCACATCCGGAACGCCGACATTTTTGGCGCAAAATAACGTCAAAAAAATGACGCAACTTCCGGCGACACGTATGACGCCGGAAACGGAAACAAATTTTTTGCGCCAAAAAAGTCCGCGCCAAGAATGACGCAATAAAATGAAGCATTTTCAGCCCCCGCGAGCCTAACAGCCCACAGGGAAGAGTCAAATTTTTGAAGGTAAGAAAAAAAGATTAAATCAAATGCATTATCCCAAATATGAAACTGACTGTCTGAAAATAAGGAAAGTTGAACATTCTGAGTCAAGGCAAATAAATGTTTGAATACATATATTTAGAACTTTATAAATAAAGTGCCCAACCATAGCTTAGAGTGTCACAGAAAATAAGATTTACTTACCCCAGGACACTCATCTACATGTTTGTAGAAAGCCAAACCAGTACTGAAACGAGAATCAGCAGAGGTAATGGTATATATAAGAGTATATCGTCGATCTGAAAAGGGAGGTAAGAGATGAATCTCTACGACCGATAACAGAGAACCCATGAAATAGACCCCGTAGAAGGAGATCACTGCATTCAAATAGGCAATACTCTCCTCACATCCCTCTGACATTCACTGCACGCTGAGAGGAAAACCGGGCTCCAATTTGCTGCGGAGCGCATATCAACGTAGAATCTAGCACAAACTTACTTCACCACCTCCATCGGAGGCAAAGTTTGTAAAAACTGAATTGTGGGTGTGGTGAGGGGTGTATTTATAGGCATTTTGAGGTTTGGGAAACTTTGCCCCTCCTGGTAGGAATGTATATCCCATACGTCACTAGCTCATGGACTCTTGCTAATTACATGAAAGAAATGTTGTGGATGTTTATTGTCTAGATGTGATTATATTGCCAACAAACTTCTGGACTGAATTAAACATCAACAAAGTATTAATAGCTCACTTGATCAAAATGATCTGACTGGTGCTGCTTCACAAATTTCCACTACATGAAACTTCAATGTACCTAAATGCAACCGAAAACAAGATTTTTCCCCCATTATCTTTATCTTGTACAGAGCACAATAAATATGTTCTGCTTTACCAAAATACTTTTCCTATTAACTTTTTATACATCTCTGAAAGTGTCTCTATATCTGGCTTTCTTCCTTCATATGTCATACATTCCCCAAAAAAACAAAAGATATAAAAGAACAACAATACTACAGTGATATGCTGTGCTAGGTGCAAATGTAACATCATGCAATATGTCAATAGAAGCAAGAAGTAGGAAACACTGAGGCAATGGCAGAACTACATTATAGCAGCTGCTCTTATACTTTAACTGCTAGAAAGTTGAGTAGCTCAAGCACTGTGGTATTTCCTTAACAATAGTGATATCTATTATCTTTCTGTAGAATATACTAGATTTGTTGGGGATAACTATTAATTGAGGTGTGGGGGTTTTGGGTCAGTGGTGATTAGGGTAGTGTGCCATAACAGCAATACTTATTTAATATATTTCTAGTGCTATAGTACCAAGAAAAAAAAACTCCATGGCGTCTCACCATAGCTACTGGTAGAATATGTTATTATTTAGTGTGTCACTTAATGCACATTGTCCCTAAATAATAGTGATGGGATTTTTATCAGGTTGGTACAACTATCTACTATGACAAATATGCTGTCAGCTTTTCTGCATCCCTTATAAGAAAAAAAGCATTCATTACAGTGTAATACAAAGTGTACATGGATACTAAAATCTAACCATGATTTCAGGAAGTTACTAAAAGTATCTTTGAATGACAGAACAGAAAATAAAAAAATAGATGAGATATTAAGAGGAACACACAGGGATATCAGAACACAAAATCATGATTTGAAAAAAAAAAGGTAACAGATTCAGAAGTAAATAACAAAATTACAGAAATTATTGTATATACGTTGACCGGCCTTTCAACAGATGTGATATTTATCAATAAAGTAAAGAAAAAAATAAAGAATATGTGGCTATCTGTAAGGCTATCATAAGGATTAATTGGCACACTTTTACTACTATGAATAAAAACGAATAATTTATCGATAATACACTAATAATTACTTATATTGAAGACAATAAGTGTCAACAAAATAAACAGGCAAATTAATTGAACATTTTTTATATATCAAAGAGCAATATGCAGGGAAAAAAAACTATTGACCTAATAAAAAAAAATGAATGCTATTGGTAAAACTAATATTTACATTAAGACTGCCAGATTTTAATGATTAGATTGAGTTTTTCTTGCAGCAATGTTAATGTCAATAAGCATTAAATATCCTACCCTTTCCCAAATGATTTGAAAACGATCATCCAGTCTCTACGTACAGTGGTTACTGGTTAAAGCAGGCTCTGTCCGCAGTATATGTATCTATCTTCATACAGGACCTAAAAAAAATAATACTGGCACATATTAAGTTGCACAGCTTTATAAAATGAAGTAGAGGGTACAAGCTGTATAAAACCTTGATTGTACAAATAAAATGTGCACCAATGTGCATCTGATAAATGCAGCAATTGATTTGTGGATTAGGTTTTTATTTTCAGACCATTGAAAAGAAATAATGTATGGAGGCAATCTAGTACTAAGCATTTTGGAAAATCTATTTGAGATCATTTCAGCAGAAGCTTTGGCAGTTTATCATAAGAGGGGAGGAGAGCAAAGGATAATTGTCTGCAGTCTAGTAAAACACAGAATAACTGCCATCACACTTGAATGAGCTTATAGCCAGCCTGTCCCAGGGCCTCCAGAAGATAGAGCAGTTAATGTTCCCTTTTATTTCAGAGGATATGTCACTTGTACCACAGATTTATACCATGATACAGCAATTTCATCCAAACAGATGGATAATGATGTCAAAGGCAGAAACCCTGTTTTATTGAGTTTTGCAAAGATTGTTCAGATAGCTGCTTCAATTGAAAAGCCCCAGCAGTACTTCAGCTCTTAATCTTTGTAATCTCGGCGGTATTAAATTTCATCATTTTTGTTTGAAGGAGGAAAATTCTGCAGTAATGGTTTCCTAATAGGAAACACAGAAGATACAAAGCTGGGGGCTCTCGGTGTAGTTGTTCCATAAGCACTTCTGATTTATAGGGCTGTTTATGACAGAAAGGAAAATTATCTTCTGCAGGTATAAATCAGGTAAAGAGTGGGAAATTGAACTTGGATATCATCTTGTCAGATGCTTAATGTGCTTCCGCCTGTCACTTTGGATCGGCCCAATTTGTAGAATACTGCAGAGGTAAAAGAAGACAATTAACAGCGACAGTAAAGTAATAGATGAAGCTATAAAACCAACCTGCTGCTGCTAGATGCTATGTATGATTTTAAGATGAAGTAGTGCCAAAAGTATACATTAGCTCAAACCGACCATTTCCCGTGTTCAGCAATACCCAGTGTGACATATTGAGATCTACATACCACACTTTACATATTAATGAATCTATAACCGCTCACCTTCTCTCAAAGTCAAAAGAGTAACTCAACAGCTGATAAGTTGTTTACTTAAAGGGAAATAAGAACTGCTGATTATTTTCCCAGGGAATACTAAAATCTGCTAGCTATTAAGTATTAAATGTAAAGTGCAGACATCACAAATATTTACAGTGTCAAAGCAAAGTGAGATAAATGTGCCATATATGTTCAAAAATACTGGCAAACATGTCTTACTTGCTGTTATATGGAAAATCTATACAGCTTATCAGGTCTGGCTTTATCTATCACGCCTGAAGGTTTTGTTTCAAACAAAATTCTCATCTGCTATTTTATAAATGTGGAGAGGTCTCAAAAGTTAGAAGATTCCTCAAATGACCCTTTTTTGTGTGGAATATATTCACTGACAAATATCTCTCAAAATCATTATGAGCATGCAGCATGGGTTAATACTGTGCACAGACTTCTATCTTAGGCCGCTGTCAGCATCTAAAATAAATAATGGAACATAATAGCCACATCTGAAAAACACATTTCCTAGTTGATTTGAAACATTTTTACATTACAATTCTGCTATTAAAAAGGCTTTTAATAAACGTTAGCAGTGCACAAGACCTGTGGATCATACCCCTATATGCTAAACAAACTCTATATAAGAGCAACAGGTTGTGTGCTGGGTAAGTTAGCACTATAACATTGATAATGAACAATCATTATAAACATTTTTGCTAATATATCTATAACAAAAATGTGTCATTTAAATTGTACAAGTGCACTGATGTGCTTTCTAAAGAACTAGCTGTGTGCAATGGAATTTAAACTACCTACACATCCTGGGCAAAACAATCACATAGAACAGAAGCATTAAATTAAATGTATCCGGGATACCAGCTTCAGCAAAGTCACTTGTTATTCTGCAATAAAGTTAGAATTGGTTACTAAGTATCAGACGAACACTGTTGTTTTCCATTTAATGTTTGTGTTAGTAAATGGGTTAAACACTATTAATTGTATATTTGCTGTTCTTAAAAAAAATATTAACCAAAAGACATTAACCCATGTACATACAGTTATATTTTGAATCAAATTCTGTTTCATAATGAAGATCATTTTTTATTTATCTTTTGCTTAAGATGAAGCCGAAAAAGGCAAAAAAAAAAAAAAACTGCATTAAAAGATTGATCAATTTAGTCTTGTGTGAGAAAATATCTTGTATACCACACACAATGGAATAAACATTTCTTGGTGGATCAGGTTTCTACAAATGTCACTTATATCTATTGATTAACTTTTAAATGTAATCCAGGCAATACATTGTACCTATTCAATCTGTTATCTTTGAAGCCATTTCTATTTTAGCATACAATACAATTAACAATATATTTATTGGTAGTGAATTAACATACAGTATGTCACAGCTATTACAGGCCATAACATTGATGATTGTCATGTAAAGTAATTTGAAAAACCTCCACCTGCAAAAATGTACAATATAAGACTTAAAGGGACAGTCTACACCAGAATTTTTATTGTTTAAAAAGATAGATAATCCCTTTATTATCCATTCCCTAGTTTTGCACAACCAACACAGTTATATAAATACACTTTTTACCTCTGTGATTATCTTGTAACTAAGCCTCTGCAAACTGCCCCCTTGTTTGAGTTCTTTTGACAGACATACATTTTAGCCAATCAGAGCTGGCTCATCTGAACTCCACATGCGTGAGCACAGTGTTATCTATATGACACACATGAACTAACACCCTCTAGTGGTGAAAAACTGTCAAAATGCCCTGAGAGAAAAGGCGGCCTTCAAGAGCTTAGAAATTAGCATATGAACCTCCTAGGTTTAGCTTTCAACTAAGAATACCAAGAGAACAAAGCAAAATTGGTGATAAAAGTAAATTGGAAAATTGTTTAAATTTATATTCTCTATCTGAATCATGAAAGTTTATTTTGGACTAGACTGTCCATTTAAGCTTGATATGACATAGGCATGCAAAGCTGCTGCTTAGAGAAAATGGTTCTTTAAGTTAAAGGGATAGTAAACACTTTAAGATTTGTATACAACATGTTTATTTATGTATAAAGAAACAACTTTGCAATATACTTTCATTATTTATTTTCCCCCTTTTCCTGTAGCTCAGAAAATTGAGCAATTTTTAAAACACAGAACTTAAACTGCACACCAGGCTAACCTTTTTAAGGTTAACTTTGATATATATATATATATACTGTATATATATATATATATATATATATATATATATATATCCCTAATTGGCTTTATGAGGTAACAACTGCTAAACAATGCACTATATACTAGCCGACTAAAGCCCAGATTGCCTCCTCTAAGGAAAATGGTAGGTGAAGTTTGGCTATTGCTAAATAATTGCAGTAAAAAGGGATGTTAATGTGTTTTAAAAACAATGAAATTTGGATGATATGTTATTCTATAGTAACACAACAGAAATGTCTTGTAATTACAAGGTGTTTTTTAAGGTATGTGTTAATTTTAATCAAAGATGCTACAGGAACACCCTTTCAAATGAGCTGTGGTCTTTTTCTCTCCCAACCTCACTTGGAGTATCTTGTTTACATAGCTTTTCTACAGGCAATACAGCAGTATTTACATTTTTAGAATAGGTGGAGATTTCTACAGGCAAAAACAGCTATGTTAAATGACAAAAGAAAAGTAAAGTCTAGATATAGGGGATTTATAATGTATAAGGGTGCAAGTTAAGTAAAAAAGAGATGTTAGGGGCAGCAGATTAGGGGTTCATAGGGATAATGTAGGTGGCGGCGGTGTGCGGTTGGAAAATTAGGGGTTAAAAATATTTAATATAGTGGCGGCGATGTGGGGGGACCTCAGTTTAGGGGTACATAGGTAGTTTATGGGTGTTAGTGTACTTTATAGCACAGTAGTTAAGAGCTTTATAAACCGGCGTTAGCCAAGAAAGCTCTTAACTACTGACTTTTTTCTGCAGCTGGATTCTTGTCGGTAGAGGCTCTACCGCTCACTTCAGCCAAGACTCTAAATACCGGCGTTAGGAAGATCCCATTGAAAAGATAGGATACGCAATTGACGTAAGGAGATCTGCGGTATGGAAAAGTCGCGGCTGGAAAGTGAGCGTAAGACCCTTACCTACAAGACTCTAAATACCAGCGGCCGGCCAAAACCAGCGTTAGGACCCCTTAACGTTGCTTTTGACGGCTAATGCAGAACTCTAAATCTAGGCCATTGTCTTTTGTTTTACTCTTTCTCTTACATGAAATAGTGACATGTTAATCTTATGTTTTTATACATAGCAGATAAAATATTCCTTATCGCATCTAAAACATCTGGGAGCTATCATCTTTAGAAAATAATGAAAAGGTCCACTGACAGAGTCATCACTACAGAAACATATAGGCCAATCAGAGGAAGAAGATGGTGTCTCGATACCATCAATAGAAACCGCACAGAAATACAGCATACATCATAAAATAAGTGACTAACTCCTTTCAAACTTAAAATTAAGAAGGATCCAAAAAACTTCCAAAATAAATAAAAACAGTCTTTATTAGGATGCCATTTTAAAAACGAAAGCACAAGAACATAAAAAGCTGACTGGTCTTATGCGTTTCAACAGGTGCTGTAATCATTGACCTCACAATGCAGTAGTCAACTGAGTTTAAAAATGTACTCATGCTATGCTACTGGTCAATTTGTAACCGAAAGTTAACACCCTCAACAATTAATTTAAACAAACATGTCCAATATTACTATTGAATCTGTCAGCTATTCTAATGATGTAAATAAGCAATTGTAAAAAAAAATCTATCTTTCTTGGAGAGAGATGTATAGGATTGTCAGTATAAACAAAATCAGCAATATGAACTGTACAACTTGCGACATTTTCACAATGTAGAGTAAACTAGATACAAAGTAGCACAAAAAAGGTATATAGAAATGTATAACTACACAAAATGAATGACAAATATTAAACAAATAGTTCAGAATATCTACTCCATACCCCATATATAAGTAGTTGATTTAACTCATAATATTAGTGTCACAAATAAATAATATCTTAGTCAGTTCAAATATAACTATTAGAGAGGGAAAAAAAACATTGTAGTACATGTATTTCTGACCAATTAATGATCTATTTCCAATATTTACAATTATATAGTACTCAGAGTTGAAGCCTTTTGGTAATTTGGTATCTAACTTAAATATTTAAAATACTTCTTGTTTGGATAGCTATTGGTCTCTGATGCCCCCTCTTTTTGGAGTGCTGACTGTTTTGATTGCCCGCCATTTAAAGTTATCTACACTTTTGTTATGGTGATCCAAAAAGTGGCTAAACAAGGCTGAGCAGCGTTTATCATTTGTGATATACCCTAGATGTTAACGTATCCTAGATCTAACATCCCTGCTGGTCATACCCACATACTGCATGTGGTGCTGGGTACATTCTATAAGATAGATAACATATGTTGTTGAGCAGTTAACCTTTTGTAACCTTTTGTTACAAAATGTTGTCCTGTGACACATGAATAAAAGTATTTTCCTGTTGTAAGATAATCACATGACTTACATCTGGCTTTGTCACACCTATAGGTATCATTGACACTAAGTCATGAACCCTTAGGAGAAATATTAGGTAGTTGACTAGGAGAGAGTAGATTACCTAGTGTTAAATTCTTAGAAAAGACACACCGGCAACTATTCTCCACAACTTTTTTTAGGCCCTTATCACAAAAACTATTTCCTCACAATATCGCAAATGGCAAAATATTCAGATGAATGCTTAGTTATGAAGAGTGGTTGCTGATCCTGTCTATTTTTCACTTTGGTTTGAAAGTGTCTGTTCTATTAAGGTAAGAAACCTCATCAGATACTTTTCTTAACAAATTTGCAGAATATCCCATATCTTTAAAATGTTGTTTAAGAATTCTGCTTTCTTTCACAAATTATTTATGGTCTAAACATATTCTTTGGCTCTGATGAATTGGCCTTTAACAACTCCTTTAAACACATGATCTGGATGTGCACTCTTGGTATAAAGTATTTCCAGATATTGGCTTGCAAAAAAGGCTACTAATTATCTTACCAGTAGAAACCATTCCTGTGAACTTAAGATCTAAAAAGTTGATACTATTTTGGTTCCATTCATATGTGAATTTTACTCCAAATCCACTGTCATTTAAAAGGTCTACAAAGTTTTTGGCCTGTTTTTCTCCTGATCCCCAGATGAATATGAGGTTGTCTATAAAACGCCTATATAACAAAATACAATGTTGGTAGAAGTCATTATCTGCATAAATAAAGGATTGTTCTATCCAGCTCATGAAGATGTTAGCATACAATGGTGTAAATTTGGCACCCATCTCAGTTCCTTGTTTTTGTAAGTAGTAAGAGCCTTCAAAAGAAAATAAATTATGTTCCAACAAAAAATGTGTAACCCTTAGTACAAACTGTAATGTGATAGTATCCATGCCACTATAGAGCTCCAAACAGTTTTGCAAAGCAAAAAGGCCCTTATCATGGGGTATGCTTGAATAAAGGGAAATTATGTTAACTGGTAACCAGCTACATTTATCAGACCAAGGAAAATCTTGTAATAATTGAGAACGTGTGGTGTCTTAAATATACAGAGGCATATTTATTACAAACGTTTGACGAATATTATCAAGTCACTCCAAGAGTAAT
The DNA here is from genome assembly GCF_027579735.1 of Bombina bombina. Classification (NCBI taxonomy): domain Eukaryota; kingdom Metazoa; phylum Chordata; class Amphibia; order Anura; family Bombinatoridae; genus Bombina; species Bombina bombina. The sequence goes on from NC_069499.1 coordinate 465,870,505, forward strand.
TCAAGTAGGGAGCCTGTACCAGACACAATGGGTCTACCCTTAACCTGCTCAAGGCTCTTATACACCTTAGGTAGGTGATAAAATATGGAGGTAACTAAATTATCCACCAACAGGTTGTTAGCAGTATATCTATCAATTATACCTAAACATACTCCATGAATTACTATAGATGTGAGTACTCTTTGAAAATGCTTAACTGGATCGCCATGTAAAACGGTATATGTATTGTTATCCCCTAGCTGGTGAAGTGTTTTCTCTACATACTGAGAATGATGAAGAACTACCACACTGCCTCCCTTATCTGATTGATGTATAAAAATAGTATTGTTTTCACATAGTGAGGTGATAGCCTGTCTTTCTTGCATTGTTAAGTTAGATTGAGTAGGGGTTTTGCTATATGACAATGTGGTCAGATCTTTCACTACCCGTTTATGGTATAGTTATAATGCCTTACCCCTGTTGTGTATAGGGTAGAAGTCATTCCACTCTTTGATAAAAGATACATCAGTTATTTCCACTGTGGAACATTTTCTCACTCTTAACCCATGAGGAATCATTTGCAATTTAAAAAAAATTATTCAATAACCAGGTGCAAACTTTAAGCGTGTTTCTTTGAGTCTTAACAGTTCCATAGAATGAAATAAATCCCCAATTTGATGTCAGCAGATTCAGATTAAAAGAACACTTCTAAATCCAAGCCCTCCAAGTCATCATCATTAACAGCTAGCAATGAGTAATAATTGACAGTCTCTTCTGCTCCTTCCATAATGTCCAAAAAGGTGACTACTGGCAAGAGTAACTGTTAACTAACAATGAATTCTAAATAGAAAACAAACCCCTTACAGTTTCAACATTTAATATACTGACCAGTCACAAGGATAAAGTGTAAACAACAAAAAGGAATACTGTGTCCCAAATAGTAATGCTCCAATATCCTAATATATATATATATATATATATATATATATATATATATATATATATATATATATATATATATATATATATATATATATGCTCCTAATACAGTTGAGTTCTGTGTCGAGTTACTACTATTGGTTTGTGCCTGCAGTTCCAGCTCCTGTTCAGTGGAGGTCACATGCTACAGAGAGCTCTGTCGATCGACCCATAGAGAGGTGAAGCGCGATCATATGCATCTCTCCTGAGCCGAGTCTCTAGAGCTGACGCAATACGTCAGCAGTATACGCTGAGTCGGGTTTCCTGAGCCGAAGTAATATGCCAACGGACCAGGCTCTATGAGTTGAGCAGTTCCTAGTTTGTGGGAAGTCTGGAGCAGTGAAATATGCCTCTGTGGTTATCTTAACACAATATGGTAAGCAAGTCCTACAACTGACTGTATGACCTGTCCTCTTTAATTACATTTTATATTGGAGCATTACTATTTGGGACATGGTATTCCTGTTTGTTCTTTGAAAGTTCTCTTATAAGTCAGGAGGACTTTTTATTAACTTATTGTATGACTTTCCTGATGCTTTTATGAAAGGTAGTGAACACATGTATAACCCAGGAGTGCACTACCTAACAAAGGTCCCAAAGTTTATGTGACAATGAGGAAAATATGGGCTACATAACTTGTGACACGCTATTAATAGCACAGGACACAAAAAGCTGTATCGCTGTACCTTGCTAACATAAGTGCCAAACTTGATAAGGCAATTCCATGGTAAATTGCATTTACCAGAGAAGGGTTAGCACAGCCAAATCACTCTAGCACAACCTACACTTGATATTACAATCTGAAAGTTATAGGTTACACAGTTATAGGTTACACTCAAGCAAAAGCCAAAACTATGCTTTGCGCAACTTCAGACCTGATGTAAAGTGTAAGGGTTAAACACATACACACACAATATATATATATATATATATATATATATATATATATATATATATATATATATATAATTTATACTTACCTGATAAATTATTTTCGTTCATGGTGGTGAGAGTTCATGATCCATTACTCATGGGAATTTCCCTTCTCTACCACCACAAGGAGGCAAAGAGTCCCAAACCCCAAGAACTCTATAAAACCCCTCCCACCTCAAATATACCTCAGTCTAACATATAGCCAAGCAAGTGAGGTAAGAAAAAGGAATACGAGCCATAAAAGGAGAAGGGAAAAATGATGTGCTGAAGAAAAAACTAACCCCAGAAAAAAACAAGGGTGGGGTCTCGTGGACTCTCACCACTATGAAACAGATGAATTTATAAGGTAAGCATAAATTGTTTTCATACCGGTAGTGAGAGTCCACGATCCATTACTCATGGTAACTAACACCCAAACTGTGGAGTCCACAAGTAATAACAGAAAGGGAAAATTTCAAACTGAGACAACTGTCTAAAGAAACTGTGGCAAACCTAGCCACTTCTGGACTATAACATAAGAAAGGTTGTCTATAGGCTGTATATTGTGCTATGTAGATGTGACAGACCCTTCTGTCAGCACTGAAAGAGTTAACTGTGTTCAGCTTTAGCCTCAGCTATTGTGCACTGTCATTAATGTTATTGATACACAGTCCATTGTTTAATCAACCTCAGAGAGCAGACCCTAGATGATAAGGAAAGCCAAGTGTGTGTCTGTGTTTAAATTGTTATCAGCTTGAGCAAGGTATTCTATTGTATCATGTAAAAGGGCGTGTTCCCTCCATTCAATGTACAACATTCTTTCAACCCCCCTTCTGGGGGGGGTCAGACCTGCATAAATACTGGGCATATGAGCCTTAATAAAAGTCATTCTGTTTAAACCTGACAACTGGCTGGGTTGTGAACTGCTGATTCCCTATGTAGGACATTGTTCCCTGGTGTTAACCCTTGGTATCCGGTTGGTACCGTTACAATTGGTGGCAAGCGACGGAATGAACCTTATCGCCCAGAAGAGCAACTACACAAGCCAGTAACCTCAGGAAGAGGGGGATTACTACAATACTGACTAAGATGGAAGGAGTACCAGGGACCGAAGTGAATGGAGATGGATTATTCTAAGCTAAAGAGACAAACGTAAAAGGAACTGCTAGAAGCCAGGGGAAAGATAGGCAGCAGCAAACCCAAGGCTATATTAATTGCTGAGCTGATGGAGGGAGACAGAGCTCGCAGCGCTACGCCTCCAGCAGCCATGGAGGAGACCCTATACCAGAGGGAAATGAGGACCAGGCTGGAATTTTTACCCCAACCTGTACCACGGGATATGCTATCCGTGGTAATGGCAGATGTGCAGGAGTACGTGATGGCACACAGTCCGCGGAATGCATCCTCCCGAGCAGAATCCATTTTGGACGCACTCAGCAACCCAGTAAGACCCAAAATCCCATACCATGCATTTAAAATGTTTTGTGAGGAGAAGGATGAGATTGATGGGTATTTACAGGATTTTGAGAGACTGAGCGAGTTACATGATTTGGAGCAGTCCGTATGGGTGCCGGTGCTAGCAGGCAAGCTAGCCGGTAGGGCAGCGGAAGCGTATCGCGCTGTACCCAGGGAGGACAGCAAGGATTACGCTAAAGTGAAGAGAGCGATCTTGGAAAGATATGCCATTACCTCAGAGGCATACCGGCGCAAGTTTAGAGGCCTGCGCAAGCCAGAAAGAGATTCCCATGCAGAGTGGGCCCACAAGCTGGATCAAGCATCTCAGGGGTGGATACAGGCCAGCCAAGCTACCACCATGGAAGAATTGCGACAACTGATGCTGTTGGAGCAATTCTTTAACGGCTTGTCCCCAGAAGCCCAAGAATGGGTGAGAGATCGAAAACCCCTCACCTTAACCGAAGCAGCCAGATTAGCAGACCAGCATTTTGATGCCAGGAGGCACCATGGACTACAGCCTAACAACGGACGGGCTAATATACAATGCCACACCTGCAAGCAGTGGGGACATATGGCACGTGAGTGCACCCAAAATCGGAGCAGACAAGCTTGGAACCAGGTCAGACAGAACCTGGCCCCAAGGGCGGCTGCTCACCATTACCAAACGGAGCCAGCCGCTCATGAGGTGTTGAGCACCCAAGCCGAGGAACCCCTGGGAATTCTGCATGAGGTGATGTCGGTCCAGGGACTTCGGGATTCGGGAGCTACTTTAACCCTGATAGCTCCCCATTTGGTGCCGGATACAGCACCCACTGGCGGATCCGTGGCAGTACGAGGGGCAGGGGGAGCAGTATACCGATTGCCCACTGCTAGAGTGGAGTACAGACCCCCAGTCACCCCAGCAGCTGCCAGTTACCAACCCCCGGCGCACCGCTATACCACACGGCCTCCGGCCACGAACTACCCTCAGAGAGCCCGGTTCAATTCGCGGGGCTACTCACAACCTATTCGGTGCTTTGGATGTAAGCAACTAGGGCACAAAAGACCAGAGTGTCCCCTAAACGCAGCGAATCAAGCACAGTCCTGGAGAAGACCCGCTGGCGGAATCCCACATAATCCTCAGCCTGTGGCCCGCTACGTAGAGGCGCCAGAATGCTGGGGCAGCCTACATGAAGCAGACCCCGTGCAAGCTGCCCACCGGAATAACCGGCAACGGGTTAAAGTGAATGGGAAGGAGGTCAGTTGTCTACGGGATACTGGTGCTACCATGACCTTGCTTCAAGAGAACTTGGTGCCTGAGAAACAGCACACTGGAGACACTGTGGCTGTGAGGGTAGCAGGGGGCACTGTGTTCCGCCTACCTGTTGCCAGGGTACATTTGGATTGGGGAGTGGGCGCTAGACTTGTGAATGTGGGGGTCAAGAAGGACTTACCTGCTGATGTTCTCCTTGGAAATGACTTGGCCCCCCTTGTTTCTGCCTATGCTCCCATGGATCCCGCTGATGTTAACCCTGTGACTACCCAATCCCAGTCCCTCCGGGAAGAGACGCTTCCATGTTTGGGGTGGGGGCAGTACTGAGCCAAGTTGGAGCAGATGGCGGAGAACACCCCGTAGCTTACTTGAGCCGAAAGTTGTTGCCCCGGACATCCCCAAGCCGATCCGTTGGGATCAGACTGTGTATGCCGGCTTGGTTCTGAGGGAGCATTGTGGCAAACCTAGCCACTTCTGGACTATAACATAAGAAAGGTTGTCTATAGGCTGTATATTGTGCTATGTAGATGTGACAGACCCTTCTGTCAGCACTGAAAGAGTTAACTGTGTTCAGCTTTAGCCTCAGCTATTGTGCACTGTCATTAATGTTATTGATACACAGTCCATTGTTTAATCAACCTCAGAGAGCAGACCCTAGATGATAAGGAAAGCCAAGTGTGTGTCTGTGTTTAAATTGTTATCAGCTTGAGCAAGGTATTCTATTGTATCATGTAAAAGGGCGTGTTCCCTCCATTCAATGTACAACATTCTTTCAACCCCCCTTCTGGGGGGGGTCAGACCTGCATAAATACTGGGCATATGAGCCTTAATAAAAGTCATTCTGTTTAAACCTGACAACTGGCTGGGTTGTGAACTGCTGATTCCCTATGTAGGACATTGTTCCCTGGTGTTAACCCTTGGTATCCGGTTGGTACCGTTACAGAAACTTTATACCAAAGCCTGTTTCAGAGGAACCAAAAAACTAAAAATGGAGAATTTAAGTTAAAAAAAGTAAACAAAAAAGATCAATTAGCTACCTAGTAATTTAGATTAACTGGAGCCTTATTCTTGAAATCCAAGAAGTTGCAACTGATCTTGTAGAATTATCAGAAATCTGCTGCAGCGGAGGCAGACAGGCCTCCAAAAAAGCTTTGAAAAACAAAAGTTTTAACCAAAAGGCGAAAACTTCAGAAAGAAGAACAAACTAAAAGTTTGTCTAAAATCCTAGTAGCAACAATGAAATATTCAAGTTCCCAAGCAACATCCAAGTAATGCAAAGAAAGATCTCTCAGAAGCATCCCTAGAAAAGGACACAAAGAAGGAACAACAATCTCTCAGCTAAAGTTATCTGAAGAAACCACCTTGAAAAAAAATCAAAATGAGGACTGAAAAACATGAAAACATCTGATGAAACATCAGATAAGACGGATCACAAAAAAAACAGGTAACTCAGAAACTCTTCTAGCAGAAGAAATAGCCAAAAGAAATAATACTTTCCAAGAAAGTAGATAAATGGCCCGTCTATGCGTAGGTTCAGAAAGGATGAGCCTGCAGTACCCTTAACACCAAAAAACGGAGGAGAAATAGGCTGGATAACAGATTAATATTAACCACAGCCTGAACAAAACAATGAATAACAGTAAGATTAGTAATTTTTCTGTGGAACAAAACTGAGAAAGCAGAAAACTGCCTCTTTAGAGAATTGGTAGATGGACCTTTATTTAGACCATCCTGCACAAACGACAGAATCCTAGGAATTCTGAAAGAATGCCAGGAAAAAAATGATTAAAATACCATGAAAGAAATAAACCTTCTATATTTTCTTAGTTACAGGCTTACAAGCCTGAATCAGGGTTTCAATTATAGAATCAGAGAAACCTCTATGTCTAAGGATCAAGCAATCAATTTCCATGCCATCAAGTTCAGAGACTTGAGATCCTTATGGAAAAAACAGACCTTAAGATAAGAGATCTGACTGCAGATGAAGAGGCCAATGAGGCTTACAAAAACCTTTTTTTTTTTCCATTTCAAGAGGGACCATGATTAAAAACGTTTGAATATCTGCACGAAGTTTAAAACAAAAAAACTGTTAACCTAGCCTCCAGAGGACACCAGACTCCTTATGCTCTACAAGAAAAAAAAACCAGACAAATAAAGAGAAATCTTCTAAAGCAATTGCAGATAATCTCTTACCACTGATTGCACCTAAACAGAAAAAAAGGTTTGCCAATGAAGTGTCATTGGCAAACCTTTTTTTCTGTTTAGGTGCAATCAGTGGTAAGAGATTATCTGCAATTGCTTTAGAAGATTTCTCTTTATTTGTCTGGTTTTTTTTTCCACCTACTGATGGAACAAAGCAGGATTCTAGGACTGACACACCTTCTTAAGTTTATTCTGCATGAATCCACCAACAATAAACACATTAGGATAGAATATTAATGTCTCATAGAAAAGACACCCTCTAAGCTGGATATGGGCATAGTTAAAAGACCATAAATAAAAAAGCTAGCACAAAAATAACAGCCTAGATCCCCTAAACACTGATTACCATAAAAAATGCTTCAAGAACCTTATATATAAAAAAGGAGCTGCATCCAAATCAAACAGAAAGACAACAACAAACAGTGAACATCTAAGAATGCAAACCAGAGCAAACAAATGTAATCCTAGTAGATAAGGATGTGCAGATATAGGTCTTAATACAAATTGCCTTGAATCTGAGACCAAGTACCCTTATAATACAGTCTAGAATTCTTAAGCCTAAAATAAACAGAAAAGACCCTTTATTTTTTGGCATTAAGATATAGTTCAGCCCTGAAACAAAAACAGGGAAACCAATACCATGTCCTTCAGCCCTGGAGTACATTACTGCAAATGCATAAAATGAACTACAATACAATGTAAACCTATCTGCATAACCATACAGTAAGTGAAAGCAATAAAATGCAATAACTCTATAATGCTTTAGCATTTCCTTAATCTCTTAAAAATAAACAGCATATTATATATACTTATATATAATCTTCATTATTGCAGAAAGGATAAATGTAATACATACATATAGACTGTAACATAAGGCAATCATCTGCAAACTTTCACACAGTCAGAGCTTTGCAACAACACAGAAAAATTGGAGCAGAGGAGAAGACATTCTGCACAAATACTACAACAGCTTAAGGTAAATCCCCAGATTTGTGCTTATGCTGCATAATTTTAGGGATAGCCACCATGCAATCTTAATAAATAAATGAATTAATGCCCACATGACAAAGCTTACATTAACAGTGTAATTACCACACCAGGTTTAATGTGTGATCGCTGAGCAGAGTTCTGTGCTGGATTTGAACCTGTGTCTCCTGATCCTTAGTTCAGTATGCTACCTACTGTGCTATTCAGAACCTTACAAACTCTGGATTTGTATTCAGAGAAAACAACATTTGAAGCCTCCTGAGTGTCATACACAGCATGCAGTTCCTTATAGGCAGTAGAAGATTATGGATGATTGCATGCAAAATAAAAGATACACAGCTTTGACAAAGATGAAATAACCTAGTATTGGAACAAATTTTTATAGTACCAACAGCAGTGGGGAGAGTTTTTGTTCCATACCCCCCCCCCCGGCATAACTTTGCATGAGTACTCACCCCTTTCTAGTAACTAAATCTGTGATTAGATGCATCTAGCTGGATGAATTACAGACCCAGAACACTGCACTGCTTATCTATACTGAGGTAGGCCTCAGAGAGTTGGAAAAAGACCAGGAGGTTTGGAGGGCCAACGGCCAGAGTGAGGGCAAAAGAGAAAATGGGGAAAAAAAACATTTTCTGTACTGAGCAAAATAAGCATTAAAATCCCATAAAAAACACATACCCTACAAAACTAGAGAGTGCACAACTAAACTATTAACTGAACAAAAACAGCAGCAGATATCTTAAATGGTTAAACACCAATTACAGAAAGGTGCTAAAAAAGTCTTCACAGAGCTGCCATTGACTTAATAAAGCCATTCAGTATAGTCTGTAATGTTTTAAAATAGTATAAATTATGCAAGAACCTGCAAAATAGGCACAATGCGGTGTGAAGAAAAGAAACAGGGTGAGACCCCTGGCTATGTTGTACCTGGGACTAAGTACCTACAAATAGCCTCTGGGCTATGTGTGTGCTAAGGTAAAGCACTTACCTGCAAAAGCACCCATTCACCGACTTACCAGTCAGCCATACATATATATACATACACACAAACACATTTGAGCCCTTCTTAGTCAAATACCTTGAAACATGCAAAATTATTTATTTATGTTCAGAATAAATGTTTTATGAAGAATGTTAGAAATACTTTCAAATTATGTTCAATAAGAATATGAAAATTATGTTCAATAGGAATACCAATATGAAGTTAATAAGACCAGGGGGAATTTCTTCTTATCACCTTGCAGTTGAAATATGGCAACTGTGTAATATTATTTCTTTAGCTATAATTATTTTTTTTTTAAGTTTTTCTTTATTGAGAAGAATCAAAAACAATAGGTACAATAAAGGAAATTCCAATATGGGTCATTGGATACATACGTATGTTGCTATGTAAGGACACTGCCACCATATATGTAGAAAGGTTCCGGAATTGCCACATAAAACCTAAGAGGTCTATCTTAGGTTTTTTATAACTACTCTGCAGGACCACATAACAAGGTATAACTGTTTGGAGAGTAGTATGAGTTTGGGGTCTATTGGTAATATAGATTTATAGGTATAGATATATATTTTACCAAAAAAATAATCAGATATGTATAGAAATATATATTTAAAAGAACATTTTCTTCTAGTGAAGAACATAGAAATGGGATTCTAATGCACCTTCTGCTTTAGCGCAGTTGATCTATGGGGAGGAATTAGTGCAGTCATGACATACTCCTTAAGTTAGCGCACCTGAGTATTTTGCTTGCTAGCTAACTTTTTACTTTCAACTTGTAATGCATGCGCTAATCCGGCACTGTGATTTTTTTAACATGAGCAGAGTTAACAATCAAGCCAAAAAAAAATCAATTATTGAGTCACTTGAGCGCATTGAATGTTACTTTCAGGAGGTAACATTTTTTCAGGAAATATGAATGGTCAATTTACAAATGTATAATGGACCGTTCAAGAGCTTTGCTTTCCCCTACAAAAAAAACACAAAACATAAAGACACCACATAATTTATAAATCACAGGGGACAATAATGCAATAAAATAGAACTGAATATGCTGAATATGGAATGCATGTGGCAGAAACTCAGCCAGAAATAGGAACCAGATTAAAAGGAAGTGTCTACTTAACAAAATGCCATGTTAGGCTGAAAGCAACGCATTTCTCATCCTAATAGTGTCTGTTTCATCATAAGCCCTATGAAATGGCAACTTCTAGGCCAAGAATCATGTTACCTTATACTTGTCACCTCTATTTGTATCATATTGTTGCTCTCAGAGTAATTTATACTTGATATGGTGCCCTCTAAGTGTTATGTCTCTCCATCTTTGGACATTACTACATGGCTATATTGTAGAAGAAGAGCTGCATCTAGAATGTAAAAAAAAAGATTGTGGACCCTTTAAAATTGTTCCTTTTTGTTTTATCAGCCCTTTACCCTTCATATATTTAGTCGGAGACAAACTAAAAGGGTAAAGCAGAGATTAACAAATTTACATTTCTAGGTTACATTTTAAAGACAAGATATATATTACTTAGCCATTAATGGACCCTGTTCCAATTCATTAGAAGAGCTGTGCAAAAAACTATGTGAAGCCTGGCTTCACTTTATACGACATTTAAATAGCTTACGTTTAAAGCAGAGAATCTGGTTAAATACAAAAAAAGCTCTATGAAAAACACATAGAAAAAAATATGGTGAAACGGTGGCTAATTGATGAAATAATAATAATCAGCTAATGTCTGTCATACACCGCTAAGCAGTGTTAGGTATGTGGAGCTCTAGTACGGAGGTGTCAGGCTTTGATGTTTCCTGTGGGCTAAAAGGGGCCAGTGTTTTCCTGATCTGCTACCCTTTTTAGGAATAATGAAGCAAAGTGCTGAATATACTTTATTAAGTGAGACAAAGCACAGGCAAAAACAGGATCCACAAAGCATAGTCAGAATTCAAGCAAAAGGTAAGCAGTAGCCAGGCTGCAGAAGCACAAAATCACAATCCAAACTCGTGGACAGGGGCAAGAGCATAAATCAGCAACATGAAGTCAGAACTAAGATTGCAACTGGACCAGGTGCTGTAGCAGAGAAAGACTTCAAAGCCAGCATTGGAGAATGAGTTGAGCTGCCTTATATAGTGCAAATTTAACCACATGTGGACTCCTTGCCCAATGTGATTAGATGGATATGGCTGCACATCACTGACGAGGCCCAAAAGAGGCTGAAATGATTGTCTGGGGTTGCAGGTTCCCTTGTTTGAAAAGCACAATTGGGCAAAAAGAACCAGGCCACTAAGCTGTTGTTCATTCCTTGCAGACTGCTTCTCTTTCTGTTAGTATTTGTATTATGACCCTGGGGAAAGTCTCCCTAAGGGAGATGGGGAAACCAGATGTGGACTCCTTGCCCAATGTGCTTAGAGGTATATGGCTGCAGCTCCCTGACGAGGCCCAAAGGAGTCCGAAACAATCGTTTTGGGTTGCCATTTCCCTTGTTCAGAGGAGAATTGCCTGGTATTTTGGGGCTGGACTGACCTTGTTAGGCGGGATTAGACTGTCAAAAAGAAGCTACTCTAAGGTGGTAACCAGGCCATAAAACTACCCACTGAGCTTTTGTTCGTTCCTGGCAGACTGCTTCTCTTTCTGTTTGTACCTGCCTTATATAGTGCACTAACTGCAAATTCCTCACACCTGGTGGATCAGGTGTGAGACAGCAGCCATACTGGAACACAGTGGCTAGTGACTCACAACTAGAACACAGGGCTGTGAACCATGACACCTATGTTCATTCCTAGGCTCAGATGTGTCATTGTATAGCGGCCTTTTTCAATATAATAATTTTAATAACTGTTAAACAGTTGTAATAATTTTCACTTACTATTACTATTACTATTACTATTTGTAAACATATATACATCTAATCCCAATAATAAATAACTGTAAGGATCCTATAAACTCTGTTTGTAATAAAATGCAAACCGCACGGCGGGGACGCCGCTGGTGACTCCCTTACTAGGTTCTGCCTGGAACTGAACCAGGGACTCCAAGTTCAGAGTCAAGTTTACTCTGCCTGTGCCACTGAAGGATGTGTACTTGCATGGGTTTATGCAGGAATATTATCAGCCGTAAGTGTGTCTCTCAGCTACACCCCCCATAGATGCTACCCAATCAGGGAAGTGCTCTCTGACTACATATTAGCTACATATTAGCGCCGCGGAATCTGTTGGCCCTCTACAAATAACCGATAATAATAATAATACATATTGAGCAACCTATGCCATCACTCTTTGCTTTGGCATTGAAGTTTATCCTGTTCCTGCTTTCTGTTTGTTTTTTGACTTCCTGCTGGTGACCTTGCCTATGTTTGGATACTTGCTATCTGCCTTTGAACCTTGGACTGTCCTGACCTTGTCGCTACATTTGGCACAGTTAGTACTACTGCTTTAGAAACAAAGATGTTTGGATGCGCCTTACAAACCCACTCAGGGATTGTTAGTCTAAAAGTAAATGACACTGCTATTATATATAGCAGCATTCACCAGCTGAGCAGAAAGAATACCGGAGAGACGCTATAGGTACAGGAGCCGGATCGGAACACAACAAGACTTCCTAAAGGTCAGAGGTTGTAACGGACAACACAGAGGCTAGTTTGCTTCTTAGGATCCGTGTACCATAAAAGACCACAAAAGTAATAATACCAATTGTAATCCAGGCTTAAGGACGTGCCGCAAGTAATACAGCGTACACAGCTGGAAGGGCTCTGCTTAATACGGCTTTTTCAACAATAGCAAAATGAGATGCACAGACAGCCGGTGGTAAGTTCCAGTTTCTTTTTATTGCAAATAAAAACTCTTTGTCCCAACAAGGGTATAGGATTCACAAGCTGTGCAGCAGTTGGAGATAGCTTCACTTCAGTGACTGATTGCTGACATGTTTCGGCAATTAAGCCGTAATCGTAGCTGCAGTCTCAGGTGAGTACCAGTCCTATAAACTGGTTCCTGTTACCTGATTGGTTGAAAGATAATTAAAACCATACCTGGAGTGAAGCTATATCCAGCCCTTCTCAAATAAGATATATAACAGGAAGACATTTGTCCTATTTCAAGAATCTATAATATATACATCAAAAGTGAAATTTAAACTAAAACAATCAACTAAACATGAATGAGAATAAAATATGCTTAATACTTATTGGAAGGTAAACCCTGATATAATGTAATCTAAAGTAATCTGAAGTAATCTAAACAAACAGTCAAATCCATGCTTGTTATAACAATTGTTGATTATAAGGAGATAGTAAATTTTCCAAATTTCTCCTTCTGATTTATTCAATAAATAAATATAAATACTTTATTAACCAATACATATGAACCAACAATGTGAAGACCTGATTCTATGTTAACAAGTCTACAGATTGCATACATACCTATATATATACAAAAGATAATCTTTATATTAATGTATAGATATTTTTCTCTCTCAAATCTATATTAAACAGGTGTGTGAAGACATGATGTTGTAGTTACACATATCACAGCTAGAGAATGGATGGAAACACAGACCCAGGACCAGGAATCTTATTCCCAAAAATTTATTAGGTCAAATTCTGAGTTTAACCCTTCAGGGACTCTGGTCCTGAGTCTGTGTATCCAAAACACCTCTCTTTTTTCCAGCAATCTCTCTCTGTCACCTCCTCTTTTGTTCGTTCTGACCTGTTCTATAATGGTCCATCTTAATGACTTGATACTTGCTTGATGACAGTTTTTAAAGTGCTGGACCAGGGGTGTGGTTAATTTGCCATTTTTAATATTTGAAATGTGTTCCCTAATCCTTTCTCTAGTCTCTCTAGTTGTAAGTCCTGTATACTGTACATTGCATTCTATGCAGGTAAGTAAATAAATTGCGAACCTTGTTCTGCAATTCAGACAAGAGAAATGTTGAAAGTTCTCTCCAGTTACACAGCTTCTAAAGCCTACTCCCTGTTGTAGAAATTCACAGGCAGTACATTGTGTGTAATTACATTTAAAGGTACCTTTAAATGTCATCCAGGATGAGCCTGCCTCATCCCTAGCTCTGAGCTGTGTAGGAGCAAGTATATTACTAAGGCTTACACCACGTCTGAAGGCATATCTACACCCCTTTGAAACCGTATCTACCAGGCCATCATCTGCTTTTAGAATATTAAAATGTTTTCTAACAATGTTACAGATGCGGTGGAATTGGTTGCTATATTGGGTAATAAAAGATACACCCTCAAATCCCTTAATTTTGTCCTTAGTTCTATCTTCAAGATAGATATTTCTAGGGTTTGCCCCAATATTCAATCTTTGATGACTGACTTGGTCTCTTTTGTAGCCTCTTTCGCAAAACCTCTCCTCCAGCTCTAAGGATTGTGTTTCATATTCCTTATCCGTTGAGCAATTCCTCCGGAGTCTAATGAATTGTCCTTTTAGGACCGACTTAAAGACTCTTTTCGGATGGTTGCTTTTGGCATGGAGGAGGGTATTGCCAGTGATGGGTTTCCTGTATACTTTACTACTAACAAGATTATTATTTATGCCTGTCAGAGTAACATCCAAATAATTAATGCTTGTTTTATTAAATTCAAATGTGAATTTTATGCCAATACCATTTTCATTAAGTAAGGATACAAAGCTTAAAGCTTCTTCTTCCGTACCATACCAGATCATTAGCAGGTCGTCAATGTACCTCCTATAATACATGATCTTATGTTTCCAAAGTACATCACATCCAAAGATGTGGGACAGCTCCCACCAACCCATAAAAAGGTTGGCGTAGGAAGGGGCAAATTTTGCCCCCATAGCTGTCCCACATCTCTGGAGGTAATGAACTCCTTCAAAGGTAGAGGCATTGTGTGTTAGTAAGAATTCTGTTACTCTAAGGATGAAGCCACAAAACCTGTGGCTATAGTTAGTATATCTTGACAGGCAGAAATTTAAAGCTTCAAGACCCTTACTATGTGGAATGGAGGAGTACAGTGCCACAACATCAATTGTGAGCCAACTGTATCCCTCTCTCCAAACAACATTATCCATCTCATTTAATAGTTGTTTGGTGTCTCTTAGATAACTATTCAAACCCTTAACCAGAGGCTGCAAAATTTCATCCAGCCACTGAGAAAGGGGTTCAAACAGAGAGCCAATTCCACTAATAATGGGTCTGCCCTTTACGTCCACAAGAGACTTGTGGACTTTGGGCAGGAAATTGAAGATGGGAGTTATAGGGCAATCCACCACCAAAAAATCAAATGTGGATTGATCTATAAACCCCTCTTCCTTACCATCATCCAATAACTGTAATAAATCTCGTTTGAAGCGATGTACAGGATTAAAATCTAATACTTGGTATTGTGAGGGGTCAGTAAGTTGTCTTAGTGCTTCTTTAACAAAAAAACTTTTATCCATGACAACTACTGACCCCCCCTTATCAGCTGACCTGATCACCAAGTTATGATTCTTTTTTAGACTATTCAGTGTAGAAAACTCATCCTTGCTAAGGTTAGAGTAATTACTCTCATGAGTGGTGTAAGCCAATTTGTTTAAATCAAATTCTACCCTGCTCTGAAATTTTTCCAAAATTGTGCCTCTGCTGTGTATGGGATAGTATTTGGAGGTAGGGCGAAAAGACGGACCTGTTTCAAGTGTATTATCTGAAGTATCCAGTTCTGATAGTCCCTCTGTTCGCAACACCTCCAAATTCTCTAAGTCCCAGGCCTCCCCAAAGGAAAGAGGGGGATCTTTACAAACTGAGTGATAATCAATAGTTTCCCTATCTAATGAAAATTCATTAGGTGTTGTGTTGTAATGTTTTCTTAGGGTTAAGTTGCTTATCAGCCTGTTAACATCCACCAACGTTTGGAAAAGATTGAAATTATTGGTAGGCACAAAGTTGAGACCAAAGCTCAATACTTTGTATTCCAATTCATTGAGTGGATGTGAGGACAAATTGACAATGGAGTTTACTTGTACTTGGTCTGAGACCTGCCCCTTCTCGGGGGTAATGGGGTCCCTTTGAGAATTCCCTTTTCTCCCTTTTCTCCTCCCCCCCCTTCGAACCTTTTTGGTGCTTTTGAAAAAACCTGCACAATTTCAGCCTGCTCAGTATTCCCTGAAGCTAGAGTTTCAATCCCTCTTTCTGGTTCTAACGAATATTTAGTGCCCACATTTGATACAGGAGTAATGAGAGACATATTGTCAGGTTTGTGTGTTATACTACCAGCTTCTGTCTCTTCCCTTTCCTCACCTGAGGACGAATAGTCCCCTGAGGATTCTGCTTCACTTTCATTGAATGTGACCTTTTTAGATTTAGGGTTCTTATTACCATTTTTGTTTTTATTTTTATTTTTTCTGTTTCTAATTTTATTTCCTTTGGGAAATTTAATCTGATCATGTTCCCTTCTGTAATTAGTTCTTTGCTTTCTATTCCAAATATATATTTTATTGGACTCATAATCCCCTAGATCCCTCAAATACTTATCATGTTTAATATCCATGATTAGGTTTTTTGTCTCTGCCATGGTGATTTGCAAAATTTTGTCAAATTTACCAAACATATTATCATTACTACGTGTATTCAATTCAATTTGTAAACAATTAATTTCATCAGAGATAGTATTTAACTGCTTCAGTTTGAATTCTACTAACATTCCCATCAATCTAAAGGAACAATCTGACAGGACGCTGTTCCAAACCCTTATGAAGTCCAAGTCCTCCACAGTAAATGTGGGAAATTTATTTATTCTTAATCCTCTCTGTATCATCCCATTCTTTATATACTTTTGGAGTGTCCAAATGTCCCATTTTAATCTTAGCTCTTTTTCTAATAGGGACTCCATTGTATCAAAAAGTCTACTGAGATTATAAGTAGAAAAATCAGAAGAAAACACAGATTCCATTTCCACAATGTCCTCCCTTCTCTCATCCGTTGATTGTAATGAATAAAATTTCACAATAAGTGTATCACTGCCAGCCTGATCCATTTTGCAATATATAGAGATAAAGATCGTTTCAGTTTCTGCAATGTAAACCCGTTTAAAGAGTGCACAGACACTATCACTTGGAACAGAAAGTGAAATGAACAAACAAAAAAGTCAATATGTGTCGGCACTTAAATAACAGGTAACCTTGGCAAATTAGTTCCCAGTACGGGCATATATTGAGCCTCTCACCTCTCCTGGTATAGCGTCGTCCAAGGTCGCCACCTCTGTTAAGGAAAACAGGGAGATCCACGTTACCCTTCTGTGCGCAAACCAGGTGCACACTCTGGCAGTCCGGCCCTTGTCGCCTTCTCTGACCGCTAAGGTTTCCTCGACGTGGTCCCTCTCTGATGGCGTGTGACGTCACTGTACACTTCCGGTCCGTCGGAACCTCTTTCCCCGGTACTAAACAGTTCCCAGGGCTTGAACTGGTGAGCTGTACTCGGCCTGCAGAAAATCCACACTGTCGCTGGTGCTATCTTCGGCTCCACAACGCAATTTCAACAATAGCAAAATGAGATGCACAGACAGCCGGTGGTAAGTTCCAGTTTCTTTTTATTGCAAATAAAAACTCTTTGTCCCAACAAGGGTATAGGATTCACAAGCTGTGCAGCAGTTGGAGATAGCTTCACTTCAGTGACTGATTGCTGACATGTTTCGGCAATTAAGCCGTAATCGTAGCTGCAGTCTCAGGTGAGTACCAGTCCTATAAACTGGTTCCTGTTACCTGATTGGTTGAAAGATAATTAAAACCATACCTGGAGTGAAGCTATATCCAGCCCTTCTCAAATAAGATATATAACAGGAAGACATTTGTCCTATTTCAAGAATCTATAATATATACATCAAAAGTGAAATTTAAACTAAAACAATCAACTAAACATGAATGAGAATAAAATATGCTTAATACTTATTGGAAGGTAAACCCTGATATAATGTAATCTAAAGTAATCTGAAGTAATCTAAACAAACAGTCAAATCCATGCTTGTTATAACAATTGTTGATTATAAGGAGATAGTAAATTTTCCAAATTTCTCCTTCTGATTTATTCAATAAATAAATATAAATACTTTATTAACCAATACATATGAACCAACAATGTGAAGACCTGATTCTATGTTAACAAGCCTACAGATTGCACACATACCTATATATATACAAAAGATAATCTTTATATTAATGTATAGATATTTTTCTCTCTCAAATCTATATTAAACAGGTGTGTGAAGACATGATGTTGTAGTTACACATATCACAGCTAGAGAATGGATGGAAACACAGACCCAGGACCAGGAATCTTATTCCCAAAAATTTATTAGGTCAAATTCTTAATACGGCTTTTACCAATAATCGTCAGATACATGAAGAAATTTAAATCCTCCATAGGACGTTGCTTTTAAAGAGACAGTCAAGTCCAAAAAAAACTTTCATGATTTAAATAGGGCACGTCTTTTTAAATAACGATCCAATTTACTTTTAAATCAAAGGTTTTTTTTATTAAGGTATTTAGCGATACATTATTCATAGCATGACAACATGAATATCATCTCCGTTATATGATGACAGACTTTTATAGAAAATGAAAAATAAAAAATACAAGAGAAACCTCAGGATTAACAAATCTGATTACACAGATAAGACTCCTGATACTTGTCATCAACCAAAAAGTGTAGTTTATATAAAGAACTGAATGTAACATGAGTGGAGTATTGTGATAACTATTCTGATGGCAAATATGATATAAGAGAGTACTGTTATGTTATATACTTATATATTTACAAGGGTTACCTTGATATACCTTAGATTTTTATTTTTTTGTACAGAGTTACCGTAGTACCTCTTTATCATGGTATACTGCCTAGTAGGATGAATCTTTAATCTGAACTACGTAAAGTAATAACGTATTATCTTAGCTGAGAGATACATTTTTTAACTATTTGGTGTGGTCACTTATAACCAGGAACATCTTAGAGTTATTACAAAAGGAACTCCATATATACAGGAACCTTGCATTAAATAGTATAATGGCATGCTAAATCACCCCATTTAGGAACTAAGAAGTTTTTGGGACAGCGCAAGATAAACATTATCGGGCAAAGGACACTATAAAGGCAGCTTCTGATGAGGCTTAGCACATCTCAACTACACGCTATATAACTCCTAGATCTTAGCTAGGCGAGATATTCCCAACTAGAAACTAACAAGTGCCGCCTATATCACTGAGCCCATCTATGATAACAAATATACACCCTGCTAACTAGGGGAAAACTGTATGTATAGTTAACTATTTAAAGAATATCTCTGTAAGAGTGTTCATAAGAGAGCTGTCAAACGTTTTCTAAGCCCTATAACAAAAGTGCCATGTATAGTAGGCGAATCTGGGATATTATGAGAACATAATAAAGTGCCCTAGTTGAGTACCAAGAAATAATTGGGATAACAATAGGTAAGATATTTGCAGTGAAAAACAGAGAACCGAAGCTAGTCATCCCAAAATTATATAACATAGACTAGAAAGCATTGTGATTATAGCAATGCCCCTATATTTCTTTCCAATCTGCCTGGCACTTACTTTACTACTTACCAATTATTCTTCTTTAGTTGTAAATATTATTTAGCAAACAAAAATGTAAAGAAGGCTTCTATTGAAGCTTAGTGCGTTCCTGATACTTGCAGTATAACTCTTAAATCAGAGAGGCGGAATATTTACTACCAGGAGTTAATAAATGCAGTCTGACTCGGTGATGTCAATTATATATAAAAATACCCGCTCAGCAAGCTAGGGAACATCTGTATGCATCTTTAAAGGCACACCTAGTCACATATATGATGTTGCTCATTACTCACAAAATGTGGGTAATAAAAATAAGGTTGTGTATAAAATAAAAAGTGATATAATCATGTGTGTATCAATAAGGACCTATACATCGAATTGCAGCATTCTCATTAAAGTGTCCAAGAGTCACAATTATCAAGAAGCCTGATGTGAGAGTGGGGAAACATGGCTTCTACTGCAAAATGTCCAGTATCACCCAACTCCAACTTTTGTATAGCAATTGGGGAGTAAGTTGTATCCAACCTGTAGGTCAGACCAGTCCGATGTGTAGTCCCTAACAGGAAACATGGCGGATCGTGTCCGCAACAACTCACTCGCCTGTAACCACACGCTGTAGCCGCTCCACTGTATGCTGCGAGCCAGATCCCCAGTAACACCTGGGTGCCCGGAAATATTAGGAGTTCTCTCTTCCTGCTTGGCTGCCAAACCCTCAACACCCCGTGGGGACCAGCCACAGCCCCTCCCGGCGGAGCTGAGGGCAATGATGAACGGTCTGTGCCAAGCATCTCAGGTATGAATCTTTTAAACTGCCACGTGTTCCAGATTACTTTGGATGAGAGCGTTTGGTTAGGGCTGCGCGACTCAGCATGCAGAGTCAGGCCAGACCGCAGATCTGTATATTGATTATGCCATGCAGCATCTGCATTCTCCTGGACATCTCCTTGCACTTCAGGCAGTGAGCCCATCGGACATGTTGATGTCCTGCAAATGTCTCTGAGATCAGTAAACCTGCAATCGATCAATTGTCCCATAGCCTCTAATTTAGCTTGCAATATATCGTGAAATTCCTCCATGTTATCGTATTTATGTGATGCTCTTGCTTGTGCTATAAGTTATAGCAGATTAGTACTGCTCTACTCGGATAACTTAGGTATCCGAGGGGGGTGATACATGTGTGTGATGGTGTTGCAGCCTATATTCTAGATTCTATTAGATTGAATCTAGCGGGAAGAATCACAAACATAGAGGTATCATTCAGCTCCGTATCTTCTCAGTTGTAAACTTAATAAGTTTCAAGACAAGATGTCAAATTTGAGAGGAGATATGCAACTTATTGTTAAATGTACTTGAGGAGCTTCATGAAATTGCTGCTGCTCATGGCCGCGATCAAGACACGCCCCCCCAATTTACTTTTATCACCAATTTTGCTTTATTCTCTTGGTATTTTTAGTTGAAAGCTAAAACCAGGAGGTTCATATGCTAATTTCTTAGACCTTGAAGACTGCCTCTAATCTGAATGCATTTTGAACACTAGAGGGCATTAGTTCATGTGTTTCATATAGATAACATTGAGCTCATGCACATGAAGTGACATAGGAGTGAGCACTGATTGGCTAAAAGGCAAGCCTGTCCAAAGAAGTGAAATAAAGGGGCAGTCAGCAGAAGCTTAGATGCAAGGTAATTACAGAGGTAAAACGTGTATTATTATAACTGTGTTGGTTATGCAAAACTGAGGATTGGGTAATAAAGGGATTATCTTTCTTTTTAAACAACAAAAATTCTGGTATTGACTGTCCCTTTAAGGTTTGCCAAAACATTTTAAATTCACTGAAAGTCCCGGGCACTTTTCCTATTGACGTTACTCTTTGTTTTGGGAACTTCAACTTCTGGCCAGTAAATAAGAATTATAGCAATATGGCTGAACTAATCCATCATCTTTTCATACTGTGGTTAACACATAAAAAGGTCTCTTAAATGAAACTTTGTTTTAATATTAATCTGTTTCAATTTTAATTGGTTTTATCTTACGGTTTTCCATGAATGAAATAACTTATGTATGAAGTACTTTTCAACTGATGGATGTATTATTGTTCTTAAACGATGTATTAACTAGTAAAGGAATTTTATTATATTTTTAGTCTTATCCGCAATATTTTATAGAATATTTTATATAAGATCCAACTCTATATATTATCAAACACACTTTTGTAAAAAAAAAATGTATGTTATAATTTTTATAATCTCTCTATATAATAGCAGATGCATTTACTTTTAGACTAACAATCCCTGAGTGGGTGTTTGTAAGGCGCATCTAAACATCTTTGTTTCTAAAATTCTGTTTTATATCCAATATTGAGATTTTTATTGCCATTTTTTGGATGTTTAGTAGATACTAACTACCTGCACAAATATTTTTGTGATTCCCCTACCTTTTTTATAGTACTACTT
Source organism: Bombina bombina (assembly GCF_027579735.1). NCBI lineage: Eukaryota > Metazoa > Chordata > Amphibia > Anura > Bombinatoridae > Bombina > Bombina bombina. The sequence continues at coordinate 465,892,258 of NC_069499.1, forward strand.
CTTTGACTTTCCCTGTTGCAGTTTCCCAGGTCCATTACCTTATTGCCTGCTGTGCCTATGTGTTTACCCTGTTTTCAGCACTGACTTGCAGCTTGTATTCATCACATTGTATTTCTTTGATTAGCCTTGAAGCAGGTATTCCCTTTACTTTGCCAAGGAGTGGCATTTACTTTAACACATAATCTGGCATTACCTTTGCTTTGCCCAGGAGCGGCATTCCCTGTACTACAGTCCTTAGTCCTGAAGTGGGCCTTTCAGTACTTGGCTCTTGTCTGTCTGAACTTGCATATCAACATCAGTTATACTGGTTTGTACAGTTTTCTTCCGTTAACCCCTTGCACCTGTTTCCCAGTAAAACATATTTCTGGACATTACTTGCTATTTGCCTGTATAACCTTAAACAGGACTGTTGTATATATTTAAGTCTCCATTCTATTTCTTTGCAATCTGCCCAATTCCCTGCTAACCCTGCCACAGGGCTCCACCCTGATAAAGAGGCCAGAATCATGACAATAACATTCTAATTATCTTATTTTAGCTGTGGGCATTTTTCATTTAAATTGTGATTTGAGATAGATTTAGCTTTTGATTCTACCTTTCCACAAAGTATCTGTCACATTGATCACAGGGGACCAAGCATTAGCACTCCAATCCCTGCCATTAAAAGCAACAGACCTTATTAGATAAAAATAGCATGGACATAGCTTTGAAAAAGAAAGTTGATTGGTCAGATCTTAAGAGTGGACAAAAGAGGTTCTACAGGATTCGTAATATTCTCACCAACAGTATATGCATGTCTCTGTTGTTAAGGAAGAGCTAAAATATAAATTACTAATATGATCACTAATATTATTGAGCCTGGTTTGAGCAATATACAATCAACATAACCTATTTAAAGGTATTTTCCTAATTAGGGCCAGATTATGAGTGATAAGGGGTTTATTGCGGGTGTTTGCGCTCGTCGGGTTTGCCGCTGGTATTATGAGTTGAAAGTAAACACGAACAAAAAATGTCACAAAACATATAAAAAATACATTACAAAGTAAACTTCTACACATAACACGATCTAAAACAAATATTCTAAGAAAAGATTGCACACAAAAGTTATAAAGGCTCAAAGATATGAGATCTCAAGTGTTAGAGAAAAAAAAAGGCAGCCAAAGGGCTTTAGTATAGACATACATACATATACATCTCTAAAGATGGATTTGTATGTAAATACTGTATATATATATATTATCATTATTATTATTATTATCGGTTATTTGTAGAGCGCCAACAGATTCAGCAGCGCTAATATATATATATATATATATATATATATATATATATATATATATATATATATATATATATATGTATTTATATGTGTATATATGTATTTACAGACATATATACACATATGAACACAAAAAATACATATGTACACATATATAGCCATATATATATATAAGTGCATTCAAGCCATTTGCGGTTAAATAGATGAAAATGTGCATATCTTACTAGAACTTTAAAGGGACAATGAACCCAATTTTTTTTGTGATTCAGATAGAGCATGCAATTTTAAGCAACTTTCTAATTTACTCCTATTAGCAAATGTTCTTCATTCTCTTGGTATCTTTATTTGAAAAGCAAGAATGTAAGTTTAGATGCCGGCCCATTTTGGTGAACAACCTGGGTTGTTCTTGCTGATTGGTGGATACATTCATCCACCAATAAACAAGTGCTGTCCAAGGTACTGGACTTTCTTTTTCAAATAAAGATAGCAAGAGAACGAAGAAAAAATAATAATAGGAGTAAATTAGAAAGTTGCTTAAAATTTCAAGGTTTATCTGAATCACAAAAGAAAAAAAATGGGTTCAGTGTCCCTTTAAATATATATATATATATAAACAGGCAAAAAAGAGGTACGCTTGCTCACAGTGGAAATGCTGGAAATCATAAGTTTATTTTAAGACCAAACAGATACAGGTATGCAGGGTCACAGTTAGGGACGCCTGACGCGTTTCGCGCATGCGTGGATGCGCTTCATCGGAGGCTGATGGAGTATGACAGTGTGAGCCTTTTAAACCTGATTTTCACCAATCCTGAGAGGACTGAGGTCTAAGCCAATCAGTGTTGCTTCAATGAGTTATAGCCTTTATGATATAGACTATTGTGTCTTCAGCTTGTTACTGAGGCTGATATTATTAACTCTGCGGTAACACTGATTGGTACACATCAATAAATAAAATACTGTGAGTTATTAAACATTAATATAATATAACAGAAAATGAGAATAAGGATTACTGAAAAAAACTGGTAAATGATTATACATAGATAATTCTCATAATGAATAAATGAACAAAATAAATGGATAAAAAATGAATAAGTAAAAATATTAATAAAAATGGATGGTAAAGAAATATAAAAATATGAAAATAAAAGTAAAAATAAGGATGGGAATGTAAATGAAAAATAAAAATAAAAATGTAAGTAAAACTAAAAATAATCAATGAATAAATGAATAGGTAAAAAATAATTTCCTACCATCAGAGTGGAAGATATAGTTCTAAATGTCTATGCTAGCTAATTAAATGTAGGTGCACATCATCTTGAAGGGGGAAATTAATTTTTATTTTTTATTACCCATATGTATTATTCATGTTTTTTAAAGAGGCTGAGAAATCAGAAAATTCTATGCTAAGGAAGACTAGAATCTAGATTGGACAATGCATGTAATGATCAATCATGAAAAAAAGACTTTTTGTCCAATTAATAATTAGGTGATGGATTATAAGATCTAAAGGTATCATAAGCTATACTATACTCTGCTAATCTCTTTTATGTGTATTAAATGTATATAGATGTCTTAGCCTAAGTATGTATATATATATATTGATTATATATTGCTAGGGGGACCACTAGATGAACATGTGGATAGAAGAGTCAGTTTTGTTGTTGTTATTTTTGTGTGTGTATTGATGAGTTAAATAAATAGAATCGTATTAATTATATGTATTCAAGTGTTAGAACTGAATACTGGAAATGTGTTAAGTGTGTAATTTGATCTAATACTCCAAAAGATTTTTAACTTCAATCATATTTAGTTAGTTCTAAAAGGGTTGGAATATGTCCAGATGGAGTAAATTACACATATAGATCCACATCCAGTCTTCTGTTTATCCCATTGGGATATCTAGTATTTAATTTGACTATCCAGAAGACTTCTCTTTTTAAGAGTTTAGCAGTTCTATCGCCCCCTCTGGCCTCTTTAACAACCCTCTCTATTCCTTGGAATGAGAAGTGGTCAGTACCTATGCCATGTTGGTGGAAGTGTTTGGCCACTGGGGTTCTAGCTTCTTTTTCAATGAGAGATAATAAGTGCTCCCTAATACGATCTTTTAACGGACGTGTAGTGATACCTATATATTGCTGGAAGCAAAGTTGACATGTAATAAGATATATTACATATTGCGAAGTGCAGTCTATCCTTTGCTTAATCGTGTAGGTTTCATTAGTGTTACTTGAGGTAAAAGTGTGAGTTTTATTGGTAAACTCACAACTTTTACAGGGTCTATGGCCACATTTGAAGGATCCAGGATTAAGGCCCAGCCAATTGGTTTGTGTCTGTGGTCTCTCTGAGAATTTTTTGTTTGTTAAGTCTCCTATTGATGGGGCTTTTTTGGCTACAAATTTAATGCCTTTAGATATTACTTGTTTCAATGTATCATCACTCTTCAATATTGTCAAATTATCCTTTATTACTTTGCAAATTTTATAGTATTGCCTGCTAAATTGAGTAGAGAACACTATAGTTTCCTCATTTTGTGTTTTGTCCTTTTTCTGGAATAACGTGTTCCTCTGTGTACTTTCTACTTCTTTATTGATTAGATCAAGTTTAGATCTATTGTATCCCCTATTAACTAACCTATTGGTTAATTCTTTTGCTTCTTGCCTATAGGTATCTAAGTTGGAACAATTTCTGCGAAGTCGTAGATATTGGCCTTTTGGTATGCCTTTTTTGAGGTGTGGAACATGGCATGAATCTGCCCTTAGGATGGTATTTTTTGATGTGGGTTTTCTATATGTGGATGTAAAATTTTTTAGTTTTGACAGATTTGCACTGAGTTTTAGGTCTAGGAAATCAATAGATTGGTTGTCACTTTTATGTGTGAAGACAAGATTTAATTGGTTATTGTTAATGTAAGTCATAAATTGTTCAATAGTATACTCATTATCTGTCTTGTCCCAAATGATTATGAGGTCATCAATAAAACGACCGTATAGTTTGATATTGTTTTTAAATTAGAATTCAGTTGAAAAAATAAAACAAAATTCCATCCAACCCATATAAACATTGGCGTAGGCCGGGGCAAATTTTGCCCCCATGGCCGTGCCTCGTTGCTGTAAATAATAATTTCCTTCATGTACAAAATAATTATGTTTTAGTAGAAATTCTGCAGTTTCTACTATGAATGTAATGAAACCTATATCATAGTCTGTGTGTCTGAGTAACATCTCGTGAAGCGCTATAAGGCCTGTTGTGTGGGGTATACTTGAATAAAGAGCAGCCACGTCAATTGTGAGCCAAGTGTATTCACAATTCCAGTTAACGGTGTTAAGTTGCTGGATTAGATGGCCGCTATCTTTAATGTAGCCTGGTAAGGATTGGACAATAGGTTGAAGTATGTAGTCAAGCCACCCACCAAGCCTTTCACATAGGGATCCTTGGCTTGCCACAATGGGTCTACCTGGTGGTCTAGTAAGATTTTTATGAATTTTAGGAACAGTTCTGAAACTTGGTATGGTAGGGTCTTTTATCAGAATAAATGACGCAAGTTCTTCCGTCAGGTAGCCCAGTTCAATGCCTGTGTCTAAGTGACTCTTCAATTTGCTAACAAATGTTGTGGTAGGGTTAAATGTAAGTTTCATATACTGATCTTTATCCGCTAGGTGTTTATGTACTTCATCTAAATAATCAGTAGTGTTCAGGACAACAATGGCCCCTCCTTTATCCGCCTTAGTGATGACTATGTTGGGGTTGTCTTGTAAGTCCTTAAGTGCTTTTCTCTCATGACGGCTTAAATTATCTCTGGCTTTACTTATTGTGGTTGACTGAAGTGTTTTGTGAAGATCTGTTAGTTCCTTTTCTATTGTCCTTTGAAACAAATCTATTGTGTGATCACGTGCATTAACTGGGTAAAAGTGTGATTTGTCCTTAAAAGTATATTGCTGAGTGGTGCTTAGGGAGTGAGTATTTAAACTAGGTGAGTGTTGTTGAAGTGTAGTGAGAATGGTAAGATCTGTAAGGTCAGAAAATAGTAAACCAATAGTATTAGGGTGTGTGTCAGTTATAGGGGGAGTGTGTGGTTGTGTGTCTATGCCAAAAAAGTGTTTTTTCAGTACTACTTTTCTCACAAATTTATTTGTGTCTAAAAGGGTGCTAAATAAATCAAAATCTGTTGCAGGTGCAAAGGTTAAACCTTTATTAAGTACATTGATATGGTGAGCAGTTAATGTAAAGTCAGAGAGATTTATTGTTGCTATTTCATCTTGTTTTTCCTGACCCTGCTGGGGTATCTAAATGTATTTTCCCCTTTCTTGGGGGTACTTGTTTGCTGGGTTAATTTAACTAAGGATTTTAAGTTTCTTCTCTCAGAGGATGTATTGCCAGATGTAGTAGGTACTGCTTCTTGCTCATCATTATGGGTTTCAGTGGTTTCATCTTCTAGATTGTCAGTGTCTATACTTGAAAAAGTAACTTTTCTAGAAGTTTGGTTTTTATTGTGTGTAGACTTATTTTTATCCTTTTTGTTGTGACTATTCTTATGAGTGGCTCTTCTATTTGGTGGTCTCGATTTCTGCCAGGAATAGACTATGTCTAAATCATAGTCTTTCGTATCCCTATTGTATTTTTGTACTTTTCTATCTGACAGTATGGTGTCTAGCTGATCTATGGTGGTATCTAATTGGGATTTATAATCAGTGTATTTTTGTGTTGTTTCAAAAGGTTTTAGTTTGTCAAAAATAGTATTTATTTCTAACAAAATATTATCCCTCTCTTCTCTTTTGTGTCTAAGGAGTTGCTTCATGCATATGATAGAGCAGTTTGTTAAATTAGCATTCCACTCCTCCATGAAAATAGGATTATCTAAAGCAAAGGAGGGATATTTTTCCATACGTAGTCCTCTGGGGACTTTATTCTCTGAGATGTAAAGGTCTAAAAACTCGATATCCCACCACAGATTGGTTTCTTTATATCTTAATTTCTCTAAACTAGAAAAAACAGTGTCTATATTCTCTTCCTTAATAACATCAGAAACTTCACTGTGACCTCTGAGTGCCGTTGTCATAATTTTTTTCCTCCTTGTGTTATCATCTATTACCCCTGTGGGAATGAGTGAAGTAGCCATAACAGGGAGGAAAGTTATATGTCGACACTATACACAGACTGCTAAATGCTAAATTCAAATTGAAATGGTCTTTAAGTGTAAAGTATGCAGTATAAATGTCCAGTGACAACTACAGTCCACAACAGTCCACAAAGCTGCAAAAGAGCCGGAACACTGAGAATAAAAGTGACAAAAAGCAACAATAAAGTGTGTGTTCCGGTTTAGAATCCCCCTCGGTTTCTTCTTAAACGTATACAAAAGAATCCTCAGAGCTGGGGAGTAAATTGTCCCAATGTAAATGGTGTAAGGGAAACAAACAGTTAATTTCAAGTAGTGTCCACAGTCCTAGATATCAGAAAAATTTCCTGCTACGGTAATCCGTATGTGCCTGGGGGTCAGGGGTGTTCAAATTATAGGTGCCGTGGATGTCTTACCCTCCGCTGATCCGGTGGGATGCCTGGGCACGCTGCTGTACTTCCTCTCGGATGGGCGATGCAAGCCCTCCCGGGCGGGTGCAGTATGCGTGTCCTTCTTGGCGTATACGATATCCGGCTTGTCTTCCTGTTACGTCACCCCTGACGTCGGTCGGCTCGAGTGGATGATCTCACTTGGAGAGGTAGAAAGGCAGGAAATAAAGACTGGTTCCAGGTTGGGACTGCAGCTTGAGCAGCGAAATCAAAGCGGTAAGCCCCACCGCTGGTATGCAAACAGGCAAAAAAGAGGTACGCTTGCTCACAGTGGAAATGCTGGAAATATATATATATATATATCTGTATATATCTATAACTATATCTAATCATATATACTGTGTATATATATATATATATATATATATATATATATATATATATATATACACACACATACAAACTCACCAGCCACTTTAGTAGGTAAGCCTTGCTAGTACCGGGTTGGACCCCCTTTTGCCTTTAGAACTGCCTTAAATCTTCATGATTTTGGTCCATATTGACATGATAGCATCACGCAGTTGCTGCAGATTTGACGGCTGCATATCCATGATGAAGATCTCTTATTCCACCACATCCCAAAGGTGCTCTATTGGATTAAGATCTAGTGACTGTGGAGGCCATTGGAGTACAGTTAACACATTGTCATGTTCAAGAAACCAGTTTGAGATAATTTGAGCTTTATGACATGGTGCATTATCCAGCTGCAAGTAGCCATCAGAAGATGAGTACACTGTAGTCATAAAGGGAAAGACATGGTCAGCAACAATACTCAGGTAGGCCGTGGCATTTAAACAATGCTCAATTTGTATTAAGGGGCCCAAAGTGTGCCAAGAAAATATCCCCCACACCATTACACCACCAGCCTGAACCGTTGATACAAGGCAGGATGGATCCATGCTTTTATCTTGTTTATGCCAAATTCTGACGTTACCATCTGAATGTCACAGCTGAAATCAAGACTCATCAGACCAGGCAAGTTTTTCCAATCTTCTATTGTTCAATTTTGCTGTGCAAATTATAGCCGCAGTTTCCTGTTCTTAGCTGACAGGAGTGGCACCCAGTGTGGTCTTCTGCTGCTGTAGCCCATTTGTTTCAAGGTTCAACGGGATATGCATTCAGAGATGCTATTCTGCATACTTTGGCTGTAATGAGTGGTTATTTGAGTTACAAAGACTTTGAGAAGCTGAAACGCGTAGACATATCTTTTTCCACAGCTCCTGACAAATTTAATTGGATTTCAGATGAACTCCCATAACCGCTGCGTTAAATTATAACTCAGAACTGAGCGGTAGGAGTTTGAAGCAACTCAGTATATTTGAATTAGTGCGCGCACTTACTGGATACATCCCATTGGACAAGAAAATACGTTACCTTATCAACACCAGATACGTGTTGACAGGCGGAGGATGCTGTAGAAACAGTGAGTAATTGTGAAGACCCGAGAAAGGGTGCAATTACAACCAGCTACACATACTGTTTTACACCTTTGAAGTAACAAAGAAACTGCCACAGTCTATAAAACTCAGAGACAACTTGTAGTGGTGTTTTTTGCTAATCGGTATCTGGAACTTTCTAATAGAATAATCCTGCAAGTTTATAAATAGAATAATCCTAAACAACCAACAAATATAGTATTATGTACTTTTTATATATACTTCCATTAGGAATCTGTGCTACCAATAAAACGAATAAAAATAAATAGAGGAGTTAAACCTGCACTGATACATTATGACCGGGTCTGTCTCTATTGCAATTCTAGTGTTATTAACCCTCGATACAGAACCCTCGCTTCTCAATAGAGACTTCCTAAAGGAGAATAAGTCTAAAAGACTAAAGTTTAAAATAACCGTTCCTATCTAACTTAGAGGGGATATGATTCAGCCAAGTTATAGTTAACATTATTAATGTTACTGCAATTTAAATGCCCACATCTCACACTGTCACATTTGTATTACTTTTATTCATGTTAAATTGTTTGGCCCTTTTTTAGATGTGTTTACAATTATTGGCCTTTGTATAGAGCCTTGCAATTTGAACTTATTATGCTGTTTTTAGAGTTTGTTTTTACTATATTTAAGATCAAGACACCGGTGTCGATAGATATTGATATATATTTTATTTTAATTGATGTTTATGTATTGAATCTTAATATTTGTTATTAGCAAATAAATATTTATACTATTTGATATTTGTATTTTTACTTGAGCTTAGTTTCACATGCTAGCAATCGTTTGTAGGATCCTAGGATTTGCTAATTATAGCAAGGCATATTATTTTTTGTACGTGAACAGACAGCTGGAAGGCACCACCCACACCCTCCGTGTGTTCTTAACTTTCTGTTTGATCGCTAACTGTGAGAAGTACGATAAGTGGGTAGGCTAGTTCTGTATGTTAAGTTCAAAAGACACTCCTTGTATTCTATTTGAGTTACTGTTGCTTTTCTATCATCTTGAACCAGTCTTGCCATTCTCCTCTGACCTCTGACATCAGCAAGGCATTTTCGTCCACACAACTGCCACTCACTGGATATTTTCTCTTTTTTTGAACCATTCTCTGTAAACCCTAGAGATGGTTGTACATGAAAATCCCAGAAGATCAACAGTTTTTGAAATACTCAGACCAGCCCATCTGGCACCAACAACCATGCCATGTTCAAAGTCACTTAAATCCCCTTTCTTTCCCATTCTGATGCTCAGTTTGAACTTAAGCAAAGAACAGATAGGGGGCGCTCTTGAAAGATTGAAGTATAGATAAATTATAATTACAATTATGATACAATGAGTTTATAAATTAAACTCAAGTGATAAGGTATATACAAAGTAAAAAATGAAAAGTACAAGTGGAAATAGACAACCAATAATGATAAAAATATCTTAAGTGAATGTGCAATAGTATATTATAGAATAAACTAAGTAATTGATAAATACTTCCATCACACAATGATTATCAAAGTGCATATAAATTTATAAATGACTTGGAATGGTATCAATACAGATGTGAGAGGGTTTTCCGGAAAGGCAGCTATCTGTGGAGGATCAAGGCCATGATCCAATATCAGTAATCTGTAGTGGAAAGAGAAGAACATGAGCGCCACATGGCCCAATATTGTAGGGTAATAGGAGTCAGATAAAAGTGATGATTTCACTCACATGTGGTAATACACCCCTAATGGTGTGGAAGGAGCAGTATGGGATCAATTGACAGTCACCCAGAAGACTGGCCTCCGATCAAGGTGCAGTGACCTGTAGAGGGTAGTATAAAGCACAAAAGGGTGCCTATATGGCCTAGTACCATTGGAACAAAATATATAATATATATGTATTATATTCACTCACATTTGGTAGAGCACCTCCCTTGGTGCTGTAGAGGCAAGCTGGGATCAATATGGTCACCCAGTAGACTTAAAACTCCAGCAAATCAGGAACTCTCAGTAGTCCAAAAATCAGAATTGTAGGGAACAAAATATTTAAAAAACAGGCAGCAAGTGGTAAGTAATAACTTACTTTAATAAAAAGATAAAAAATTAGCAACGCGTTTCTCATTCAGACAAAGGCTGTTTCATCAGGCTTAATCAAGATCAGATTAAGCCTGATGAAACAGCACACAGTTTTTCTTCTAATTTTGTATTATAGACCTCATTTTGTAGGTGTGGTAGATGCTACATCACACTTGAAAGTCAAAAATGTACTTTCTTCTGTTGATAAATAACTGTATTTGGAGCAAATATGCAAATTTTATACATAACCTGGAAACATATATGGCATTTGACCTCTAAAGAATGTTCATGAACTTTCTGTGTCTTTGCGTTTTATTTTTTTCACCAAAAATAAGACTAGATCATCTTTATTTTTTTTAAGCTTCCCTCCACCATCAAATTGGCAATTTGCAGCAAGATTATTTTTTTACCTTTTTATCAGATTAAAAAATACCCTATGAGCTCATCTGAACAAAAAAAAGGTGAATAAACCTACTATAGGATATTTATTTTTTTAAATGACTCTAAAGACAATGGGGTCTATTTATGTAGGTGCGGACAGACATAATCCGCTATATATACCCACCCTACCTGAGCAGAATGCTCTCTCCAGCTATTCCCACCTCCTATAACCTCTGATCCAGTACCAGCACATTATTTAGCTTGCCTCAATACAAAAAGAAAGCCGCTCGATCCTCCTTTTCCTACAGAGCACCAGTTATAGAATGACCTCCCTCACACTTTCAAACCTTCCTCAAGCCTAATATCCTTTAAGAGATCCCTCTCTACATATCTCAAAACAGAATGCACCTGTCATGGTTGATTATATATTTCCTACCTGTTCTATGTAAAACATTTTGCATATATTATGTATTAATATTTCTTCTGTATTTTATTGTACCCTATTGTATCAATGCAAGTTTTGTGGTCCCAGGACATACTTGAAAACGAGAGAAATCTCAATGTATCTTTCCTGGTAAAATATTTTATAAATAAATAAATAAATAAATATCGAATCATGTCTGCCGCACATCGATAAATGCCAACAGCATACGCTAACGGCATTTATCATTGCACCAGCAGCTCTTGTGAACTGCTGGTGCAATAGCGCCCCCTGCAGATTTGCGGCCAATAGACCGCTAGCAGGGGGTGTCAATCAACCCAATCATATTTGATCAGGCTGATTGCTGTCTGCCACCTCAGAGGTGGCAGACGAGTTAAAGGGACAGTCTAGGCCAAAATAAACTTTCATGATTCAGAAAGAGAATGTAATTTTAAACAATTTTCCAATTTACTTTTATCACCAATTTTGCTTTGTTCTCTTGGTATTCTTAGTTGAAAGCTTAACCTAGGAGGTTCATATGCTAATTTCTTAGACCTTGAAGCCCACCTCTTTCAGATTGCATTTTAACAGTTTTTCACCACTAGAGGGTGTTAGTTCACATATTTCATATAGATAACACTGTGTTCGTGCACGTGAAGTAATCTGGGAGCAGGCACTGATTGGCTAGACTGCAAGTCTGTCAAAAGAACTGAAAAAAGGGGCAGTTTGCAGAGGCTTAGATACAAGATAATCACAGAGGTTAAAAGTATATTATTATAACTGTGTTGGTTATGCAAAACTGGGAAATGGATAATAAAGGGATTATCTATCTTTTAAAACAATAAAAATGCTGGTGTAGACTGTCCCTTTAAGGAGCAGCGGTCTTAGGTCTTAACTTCCGCTTCAGTCGGAACTGAAACGGAGAGGGTCCGAAGCAGCATCCGCTGCTTCATAAATAGACCCCAATGGCTCCAACTTCATGCTTTATTATTTTGATGATATCATATAACTGCAACTGCTTTACTTTTTATGTATTTAAAGGGACATGGAACCCAAAATGTTTCTTTCATGATTCAGATAGAGAATACAATTTTAAGAAACATTCCAATTTAATTCTATAATTTAATTTGCTTCAATCTGTATATATCCTTTGTTGAAGGAATAGCAATGCACATGGGTGAGCCAATATTATGAGGCATCTAACTGTATATGCAGCCAACAGTCAGCAGCTACTGAGCCTTTTTAGATATGCTTTTCAACAAAGGATATCAAGAGACTTAAATAGATACTAAACCCAATTATTTTTCTTTAATGATTCAAATAGAGCATGCAATTTTAAGCAACCTAAATTGGGCTGGCTTTTAAGCTTTACATTCCTGCTTTTTAAATAAAGATATCAAGAGAACGAAGACAAATTGATAATAGGAGTAAATTAGAAAGCTGCTTAAAAAAATTTGCATGCTCTATCCCTTTAAGCAAATTAGATAAGATAAGTAAATTGGAATGTTTTTATTTTTAAATTGCATGCACTTTCTAAATTTCGGCCTCATGTCCCTTTAACTTTAAACCTGTGTAATTAATATGCAATATAAGTTTGTTCAGTTTTGTGTGTAAGTATCGGGATCAACAACGCATAGATTTCATTATATGTGAGTCAGAGGTAATAAGCATTATGTAGTGCAAAAATGGAGTACCAACCCTATAGCAGCAGCCTAAATATAATAGCAACAGATGTGCCTTTTAACGTTCAATGGGGGCCATTAGAACACAGCAGCAGCAGTATTGTATGCATTTTGGTATTATCTGTTTCTGATCTCAAAAAACTTTTCATTCCACTGCTTGATATGACAATCTTCTTACAGCAGCCACAAGGTAGCGCAAAGCTAGAAAAAAATAAGCAATTGTTTACAAAAAACAACATCCTCACTACAAATTCAAGCACCCAACAATAACCTTGATTACCTATAATACCCCAATGAAGTCCACCACTTCACATTTATTTTATTTATTTATAAAATATTTTACCAGGAAAGATACATTGAGATTTCTCTCGTTTTCAAGTATGTCCTGGGTCCATAAAACATTGCATTGATACAATAGGGTACAATAAAATACAGAAGAAATATTAATACATAATATATGCAAAATGTAACATTGAACAGGTAGGAAATATATAATCAACCATGACAGGTGCATTCGGTTTTGAGATATGTAGGGTGGGATCTCTTAAAGGATTTTAGGCTTGGGGAAGGTTTGAAAGTATGCAGGAGGTTGTTCCATAATTTTGGTGCTCTGTAGGAAAAGGAGGATCGAGCTGCTTTCTTTTTGTATTGTGGCAAACTTAATAATGTACTGGTACTGGATCAGAGGTTATAGGAGGTGGGAACAGCCGGGGAGGGCATTTTGCTCAGGTAGGGTGGGAGCTTCCCAGAAAAGCTCTTAAACACAAGGCTGTAAAGATGAAGGGTGCGTCTGGATTCCAGCGACAGTCAGTTTAGTTCTTTTAGCATGTCACAATAGTGGGTCCTGTAGTTACATTGTAGCACAAAGCGGCAGAGCGAGTTATACAATGTATTAAGTTTATTAAGGTGAGTTTGCGGTGCAGGTGCATATACTACATCCCCATAATCCATGATTGGCATCAGCATTTGCTGTACAATCTTTTACTTTACTGTAGGGCTTAGACAGTATTTGTTTCTGTACAGGGCACCTAGTTTTAGATAGAGTTTAGATGCAAGTTTTTCTATGTGGAGGCCAAAAGATAGATTGGGGTCTAACAACAACATTATTTGAAAGAGTGTACTGCGGTCAGCGTGCGATTTGATTTTGTTTTGATGCGTAGATGGGAATTCTGTAGTTTGTGTAATTTAGGTCCCGTTCCAAAGATCATTGTGACAGTTTTGTCAGTGTTTAGGAAGAGTTTGTTTTTTGAGATCTACTTTTCTACCTCTGTTAACTGGTCTTGGAGCACTGCCTCAAGCTGCGGCAGATCGGATTTGCTGTGTCGTCTGCGTACATGTGTACAGTTGAGGATTTGCAGACATTTAGCAGATCATTTATAAATAATGTGAATAGTAGGGGGCCGAGAATGGAACCTTGGGGAACACCACACGTGACTGGGAGAGGGAGGGAGTCGCTGTCAGAAATGGAGACATATTGTGATCGATCCGATACATATGATCAAAACCAGGTTAGCGGACGATCACCAATACCTACGTTTTTTTAGTTTGAGCAGTAGTATGTCGTGGTCTACTGTGTCAAAGGCCTTTGCAAAATCAAGGGACTTAATACTTATGCTACATCACTTTCAAGGGATTTAGCATATAACTGTAAAATATCACCTAAACATCTCTATGTAAAAAAAGGAAGATATTTTACCTCACAATTCCCTCAGCTCACCAGAGTAAGTGTTCTGTAAAAAGTTATGTTTCAGTTACTGCCCAGTGCCCAGCTGTAGGTTAAAAAAAAAAAAAAAGTCATGAACTGTTTTACTGTGATCTCATGGGATTTCATAGTAAACTTCCTTAAACTGAATAGGGAAATAACATGAGTGTGCATGAGGCATGCTCCCTTGCAGGTCCTGGGACAGGCATACTGATTTGCTGCTTAAAGTCCTTAACAATAGGGCGTGAATACTTAGGACATTTTGAGGTAAAATATCTTTCTTTTTTACATAGAGATGTTCAAGTGATATTTTCTAGTCAGCTTTTTACAGCTATGCTGCATCACTTTCAAAAGTTTCAACATTTGGGTATCATGTCCCTTTAACCGTCCAACATGATCCCATATGTTTAAACCTCTAAAATGATTCCCCTTATTTTAATCCCCCACTAAAATCTGACATTTCTTTCACATTCCCAAATACCCCCTAATACCTAACCCCTCTAAATTACAAAAATAATTTTAAAAAAAGGTCACTAAAGTTAACAAAAACACCTACAACCTCTCCTTAAAATTGAATTTCACAAAGCCCAGTCTCTTCTGGTAATCGGTATATAGTCAGCCATAGTTCAATTCATTGGCCCCTATTTAACAAAGGTCTTGGGGACCTGATCCGACAGTGCGGATCAGGTCCGCAAGACCTCACTGAATGCGGAGAGCAATACGCTCTCCGTATTCAGCATTGCACCAGCAGCTCACAAGAGCTGTTGGTGCAACGCCGCCCCCTGCAGGGAGGTGTCAATCAACCTGATCGTACTCGATCGGGTTGAATTGTGGCGATTCATGTCCGCCTGCTCAGAGCAGGCGGACAGGGTTATGGAGCAGCGGTCTTTGTGATTATCTTAAATTCTTTAGGATTCTATTCAACATTTCATAATCTGGTAATACAAGTAAGGTATTTGATTTTGTCTTTCTTTTCTTACATATTGCTGAGTAATCAACCGTAAGTGGATAAAAGGGTAGATTTGGTAATGCCTCTAATATATATAAAAGATGTTCCCTTCTAAATTATAGCTGTTTTTCATAAATAATTAACTATAAACAACTGTGGCATAAACATTATCCTGAAATAGGGGGAAAACAGTGACAAACTTTTTAGCTTCATGAATATTTTAACACAATTGTCTAACCTTTAGAGCAAAATACATTTTTAGAGATATTTCTAGCCCACACAAAGTCACACAACTTTATATCTCTATCACTACTGTAAATGCTTTGCTATACACAATTTACCTGCAAAAATAGGTTTAAAATTTTCTCCAAGTATCATTCCAACCTGCGCAAATAGAAATGTGACATGTTTACCACGCCTGTCTGTTTTACTTATCCTGCTTTACGATTTCATATTTGGAGCAAACATACAGATACTTTTCCCCAAGGGTTCTGTAGGGCATTCTATTTCATTTCTTCAGAAAATTGTATCCCAGGGTTTCAATCTTCTTAGATAGTGGTGACAAAATACAATATCAAGAACACTTATGTTTTTTATTTCCCAATATTTCTAGAGCATAAATAAAAAGTCAGTAAATATTTAGGTCAACCGGTGACAGCTATCTGAAGACATTTCAAATGAATATGTTACAAAGATTTTAATAATCAGACATACGAATCTGGTGTTTCAGAAGTTACACACTAATTATTGTATACCTCTTTAAAGGGTTTGTAATTACTTCCTTAAAAACTAGATAACTTTCATATTTATTTTCAAAGGTTTTAAGAGTCAGAATTTTGATTTTAAAAGGTTGCACTGAAAGTTAAATATTTTCAACTAAATCAAATTGCACCACATATAGATGAAGAAACATATGAAAGCATAGTTTTAAAATGTGTAATATTTCAGAGCTCCAATTTTTATTCTGCACTCATGCCCTACAGTGCTAAAATATGCCCCTCATGCACTTGCTTTGAGAGATTTTTATGAATTAAGGCTGGAAAAGTAAAATAAGTCACATTACATTTTGTGTAAATTGGATAATTGCCTAAATTAAAAAAAAAAACCTGTTTATGAAACTAATATCTTACTGAAAGTCACCACAACTTCACAAACTGCAGAATTCAAAGACATCCATGTTATAGCCGCAAGCTGCAAGATTAACTCCACAATAATCAATGGTGCTGCATTTATCGTGCAACTTAACTTCTTGCTGCTTCTCCTTGAAGGACAATGGCATCACAAGAATGCCTTTAAAAACTTAAATAGACATTAAACATTCAGGGCAAGATTACAAGTGGAGCGCTAAATATCACTTTTGTGAATTACAAGTTGATAGCTCACGTTCGCATTGCTGGGAAGCATTGCCCTATCGAGAGAGCGCTTCCATAGGCTCCAAAGGGAGCCTTGTTCTGATGCAAAATTGGCAGAAAATTGTAAATATATATGTATATGCTTATATACATATATAATAGTGTTAATATGTGAATGTACATATATATTTACTGGGAACACACAGTTCCTATAGACCACAATGAAAAGGCACTTTTCAACCCCATTTTTTTTCTAACAACCCACACCTGCCAACTTTAGTAACCAAAAACTGCCTGGCATAGTTATTTTATTAAAAAATAAAAATGCTGGGGCAGAGCCAAGCCGTGCAGGGACATGGTCGAGCATTAGTAAGGCTCCGTATCAGCCTTCACTCTTAGCCATTATTACCTAGTCAGGAGATTGCCCCAGATAATGGAAATAGTTACCGGAGGTCGGCTAAATAACAGGCTACCTAAACACCAGCCCTGCTAATCTGTATGAGCAGTTGGAGATCGCCAGATCAGTTCGGCACTTACAAGGAAGCAGCGCCATTTCCCTACAACTAAGCCTTCAGCCTAGATCATCCTATTGTCCTAGCCGGACACCAGAACCCATACAGACTGAGGAGGTCAGGGTATTGACCTAAGCCTACATCCTTATCGTGTGTAGGAGCTAACGGAGACCGCTGGAACATCTCTGAAGCCTTAGGAGGCGGCGCCATTACTGGCCAGCTGAGCCGCTGTAACGGATCTCCCTGACTGCCCTTACCGGGAACCGCTCAACACACAGTCAGAGGAAGATAAGGTACTGACCTTAGTTAAGGACTTAGCCGACCAGAGCTAACAGAGGCAGTCTCCCTCATAACAACTTGCTCAGCCGCCACTAGCGATACACGCTCCCCAAGTGGCCAGTCTGTACATTCCACACTACCGGGCAAAAATAAAGAGGGCCTCTCTCCCGGGCAAGTAATCACAGGGTTCCCATCTCCTGGGTCTGGCTGGCCCAATCTGGACATTTTGCAATTAGGTCAGCAAAGGGGAGGAACAACAAAATACCGGAGGCTCCTTAAGCCCCACAATCAGCTAATTTTCAGCAACCAAAGCCTATACAACGCTAATTCCTCACCACATTACCATACATATTTGGCCATCACATTCTCTGCCCATAAACAGGACACACTGCTTATCCTCCCTATCACACCACTTTCGGAGGAGGTAGACCTCAACAGCCTAAGTCCGACTAGCAAGGGGTACAGATTCATAATGACCCCTAAAAAAGGGCAAAGATCAGATAAACCCACCAAAACTTCATCCCAGACTCCATCAGTCTCTTCCTTCTTTCATTCCACCGACACTGACCCGCCGGGTCCACCATGCTCTACAGAGTCTGCAAATAGTCACCAAGACTCACTACAGGCCATACAGGTGAGACTCGCTACCCTACCATCCAAACCAGACTTAGAGTCACTTAAATCATTTATTAAAGAAGAGATGAGAGACCTGAAGAGAGACCTTAATGAGATGGGAGCACGTATGGAATACCTAGAAGAGGGCCAAGAGACCCTGAATAATTTGGTCAGCTCCAACACGCAACAAATCTCCATTCAGGACTCCATGGTCCAGTCCCTTCAAGATAAAGTAGAGGACTTGGATAACCGCGGCCGCAGAAGCAATTTAAGACTCTGCGGTATCCCAGAAGATGTACCACCAGAACAACTTAAAAATTATATTATCGGCCTAGCCCAACATCTATCCCCTAACTCCCCACTGTTGCTAGCTGAAAACCTGGATAGAGCACACAGAGCACTGCGCCCTCTACCTAAACCACCACTACCCCCACGAGATGTCATTGTTAGATTCCTACGCTTCACTACCAAAGATGCCATCTGGCAGGCAGCTAGGACACGACAGTCCATATCTTACTGGGGTCATTCTCTCCAGATATATCAGGACCTCAGCCCCTACACGATCCAAAGGCGCAAGGAGGTCAAGTTCATCACAAGCGCTCTACAAGAACACCACATCAAGTATCGCTGGGGATTTCCTATTAGTTTAATAATCAGCCACAATGGCTCACAAATAACCTATAAAGACTACAAGGATCTTGAACACTTATCCAGATCTCTCAATATTTCATTCAACACCCCAGCTGAAGCAAATGTCATCTCGCCCCCTGTATCAGCAGAACCAGGGCCTTCACGCCCATTGGAGCAGAGACCCCAGTGGCAGAGGGTCCAACCAAAGAGAAGAAAAATTGATAATATGCCATCAAGAGATGGAGCACCGCCGCCATGATGTAGCAACTCCACCAAGTCTTATAAACTTTCTATGCCCTGTACACTCTGAGAATCGGAGTATGCCCAAGCCAGTCACACTTGATGTGACACATGCTTACATCTCTGCAAGCCACTGTTTTCCTTTTGCCTAAATTACTGCAGCAGTAGCAGATATCTGAAGGTTGGACTCACCATGGTAACGTATAGCCTTCCGACACGATTTCTTAATTTGTTATGATTACAGACTGTCTAATCCACACCACCTATAAGGACATAAGTTACACCTATATTCTCCTTTTTATGCTTCTTGTTCAATTCATCAACACACTGAACTCTACATCACTCTTTGTAAACTGTTATATTGCAATTTTACTTACTGCTTATATTGTTCAAATTTCAGTGCAATTATACAAGTTGTTGTTACAATATATCTCCATGTTTTGGGTTCACGTTGCCAGAGGTAGCAGAGAGTTTCTTTACCTAGAAGCCCTCCTAGTTTACATTGCCTTTTTCTACAACATAAGCTTCATCTTGTGTGATCCTGTGGACCCCGGTGGTACACGGACAATCAACCAACAAGCCCTTTTAATTAATGTGAGCCTCATGTAGTTCTTAGCAAGAGGTCATGCTCTTAAATGTAGTAATCTCCACCCCATATGCAGATATATGCGATATCTCTTTCCCTGTGGTTTATGGTGTACTCCAGGTGGTCCTTTGCAGGAGATTATGATATTAAATGTATTATATTCCACCCCACACAGAGTTTTAAGCGGTAGCCATTACCCTTCTGTTGGGCCCAGTATTCCCTTGGCTGCTATATATGGCCTGGGGATTTCCTGTTGGGTTGTCCCGCAATAAACTAAGCCACCTCCCCATATCGACAGGAATCGATATACAACTATACAAGTTTCACCTGCCTTTAATTGTTTAGAATAAGACACCCTCCAGAAATAGGCCATCTTAAAACTACACCTAACCAACAACACCATTCCTAGAAATTTTAAGATATAATGTAGCTCCCCTAGGCCTACTTCCTATCAAAAATACTTTATATACCTACCATATAATTCTCACTCAATGACTCATCCCTGATATTATTTGATTATACTCTAACCTAAGAGCTTGTTAGGCGATACTCTTTCCCCCTAGTAAGGTGTACAGCAGAACAACCCGTACACTTCTTACAAAAGTTACTGTTATCACTATGTTTGATGTATGTCAATATGCATTGTTTGAATTTTTAGGTTTTGCTCTTTATAATTTTTTCCTTAATTTTATTTCCTGTCCAGTCTCGGGGGTTTCACCCTCTCTCTTAGATCAAAGAGGCACTAAGTTTCCCGCAATAGGTCATCTCAATTACCCTCAGACTAATGAATAACTTACTTACTAAGATTAAGCTTCTCTCCCATAATACTAAAGGCCTCAATAGCCCCCAAAAAAGGTCAATGGCCCTAAGAGATTATAGGAGACATAAGGGCGATATCCTCTTTATCCAGGAGACCCACTTTAGAAGGGGATCTGAACCCAAAGCTAGCTTTCAGAAATTTGGAAAGAGTTTTTTCTCTTCTCACACCTCTAAACATAACGGGGTAGGGATCCTAGTACATAGAAATCTACCTCTCACAGTGACATCTTCTTATAAAGATAAGGAGGGAAGATACATAATACTGGTGGGATTTCTCTACCACAAGCCCATTACATTGGTGAACCTGTACGCCCCCAACGCGAACCCTGCCCCCTTCTTTCACCAACTCAGAAACAAGGTTCTCGAGGTAGCTAGGGGTGGTTTGATCCTAGGAGGTGAATTCAATCTAGCATTTAACCCAACTCTAGACTGTTCGACTGGCACATCCTCTACACCCAACAAGACACTAAGACACATTAAACAATCTCTCTCGTACCTAGCACTGCACGATACGTGGCACCTCCAACACCCGAACGACAGAGACTTTACTTTTTACTCTAACCCTCACCAATTATATACGAGAATAGATTATATCTTTGCAGACGTATCTAGTTTATCTTCCATTGCTTCTACTAACATAAATCCTATAACGTGGTCAGACCACGCCATAATTGGCTGCCAGTTTTACTGGCGTCCTACTGATCCCTCCGCATCTACATGGCGATTCGATGATTCTCTCCTCAGAGACCCCCAGACGCTAATACAAGTACAAAAGACAATGATTGACTATTTCCAAAGAAACGATATCCCCGAGATAGACATACACAATATATGGAACGCACATATATGCGTACTTCGAGGGGAACTAATTGCGCTTAAGGCAGCTAAACGTAAACAACAACATATCTATTTGAATTCTTTCTTAGACGACATAGCTAAACTTCAGGCCCTACATAAAACACACCCCACAGATATATCCCTCTCCGATAGTATCACACATAAAAGAAAGCAGCTTCGCTTGCTCCTGGGCACTGAAGCTAAGAATAAAGCCTTATATCTTAAGAAAATTTATTACGAAGGAGCGAATAAACAAGGTAGGATGTTGGCCCGACAGCTCAAGAAAAGAACGAACAAACAATACATAATGGGTATACGGGACTCCGATGGGGTTATGAAATCTACTTCCACTGAAATCACACAAGCTTTTAGGGACTTCTATGATAATCTCTATAACATAAGACGTGGTTCGGCGGACCCCCACCCAGACGACATATCGGCCTATCTTAATGACATAAACCTCCCTAAGCTGACCATTGAACAGAGAGATGAGTTGGACGCTCCATACTCTGAGGAGGAACTCCTTGATGCTGTGTCCTCCCTCCCTTCTGGTAAAGCTCCTGGCCCAGACGGGTTCGGTAACTCTTATTACACACAATTGAAGGAAATACTATCCCCCTACCTACTTAGATATTATAAAAGCATACATGATGTTGGAGCTTTCTCGCCGACATCACTTCAAGCACACATTACTGTTATACCAAAACCCAACAAATCCCCTGACTTAATAACCAACTACCGCCCGATCTCACTCATTAACACTGACCTAAAGATTTACGCAAAAATAATAACGACCCGCCTCCTCCCCACACTTATACATAATGACCAAGTGGGTTTTATCCCTGGGCGCGAAGCAAGGGACAATACTGTTCGCAACATACATTTAATTTGGCATGCTGTCAACGAAAATATCCCTACAACACTAATTTCAACAGATTCCGAAAAGGCTTTCGACCGGGTAAACTGGTCCTACTTAAGAGCATCCCTGGAGGCTTTCGGCATAGGCACCACCACCCTAAAACGGATATTTGCTTTATATACCTCACCCAGTGCTCGTATTATAGTCAATGGCTCCCTTTTCCCCCCAATAGATATTAAGAATGGCACACGCCAAGGCTGCCCTCTCTCACCCCTACTATTTGCCCTCTTTATTGAAACTCTTGCCTCGAAGATTAGAAATATCCCTGAAATTCAGGGTATCACAGTGGGGGGGGGACGTATACAAGTTATCACTCTTTGATGATGATATCCTATTTACCCTGACCAAACCAGAAACATCAATTCCCCTGCTATTGACAGAACTCGTTACCTTCCATAAACTCACAGATTTTTTGGTTAATCAAATTAAGACTGAGATCCTGGCCCTCGGACTCCTGGAGTGCTCCATAAGAGTTATCAAACACAGCTGCCCTCTAAAGTGGTGTGCAGGTGCACTTAAGTACCTCGGCATCTACCTCCCTAAAAATTTCGATAGCTTATTTCAGGAAAACTACTTACCCATTAAAACAGCAATTTTGCGTGATTTATCATCCTGGGGCTCAAAGAAGTTCTCATGGTGGGGTAGGATCAACACTATAAAAATGAACATTTTCCCGAGACTCTTATAATATTATGGGAGCGGTGCCGGTACCTCTGCCTCCCAAATACCTCTCCCAGGTACAGAGTTTATTTAGCACTTTTGTTTGGAAAAAAAGACCACCAAGAATCAACAAAACTACCATGTCACTATTACGAGAACATGGTGGCCTAGGTGTGCCCGACTTGGATAAATATAGGGTATCCATATTTACTCAAAGAATCCTAGACTGGAGGGTTGCTGGGGGACAGAGGAGATGGGTCCGCCTTGAGGAACAAATAAACCCCGACTTCCCGCTTGCTACTCTATGTTGGAGCCCTAATTTCCACGAGAGAATAAAGGCGCTACGTAATCCGATCACCAGAGAGACCGCTGTTGTCTGGGATCGGGCCTCCCGACAATACCCTTGCCTATCCTCCAACCCGAGCCCTTTGACCTCTCTGATCCAAAACTCTGATTTCTCATTAAAGCCACTGATGGGCCCACACTCCAACGCCCCGCCCGACGACAATATACTAATATTTAATGTTACGACAAATGAAGCCATATGTACTCAAGAACAGTTAATTGACAAGGGATATGAATGGGCACGTAATTGGTTTTCCTATAGAAGACTTCAAAACTATATCAACACCCACATACATAAAAACAACATGACCCGACCCCCCACTAACATCGAGAAACTATTCCTCTCAAACTCACCAATAAAACACTCTCTCTCTGCCATCTACAAAATTATCCTCCAACCTCTACAAGGCAATTTACCATATTCTATAGAGATGTGGGAGAGGGAACTGGGTAGGATAATTCTCCCACAAACAGTTAACATATTCCTAAACACTAAAAAATCCTCTATCTCAGCATCTATTCTAGAAACTAATTATAAAATCCTACACTGCTGGTATTTAACCCCACGCAAAATGCACCGGCTATACCCTAGCACTAACAATATATGCTGGAGATGCGGTCATGTGGGGAGCGGCATGGGCCACATGTGGTGGTGGTGCTCTCGACTAAACCACTTTTGGTACGAGGTTATAGACGAGGTCGGGAAAATATTACATACAGAGATACCACCTGACCCCCTAATATGGCTGCTGAATAAGTCTGTCAAGCTGCCGTTTAAGTCCCTCCTCCCCCTATTTCGGATATTCACAAACAGTGTTAAAATATTGATAGCCAGATACTGGAAAGTAAAAGATGTTCCTTCCTTGGGAATGTGGAGGGCTAGGGTCTCTGAACTATTGGAGTTGGAAGAATATTCTGCTTATAAGAAAGGGAATACAGATAGTTTTATAGTTATACAAGCAATCTGGGACGAATACAACAGAGCACCAGATATTTCATCTGAGATGAATGCGAGACCATAGGAAACTAATTAACCCTCTATTGATTATCATAGTTCAAGATAGCTATTTACTAAGTGTCACTATAAATAGTACCCCTAGACTGGACATATCCTATTCTGCTACTTCGTTATTTATTGTAACATTTTTGGTTATACCTAGTTATTACCTGTTCTAATGAATAGTTCGAATCTGTACCTCTCTATGTGAAATGTGAACGTCTCTACAACTGCTTATTATATAGAAATGTTGTGAACTGTGCACAGATTCTACATTAATAAAAAGAATTTAACTAAAAAATAAAAATGCTACAATATTTTTTTTAATAAAATACACACCACTGTATTTTGGGACAATATTTATAAAATTAACCAGTGATCTGATCGCTGGTTAGTTTAGAAGTGTTAATTGCTACTGCGAACTCGCGGTAGCAATAACCAGCCACTTACAATGGGTGATTATTTATCTCGCACCCGCAAGCAGACAAATTTGCTTGTTGCAGGTGAGCAATAAATTAGTGCTCCACTTGTAATCTAGCCCTCAGTATTTATTTTATAGCATTTAGGTTATTCCCCTCCTGCCTCTAGTTACGGGTGCCATAATGTTGAAATCTAGCTTTGTCTGCATTCAAGTGATGACGTGTTTCCACATGTGTAGCAACTCTCATTCAGATAGATACAGTGCAACCTAGGTTCCAAAATGTCCCAAACACAACATAAATATATTAAAATAAATTCATATAGACAAAATCTAATTAACATTATTCACAGAAATATGAAATAAAAAAAACACACATATACAAATCTAAATATGTATATATATGCATGTATATACATGTGTGTGTGTATGTATATATATATATATATATATATATATATATACACACACACATCTATGTATATAATGTATATATATATATATATATATATATATATATATATATATATATATACATACATACACACACACACACACACTTTGGAGCCCTTTCCACTATATTTTACGTTCTTCACATAGGGGAAAATGTTCTATTTTTTTAAATATATTCCTTCATCTATACCTATAACTATATATATATATATATATATATATATATATATATATATATTATTTTTTACAAAAGAAATCAAATATATATAGAAATAAAAGTTTAAAAATAAGTAGAACATTCTTCTATATGTCCGCAAGACCTCGCTGAATGCGGAGAGCAATACGTTCTCCGTATTCAGCATTGCACCAGCAGCTCACAAGAGCTGCTGGTGCAACACCGCCCCCTTGGAGACTCGCAGCAGGGAGGTGTCAATCAAACCGATCGTACTCGATCGGGTTGAATTGTGGTGATTCCTGTCCGCCTGTTCAGAGCAGGCGGACAGGGTTATGGAGCAGCGGTCTTTAGACCGCTGCTTCATAACTGCTGTTTCTGGTGAGTCTGAAGACTCGCCAGAAACATGGGCCCCACAAGCTCCATACAAAGCTTGATAAATGGGTACCATTGTCTGACTGGAATCACAGAAAAAAATCCTGTCTGAGGTCAGGACAACTCTTAAAAGAGTTCTGAAGATTTCATGGAGTTCTAGAATATTTATGGCTAACCTCTCCTTCTGAGGTGACCAAACTCCCTACACTTTCCAAGCCCCCGAGACTGCACCCCAAACTAACATCTAAAGAAACAACCTGGCATCTGTAGCAATTACTATCATACACTGGCCAAAGAATGGTGGCCCCTTGAACCAAGGAATGATGAACCAACCATCAAGTTAGAGACTGTTTCTTCTTGTGATCTAACAGGATCATCTGAAATAAATCCTTGTGGTACCCATTCAATTGATGCAGAATCTGTAATTGCAGGGCCTGCAGATTAAATCTGGGGCATCCACCATAAGAGCCACAATTTCCAGGCACTGAGCAAAAAAAGGGAGAGGATTCGGCTGCAGAAGAGCACAGGCCTGCTGCAGCTTCAGTCTATGCCGATCTGTCAGGGACAAATGCATTGTCAATTAATTCATCGATTATGAACCCCACAAAAGACACACAGGTCTGAAGAGTTTAGGAGCTTTTTGGAAGGTTTATTTTCAAACAATAAAAAAGGGAAGCCTAAACCTGAATATCATTTAATTAAGAAAGTACAGAAATTCCCTGAGCTTGAACTACAGACAACAGAGCTCCCAGCACTTTTATAAACACAAATTACAAATGCCCCCGCACTCGAAGATCAAAGCCTATTCATCCAGTAAAATAAAAAGTCAATTTATTGTATCAAAATTAAAAGCAAAAAGAGATACAAACTTTCCATAACACAGTGTGACAGGTAAAACTGCTAGCAGATAAATAGAGGCTTCACAGCATACGCGTTTAGTGCGGTTGCGCACTTGTTCACTGCCCTGTGTACAATTTAAATACAATCCTTAAAGGGACATACATCACAATAAATTATAAGTCCCGCTATTTGCAAATTGTGTAGTTTAACATAACCAAGAGGATAAATGAAATTAATGTGAACACTCATTTCTTTTTTTTGTAGCCAGACTGAAAGGCAGGGCCACAAACTGATAAATCTTGTTTAGAAAAGCAAATCTCGGGAAGTTGGCATGATCTCTGTGAATAGGGATATGTAAAAAAGCATATTTTAAAGTCTATGGTAATAGATAAGCTGACCCTCCTGCACTAAAGGAAATAAAAGTGTGAATTGTTTCTACCTTGAAAGTAGGAACTTTCAGGAACGTGTTCAATATTTTGAGATCCAAAACAGGCCAAAAAACACACTGTTTCTTTGGCACTATATAGAGATTTGAATAAAACCCCTTGTTTTATTCCAATTAATTCCAAATCTCTTACACAAGCCAAAAAAGCTTGGGACTTTAAAGGATCTTGAGGCACTCAGGACTGTAAGAATCTTCCCCAAGGAGGTCTTGAACAAAAGCTTATTCGATACCCCTGGTGAATTATTTGTAATAGTCATGGATGATCCTAAACAGATCTCTCCCAAGCTTCTCAAAAGAGACTAAATCTTCCACACACCAAAGACTGGCCTGGAATGAGTGCTGCACCTTCATGTGGTCTTGGGAGCTGGGGTAGACATATTGGACTGTTTATTTGGGCCAAGAAGGGCTACAACTACTAATGTTTTGGAATAGCCAGAACTCTCTGAGCCTTAGATTGCTAAATGAATCGAAATGTCCTCCAGATCCAAGCTTACCCTTAGATATTTTTATCTTGGGACAGAAAAGCAAAATAGTTTTCTTTAGGTTTTGTACTCTTCACCTGCTTACTTGTTATAGTTAGGGTTTAAAGGGCCATTATTGTTGCAACATTACATGCTCTATTTCATAAGAGCATTTCATTTTTAGACTAATTTCATTTTTACTCTAGTAACCCTGCACCTCAGTGTGTTTTATCCTCGCAAAGGGGTTAAACACGTAGTACTGTTCAGGTCACAATTCTTAAAATTACTTATGAATTAGAGCATGCAATTATTCGAGTACAATGGCCCTTTAAGCACACAAATAAAATCTAAAGTTTTTTATTAATTCTATCATTTATATTACTACAGATAGTTGTACATTTATAAGAATATTATTTCTTCTATAAAAATAAAGATAAAAAAGGATAACATTGATTTATGTAGTTGTGGTCTTAAAATATAAAAAGATAATTTTATTATTACACTATTATTTACATATATCCATTTGTTTAACCAATGCAAAGGGTTAAACACATAAAGTAAGCTCAAAAGCAGAATTGCACAACTGGGGTAGGACCTAGCTGAATACATTTGGTGAGCCAATTGCAAATGGCATGTGTGTCTATCCACCAAACACCAGCTCGCTCCCATCCTATCTAGATATGCATTTCAATGAAGGTTACGGAGAGAACAAAGCAAATTTTATAAAATAAATAAATTAAAAAGTGTCTTAAAAGTATATCCTTTATCTGAACCATGAAAGTTTAATTTTGACTTTCATGTCCTTTTAAATAATCTATAATAATACTGATAACTATTAGAAAACATAATTTATGTAAGAACTTAATTTATGTAAGAACTTACCAGATAAAACATAATTTATGTAAGAACTTAATTTATGTAAGAACTTACCTGATAAATTCATTACTTTCATAGTGGCAAGAGTCCATGAGCTAGTGATGTATGGGATATACATTCCTACCAGAAGGGGGCAAAGTTTCCCAAACCTCAAATATCTATAAATACACCTCCCACCACACTCATTCCTCAGTTTAACGAATAGGCAAGTAGTGAGGTGTAAAAAGAAGTAAAAAAGCATATAAAAAGAGGAACTGGAAAAAATATTGTGCTTTTATGCAAAAAAATCATAACCACCACAAAAAAAGAACTGTGAAAGAAATTAATTTATCAGGTAAGTTCTTACATAAATTATGTTTTCTTTCATGTAAGTGGCAAGAGTCCATGAGTTAGTGATGTATGGGATAAAATACCCAAGATGTGGGAGACCACAGAAGAGTCACTAGAGAGGGAGAGATAAAACACCCATTTCCACTGAGAAATTAAATCCAAACAATAATTAAGTTTTTCTTATAAACTTAAAAAATCTCAAATCATAAACAATAGAATCAAACTGAGACAGCTGCCTGAAGAACTTTTCTACCAAAGACTGCTTCAAAGGAAGCAAATATATTAAAATGGTAAAATTTAGTAAATGTATGCAAAGAAGACCACGTTGCTGCCTTACAAATCTGATCAACTGAAGCTTCATTCTTAAAAGTCCAAGAAGAAACGACTGATCTAGTAGAATGAGCTGTAATTCTCTGATGCGGAGACTCCCCCGCCTCCAAATAAGCTTTGTGAATTAAAAAGCTTTAACCAAGATGCCAAAGTAATGGCAAAGGCTTTTTGACCTTTCCTGGAACCAGAAAAAACAACAAATAGACTAGAAATCTTTCTAAAATCCAAACAATGTAAAGATCTTTCCTGAGAATTCTTAGGATTAAGACACAAAAAAGGAACAATCATTTCCCTACTAATGTTGATATGATTCACAAGTTTAGGAAGGAATTTGAATTAAGTCTGCAAAACAGCTTTATCTTGATGGAAAATCAGATAACGAGGCTCACAAGAGAGAGCTGATAACTCAGAAACTCTTCCAGCAGAAGAGATGGCCAAAAGAAGCAACACTTTCCAAGAAAGTAGTTTAATATCCAAATAATGTATAGGTTCAAAAGGAGGAGCCTGCAAAATCCTTAAAACCAAATTAAGACTCCAAGGAAGGGAAATTAATTAAATAACAGGTTTGATACAAACCAAAGCCTGAACAAAACAGTGAATATCAGGAAGTTCAGCAACCTTTCTATGAAATAAAACAGAAAGAGCAGAGATGTGTCCCTTTAAAGTACTTGCAGACAAAACCTTATTCAACCATCCTGAAGAAATTATAAAATTCTATGAATTCTAAAAGAATGCCAAGAGAATTTATGAAAAGAACACCATGAAATATAGGTCTTCCAAACCAGATAAATCTTTCTTGAAACAGATTTACAAGCCTGTAACATAGTGTTAACCACTGAGTCAGAGACACCTCTAGGACTAAGTGTTCAAATTTAACAATTTGAGATCCTGGTGGAAAAACGGCCTATGAGACAGAAAGTCTGGCCTTAGAGAAAGTGGCCAGGGCTGGCAACTGGACATCCGGACAAGATCCACATAACAAAACCTGTAAGGCCATGCTGGTGCTACCAGAAACACATGAGACTGTTACATTATGATCTTGGAGATCACCCTTGAAAGAAGAACTAGAGGCGGAAAAGTTTAAGCAGATAACAAGAAACTGCTAACGTATCCATCATCTCCACCTGAGGATCCCTGAACCTGGAAAGGTATCCGGAAAATTTCTTGTTTAGATGAGAGGCCATCAGAACTACTTCTTGAAGGCCCCACATCTGTACAATCTGAAAAAAAAACAGATCTGGATGGAGAGAACACTCCCCTGGATGTCAAGTCTGGCGGCTGAGATAATCTGCCTCCCTATTGTCTACACCTGGGATATGAATCGCAGAAATTATACAGGAGTTGAATTCCACCCAAAAAAGTATTCAAGATACTTCTTTTCATCGCCAAAGGACTGCAAATCCCTCCCTGATGATTGACATATGCCACAGTTGTGATATTGTCTGTCCTAAAACTAATGAAACATTCTCTCTTAAATTGAGGCCAAGCCGGAAGAGTTCTAAAAATAGCACTTAGTTCTAAAATAATGATTGGTAACCTTGCATCTTGAGGTTTCCAAACCCTTTGTGCTGTCAGTGAACCCCAGACAGCTCCCCAACCTGTAAACCTTGCATCTGTAAGAATACAGTCCAGGAATGATGAACAAAGAAGTCCCCCTGAATAATATGATGATGGTCTAACCACCAAGTCAGAGAGAGTTGAGTGTTGGGATTTACGTATATCAACTGTGATACCTGAGAATAATCCCTGCACCATAGATTCAGCATGCAAAGCTGCAAAGGTCTCATAAGAAAATGAACAAACGGGATCAGGTTCAATGCTACAGTTATGAAATCTAAAAACTTCCCTGCACATAGCCACTGAAAGTTTAGACAGGCTAAAACTAATATAATTCAACTCTTGACTGTTAAAGACAGATTCATGGACACTGAATTTATCTAGAAACCTAAAAGTTGACCCTTGCCTGAGGAATCACGAAACTCTTAGGTAAATTGATCCTCCAACCATGTCTTTGAAGAAACAACACTACTTGATTTGTGTGAAATAATGCTAAATTAAAGATATCGTCCAAAATAAGGAAAACACCACAATACCCTGCTCTTTGATTACAGATAGAAGGGCACCGAGAACCTTCGAAAAGACTCTTGGAGCTGTCACTAGACCAAATGGAAAAGCGACAGATTGGTAAAACTTGCCTAGAAAAGAGAATCTCAGAAACCGAATGTGGTCATGAATGAACATGTAATGACCTTGCTGAACAAAAGGCATAATAGTCCTTATAGTCGCCATCTTGAAAGTTAGGACACTCACAAAACGATTTAAAGTTTTCAGATCCAAGATTGGTGTGAATAAATCTTCCTTCTTTGGGACAAAGAATAGATTTGAATAGAAACCCAAACCCTGTTCCTGCTAAAGAACTGGTAAATTCCAGAAATTCCAGTTCTTAAATATATTTCAGAAAAAACCTGAACCTTCACATATAGAAACATGAGAAAGAATCTTCCCATAGAAGGTCTCATTCTAAAAATCTATCCAAAACCCTAACAATAATATTCTATAGACTTTGAACTGAATCCATCCAAAAATAACTTAATCTGCCCTCCACCAGAATTACTGGTTTGAAAACTGCACCTTCATGCAGTCTTAAAAACTAGTATTTGTATAGCGCTTTTCCCTTAGTAGGACTAAAAAAACATAATTTATGTAAGAACTTACCTGATAAATTCATTTCTTTCATATTAACAAGAGTCCATGAGCTAGTGACGTATGGGATATACATTCCTACCAGGAGGGGCAAAGTTTCCCAAACCTTAAAATGCCTATAAATACACCCCTCACCACACCCACAAATCAGTTTAACGAATAGCCAAGAAGTGGGGTGATAAGAAAAAGTGCGAAGCATATAAAATAAGGAATTGGAATAATTGTGCTTTATACAAAAAAATCATAACCACCACAAAAAAGGGTGGGCCTCATGGACTCTTGTTAATATGAAAGAAATGAATTTATCAGGTAAGTTCTTACATAAATTATGTTTTCTTTCATGTAATTAACAAGAGTCCATGAGCTAGTGACGTATGGGATAATGACTACCCAAGATGTGGATCTTTCCACACAAGAGTCACTAGAGAGGGAGGGATAAAATAAAGACAGCCAATTCCTGCTGAAAATAATCCACACCCAAAATAAAGTTTAACAAAAAACATAAGCAGAAGATTCAAACTGAAACCGCTGCCTGAAGAACTTTTCTACCAAAAACTGCTTCAGAAGAAGAAAATACATCAAAATGGTAGAATTTAGTAAAAGTATGCAAAGAAGACCAAGTTGCTGCTTTGCAGATCTGGTCAACCGAAGCTTCATTCCTAAACGCCCAGGAAGTAGATACTGACCTAGTAGAATGAGCTGTAATTCTTTGAGGCGGAGTTTTACCCGACTCAACATAGGCAAGATGAATTAAAGATTTCAACCAAGATGCCAAAGAAATGGCAGAAGCTTTCTGGCCTTTCCTAGAACCGGAAAAGATAACAAATAGACTAGAAGTCTTACGGAAAGATTTCGTAGCTTCAACATAATATTTCAAAGCTCTAACAACATCCAAAGAATGCAATGATTTCTCCTTAGAATTCTTAGGATTAGGACATAATGAAGGAACCACAATTTCTCTACTAATGTTGTTGGAATTCACAACTTTAGGTAAAAATTCAAAAGAAGTTCGCAACACCGCCTTATCCTGATGAAAAATCAGAAAAGGAGACTCACATGAAAGAGCAGATAATTCAGAAACTCTTCTAGCAGAAGAGATAGCCAAAAGGAACAAAACTTTCCAAGAAAGTAATTTAATGTCCAATGAATGCATAGGTTCAAACGGAGGAGCTTGAAGAGCTCCCAGAACCAAATTCAAACTCCAAGGAGGAGAAATTGACTTAATGACAGGTTTTATACGAACCAAAGCTTGTACAAAACAATGAATATCAGGAAGAATAGCAATCTTTCTGTGAAAAAGAACAGAAAGAGCAGAGATTTGTCCTTTCAAAGAACTTGCGGACAAACCCTTATCCAAACCATCCTGAAGAAATTGTAAAATTCTCGGTATTCTAAAAGAATGCCAAGAAAAATGATGAGAAAGACACCAAGAAATATAAGTCTTCCAGACTCTATAATATATCTCTCGAGATACAGATTTACGAGCCTGTAACATAGTATTAATCACGGAGTCAGAGAAACCTCTATGACCAAGAATCAAGCGTTCAATCTCCATACCTTTAAATTTAAGGATTTCAGATCCGGATGGAAAAAAGGACCTTGTGACAGAAGGTCTGGTCTTAACGGAAGAGTCCATGGCTGGCAAGATGCCATCCGGACAAGATCCGCATACCAAAACCTGTGAGGCCATGCCGGAGCTATTAGCAGAACAAACGAGCATTCCCTCAGAATCTTGGAGATTACTCTTGGAAGAAGAACTAGAGGCGGAAAGATATAGGCAGGATGATACTTCCAAGGAAGTGATAATGCATCCACTGCCTCCGCCTGAGGATCCCGGGATCTGGACAGATACCTGGGAAGTTTCTTGTTTAGATGAGAGGCCATCAGATCTATCTCTGGGAGCCCCCACAATTGAACAATCTGAAGAAATACCTCTGGGTGAAGAGACCATTCGCCCGGATGCAACGTTTGGCGACTGAGATAATCCGCTTCCCAATTGTCTACACCTGGGATATGAACCGCAGAGATTAGACAGGAGCTGGATTCCGCCCAAACCAAAATTCGAGATACTTCTTTCATAGCCAGAGGACTGTGAGTCCCTCCTTGATGATTGATGTATGCCACAGTTGTGACATTGTCTGTCTGAAAACAAATGAACGATTCTCTCTTCAGAAGAGGCCAAAACTGAAAAGCTCTGAAAATTGCACGGAGTTCCAAAATATTGATCGGTAATCTCACCTCCTGAGATTCCCAAACTCCTTGTGCCGTCAGAGATCCCCACACAGCTCCCCAACCTGTGAGACTTGCATCTGTTGAAATTACAGTCCAGGTCGGAAGAACAAAAGAAGCCCCCTGAATTAAACGATGGTGATCTGTCCACCACGTTAGAGAGTGTCGAACAATCGGTTTTAAAGATATTAATTGAGATATCTTCGTGTAATCCCTGCACCATTGGTTCAGCATACAGAGCTGAAGAGGTCGCATGTGAAAACGAGCAAAGGGGATCGCGTCCGATGCAGCAGTCATAAGACCTAGAATTTCCATGCATAAGGCTACCGAAGGGAATGATTGTGACTGAAGGTTTCGACAAGCTGTAATCAATTTTAGACGTCTCTTGTCTGTTAAAGACAGAGTCATGGACACTGAATCTATCTGGAAACCCAGAAAGGTTACCCTTGTTTGAGGAATCAAAGAACTTTTTAGTAAATTGATCCTCCAACCATGATCTTGAAGAAACAACACAAGTCGATTCGTATGAGACTCTGCTAAATGTAAAGACGGAGCAAGTACCAAGATATCGTCCAAATAAGGAAATACCACAATACCCTGTTCTCTGATTACAGACAGAAGGGCACCGAGAATCTTTGTGAAAATTCTTGGAGCTGTAGCAAGGCCAAACGGTAGAGCCACAAATTGGTAATGCTTGTCTAGAAAAGAGAATCTCAGGAACTGATAATGATCTGGATGAATCGGAATATGCAGATATGCATCCTGTAAATCTATTGTGGACATATAATTCCCTTGCTGAACAAAAGGCAATATAGTCCTTACAGTTACCATCTTGAACGTTGGTATCCTTACATAGCGATTCAATAATTTTAGATCCAGAACTGGTCTGAAGGAATTCTCCTTCTTTGGTACAATGAAGAGATTTGAATAAAACCCCATCCCCTGTTCCGGAACTGGAACTGGCATAATTACTCCAGCCAACTCTAGATCTGAAACACAATTCAGAAATGCTTGAGCTTTCACTGGATTTACTGGGACATGGGAAAGAAAAAATCTCTTTGCAGGAGGTCTCATCTTGAAACCAATTCTGTACCCTTCTGAAACAATGTTCTGAATCCAAAGATTGTGAACAGAATTGATCCAAATTTCTTTGAAAAAAACGTAACCTGCCCCCTACCAGCGGAACTGGAATGAGGGCCGTACCTTCATGTGAACTTAGAAGCAGGCTTTGCCTTTCTAGCAGGCTTGGATTTATTCCAGACTGGAGATGGTTTCCAAACTGAAACTGCTCCTGAGGACGAAGGATCAGGCTTTTGTTCTTTGTTGAAACGAAAGGATCGAAAACGATTGTTAGCCCTGTTTTTACCTTTAGACTTTTTATCCTGTGGTAAAAAAGTTCCTTTCCCACCAGTAACAGTTGAAATAATAGAATCCAACTGAGAACCAAATAATTTGTTTCCCTGGAAAGAAATGGAAAGTAGAGTTGATTTAGAAGCCATATCAGCATTCCAAGTCTTAAGCCATAAAGCTCTTCTGGCTAAGATAGCCAGAGACATAAATCTAACATCAACTCTAATAATATCAAAAATGGCATCACAGATGAAATTATTAGCATGCTGGAGAAGAATAATAATATCATGAGAATCACGATTTGTTACTTGTTGCGCTAGAGTTTCCAACCAAAAAGTTGAAGCTGCAGCAACATCAGCCAATGATATAGCAGGTCTAAGAAGATTACCTGAACATAGATAAGCTTTTCTTAGAAAAGATTCAATTTTTCTATCTAAAGGATCCTTAAACGAGGTACCATCTGATGTAGGAATGGTAGTACGTTTAGCAAGGGTAGAAATAGCCCCATCAACTTTAGGGATTTTGTCCCAAAATTCTAACCTGTCAGGCGGAACAGGATATAATTGCTTAAAACGTTTAGAAGGAGTAAATGAATTACCCAATCTATCCCATTCCTTAGCAATTACTGCAGAAATAGCATTAGGAACAGGAAAGACTTCTGGAATAACCGCAGGAGCTTTAAAAACCTTATCTAAACGTATAGAATTAGTATCAAGAGGACTAGAATCCTCTATTTCTAAAGCAATTAGTACTTCTTTAAGTAAAGAGCGAATAAATTCCATCTTAAATAAATATGAAGATTTATCAGCATCAATCTCTGAGACAGAATCCTCTGAACCAGAAGAGTCCAAAGAATCAGAATGATGGTGTTCATTTAAAAATTCATCTGTAGAAAGAGAAGATTTAAAAGACTTTTTACGTTTACTAGAAGGAGAAATAACAGACAAAGCCTTCTTTATGGATTCAGAAACAAAATCTCTTATGTTATCAGGAACATTCTGCACCTTAGATGTTGAGGGAACTGCAACAGGCAATGGTACATCACTAAAGGAAATATTATCTGCATTAACAAGTTTGTCATGACATTTAATACAAACAACAGCTGGAGGAATAGCTACCAAAAGTTTACAGCAGATACACTTAGCTTTGGTAGATCCAGCAGGCAGAGGTTTTCCTGTAGTATCTTCTGGCTCAGATGCAACGTGAGACATCTTGCAATATGTAAGAGAAAAAACAACATATAAAGCAAAATAGATCAAATTCCTTATAAGACAGTTTCAGGAATGGGAAAAAAATGCCAAACATCAAGCTTCTAGCAACCAGAAGCAAATGAAAAATGAGACTGAAATAATGTGGAGACAAAAGCGACGCCCATATTTTTTGGCGCCAAAAAAGACGCCCACATTATTTGGCGCCTAAATGCTTTTTGCGCCAAAAATGACGCAACATCCGGAACGCCGACATTTTTGGCGCAAAATAACGTCAAAAAATGACGCAACTTCCGGCGACACGTATGACGCCGGAAACGGAAATGAATTTTTGCGCCAAAAAAGTCCGCGCCAAAAATGACGCAATAAAATGAAGCATTTTCAGCCCCCGCGAGCCTAACAGCCCACAGGGAAAAAGTCAAATTTTTGAGGTAAGAAAAAATATGATAATTAAAGCATAATCCCAAATATGAAACTGACTGTCTGAAAATAAGGAATGTTGAACATTCTGAGTCAAGGCAAATAAATGTTTGAATACATATATTTAGAACTTTATAAATAAAGTGCCCAACCATAGCTTAGAGTGTCACAGAAAATAAGACTTACTTACCCCAGGACACTCATCTACATGATTGTAGAAAGCCAAACCAGTACTGAAACGAGAATCAGTAGAGGAAATGGTAAATATAAGAGTATATCGTCGATCTGAAAAGGGAGGTAAGAGATGAATCTCTACGACCGATAACAGAGAACCTTATGAAATAGACCCCGTAGAAGGAGATCACTGCATTCAATAGGCAATACTCTCCTCACATCCCTCTGACATTCACTGCACGCTGAGAGGAAAACCGGGCTCCAACTTGCTGCGGAGCGCATATCAACGTAGAATCTAGCACAAACTTACTTCACCACCTCCCTTGGAGGCAAAGTTTGTAAAACTGATTTGTGGGTGTGGTGAGGGGTGTATTTATAGGCATTTTAAGGTTTGGGAAACTTTGCCCCTCCTGGTAGGAATGTATATCCCATACGTCACTAGCTCATGGACTCTTGTTAATTACATGAAAGAAAAACACTTTTTCAGCACTTGCACTCGAAGTTAACCAAATTGGCTTGCAATCACGGAGGGTAAGCGCAGTATAGCTGCGTCCGGAACCGGAACTGGCAAATATGAAATTGTGTGAAGTCCTCCAATGAACTTAGCTGGCAGAGTGCCGTAGCCTGCGATGTGACTCAAAATCGCTCAAAGTAACAAGTACAGGAAGGCTAGTGGCAGGCACTACAATAATCAAACAGGTGCAATAAAATTTTTAAAAAAAGAGAAAAAACTTTAATGAAAAAGATATAAAATATAAATAAGGCTAGACACTAAGACAGGGGGGATATACAAACAAAGCCTGTCGCGTTTCGCGCCCCCTAGTGGCGCTTATTCATAGGCTAAAGCACTAGGTGAGTGCTACCTATTTAAAGGGAAAAGCATTAACCCTTTAAGTGCAAAAGAAATGTTAAGAACAATGAGATATTAAAAACATTCACAAGTTTACATTGAGATCAATACACAAAAATATATACAAGCTCTGCTATACTAACACCAGATAAGGTAGAGAACTAAGACTGCCTGGATTTCATAGGCAATTATAAAAAACTGTATATTAGTTATGCAAAGAATTTAAAGATGGAATCCATGTCTGTGAGAATCTGCACAACCCTATGTATATACTATAGGATTTCTGAATAGAATATTATATACTATAAAATGAAGAACAGTGATATTAAACCTGACTACAGTAAAATATGAGAGAAAATATCAAAATGTGACTGCTATGTCCAATTCATTTTTAAAAAAGAAATTGATAATTAAATATGTATATAGCTAACCCCAACTCAGTTGTCTATGAGGTAATTTATATCACATTCTTTATTCATTCCAAGGGGATGGCGTTTGTTTAATTTAATTATCCAGAATATTTCTTTTCTATCTAATATCTGTTGCCTGTTACCTCCTCTAATTTGAATTCTGGCAATGTCTATAACCGGAACAGACATGTCTGCCAAGTGTGTGAAGTGTAAACCATTAAAATGACTTGCCACTGCTGAGTCCTTACAGTAATTTTTGACATCTCTCATATGTTCTCCAAACCTTGTTCTGACTTCACGTGAGGTTTTTCCCACGTATTGACATTTACAAATATTGCAAGTCAGAAGGTAGATAGCAAATTTGGTTTTACAATTAGCATAAAAATCTATGGCATATTGTTTGTTATCTACACTAGAGGAGAATGGTTTACCTTTAATAAGGTTAGGGCAGGTGGTACAATCTCTACTTCCACATTTAAAAAGGCCCTTTTTTGATAACCAGTCCCCTGAAGGGACACTTTTAATATCAGAAACAAAACTGGGAGCAAGTACCTTCCCTAGTGTCTTAGGTTTTTTGGGGACATACCTAAAGTTTTTTACAAATGGTTTGAGGATGTCATCTCCCAATAGTAAATGGGAATGTTTTTTTATAATTTTAACCACTGCATTGTAATGCATGGAATACTCAGTAGTAAAGACTATAGTATCATTGGTACATTGTTTAGGCTTAACCTTAGTATTAATGGGTTTGCTCTTATAAGCTTTCTCTGCAAGTCTACATTGTTCAAGCTTTTTTGGATTATGTTCTCAATGAACCCCAAAAACTCATTAATATCAAAGCTGAATAGTTTTGGAAGTAGTTTTTAGTTTGTTTTTAGTTATAGCTATTTTAGGGGGATATCTGTGTGTGCAGGTGACTATTACTGTGCATAATTATTAGGCAACTTAACAAAAAACAAATATATACCCATTTCAATTATTTATTTTTACCAGTGAAACCAATATAACAGCTCAACATTCACAAATATACATTTCTGACATTCAAAAACAAAACAAAAACAAATCAGTGACCAATATAGCCACCTTTCTTTGCAAGGGCACTCAAAAGCCTGCCATCCATGGATTTTGTCAGTGTTTTGATCTGTTCACCATCAACATTGCGTGCAGCAGCAACCACAGCCTCCCAGACACTGTTCAGAGAGGTGTACTGTTTTCCCTCCTTGTAAATCTCACATTTGATGATGGACCACATGTTCTCAATGGGGTTCAGATCAGGTGAACAAGGAGGCCATGTCATTAGATTTTCTTCTTTTATACCCTTTCTTGCCAGCCACGCTGTGGAGTACTTGGACGCGTGTGATGGAGCATTGTCCTGCATGAAAATCATGTTTTTCTTGAAGGATGCAGACTTCTTCCTGTACCCCTGCTTGAAGAAGGTGTCTTCCAGAAACTGGCAGTAGGACTGGGAGTTGAGCTTGACTCCATCCTCAACCCGAAAAGTCCCCACAAGCTCATCTTTGATGATACCAGCCCAAACCAGTACTCCACCTCCACCTTGCTGGCGTCTGAGTCGGACTGGAGCTCTCTGCCCTTTACCAATCCAGCCACGGGCCCATCCATCTGGCCCATCAAGACTCACTCTCATTTCATCAGTCCATAAAACCTTAGAAAATTCAGTCTTGAGATATTTCTTGGCCCAGTCTTGACGTTTCAGCTTGTGTGTCTTGTTCAGTGGTGGTCGTCTTTCAGCCTTTCTTACCTTGGCCATGTCTCTGAGTATTGCACACCTTGTGCTTTTGGGCACTCCAGTGATGTTGCAGCTCTGAAATATGGCCAAACTGGTGGCAAGTGGCATCTTGGCAGCTGCACACTTGACTTTTCTCAGTTCATGGGCAGTTATTTTGCGCCTTGGTTTTTCCACACGCTTCTTGCGACCCTGTTGACTATTTTGAATGAAACGCTTGATTGTTCGATGATCACGCTTCAGAAGCTTTGCAATTTTAAGAGTGCTGCATCCCTCTGCAAGATATCTCACTATTTTTGACTTTTCTGAGCCTGTCAAGTCCTTCTTTTGACCCATTTTGCCAAAGGAAATGAAGTTGCCTAATAATTATGCACACCTGATATAGGGTGTTGATGTCATTAGACCACACCCCTTCTCATTACAGAGATGAACATCACCTAATATGCTTAATTGGTAGTAGGCTTTCGAGTCTATACAGCTTGGAGTAAGACAACATGCATAAAGAGGATGATGTGGTCAAAATACTCATTTGCCTAATAATTCTGCACTCCCTGTATGTTAGCTCCCACCACGAAACATAAATATTTGCAAAAGCTGGGGCAAATTTTGCCCCCATGGTGGTCCCTCTTATCTGTAAGTAGTAGTCCTTGTTGAACATAAAATAATTATGTGAAAGCAAAAATTGTAAAATTTCACATATATAATTTGTTTCCTGGTCACTCAAATTAGTTTCCCTCTTCAAAAAATAGTCCACTGCACTTATACCTGAATGTTGTGGTATACTAGTATACAAAGAAACTATGTCAGCGGTAATCCAGCTATAATTGGCCTGCTATTGGATAGTATCCAATGTAGTTAACAAGTGTGATGTATCCCTCAAAAAACTAAGTTGTCTTTGTGCTATAGGCTGCAGTATGGTATCTATCCACTCTCCCAAAGGTTCCAGTAAAGAGCCTATGCCCGCAACTATAGGCCTACCCGGCGGGCATTCCTTATTTTTATGTATTTTGGGCACATGATGAACTAAGGGAGTAATTGGATGTTCCGGAATTAATATATCCAAATCCTCTTCTTTAAAAATACCCCAAATTATACCATCTGCAACAAGCTTGCCCATTTCTTTTTTGAAGGTGTGTACTGGGTTATGTGGCAACAACCTTTTGCACTTAAAGGGTTAATGCTTTTCCCTTTAAATAGGTATCACTCACCTAGTGCTTTAGCCTATGAATAAGCGCCACTAGGGGGTGCGAAACGCATCAGGCTTTGTTTGTATATCCCCCCTGTCTTAGTGTCTAGCCTTATATGTATTTTATATCTTTTTCATTAGTTTTTTCTCTTTTTTAAAAAATTTTATTGCACCTGTTTGGTTATTGTAGTGCCTGCCACTAGCCTTCTTGTACTTGTTAACCAAATTGGCAGCTGAATAGTAATAGTCATTATTACTAAAATAAATGGTACACATTTTATTGACCTCAAAAGGCCGAAGACCTGCATCAACCCTGCCAGATATGAACCTGTGACCCTTGGATCTGAGAACAAGCTTTTGTAGTCAGGGCATTTACCAACTGATCTAAATCACTGGCCAAAAAGTAGGGCAGAAAAAAACTCTTTTACCTCCAGATATAGTGGCGATAATAGAAATCAAAACAAATTATTATCCTAACAAGATAGAGGTAATAAAATATATTTAGACCATGTCAAAATTCAAGATTAAAACCATGATGCTCTTCTAAATAGAAAAGCTAAAAACATAGATTTTAATTTAATCTTAAATGAAAAATATAGTATAATAAATAAAATGAATACATTTTGAAGTAAATGAACAATGTTATATACTTCAGAATCTGAAAACTGCTTATACCAACTGTCCAACAATAAAGTTGAGAGAGCAGCAATGTCAGTTATAGATATAGCTAAACTAATAATAAATATAAATAGTATGTAAATATGCTCTTTTAAGATAAGATTAAAACTTAAAAAGAACCTGAAAAACATAATTTATGTAAGAACTTACCTGATAAATTCATTTCTTTCATATTAGCAAGAGTCCATGAGCTAGTGACGTATGGGATATACATTCCTACCAGGAGGGGCAAAGTTTCCCAAACCTCAAAATGCCTACAAATACACCCCTCACCACACCCACAAATCAGTTTAACGAATA
This sequence comes from Bombina bombina, assembly GCF_027579735.1. Taxonomy (NCBI): domain Eukaryota; kingdom Metazoa; phylum Chordata; class Amphibia; order Anura; family Bombinatoridae; genus Bombina; species Bombina bombina. The sequence goes on from NC_069499.1 coordinate 465,934,476, forward strand.
GCCAAGAAGTGGGGTGATAAGAAAAAAGTGCGAAAGCATAAAAAATAAGGAATTGGAATAATTGTGCTTTATACAAAAAAATCATAACCACCTCAAAAAGGGTGGGCCTCATGGACTCTTGCTAATATGAAAGAAATGAATTTATCAGGTAAGTTCTTACATAAATTATGTTTTCTTTCATGTAATTAGCAAGAGTCCATGAGCTAGTGACGTATGGGATAAAATAAAGACAGCCAATTCCGCTGAAAAAAAATTTTGCGCCAAAAAAGTCCGCGCCAAGAATGACGCAATAAAATGAAGCATTTTCAGCCCCCGTGAGCCTAACAGCCCACAGGAAAAAAAGTCAAATTTTAAGGTAAGAAAAATTGATTATTCAAATGCATTATCCCAAATAATGAAACTGACTGTCTGAAATAAGGAATGTTGAACATCCTGAATCAAGGCAAATAAATGTTTAAACACATATATTTAGAACTTTATATAAAAGTGCCCAACTATAGCTTAGAGTGTCACAAAAATAAGACTTACTTACCCCAGGACACTCCTCTACATGAAGTAGAAAGCCAAACCAGTACTGAAACGAGAATCAGTAGAGGTAATGGTATATATAAGAGTATATCGTCGATCTGAAAAGGGAGGTAAGAGATGAATCTCTACGACCGATAACAGAGAACCTATGAAATAGACCCCGTAGAAGGAGATCATTGAATTCAAATAGGCAATACTCTCTTCACATCCCTCTGACATTCACTGCACACTGAGAGGAAAACCGGGCTCCAGCCTGCTGCGAAGCGCATATCAACGAAGAATATAGCACAAACTTACTTCACCACCTCCATGGGAGGCAAAGTTTGTAAAACTGATTTGTGGGTGTGGTGAGGGGTGTATTTATAGGCATTTTGAGGTTTGGGAAACTTTGCCCCTCCTGGTAGGAATGTATATCCCATACGTCACTAGCTCATGGACTCTTGCTAATTACATGAAAGAAATAAGTACTAACTTTCATAGAAATAGTAGTACATTCCCAAAAAAGAATCAGGTTTAAACCATTCTAGCAAACATATCATATTTATCATCTAGAATAGGAAAAAAACCTTTGAGCCAAAGAAACCCTCATCGGTAGAATAAGTATGCTGTCTGTCAAAACAAAATTAAATATTATAACAATTTTGGAAAGCCCTCATAAGTTTATTTAAAGACACAAAAGCAATCATAGCCTTCTTATGATTGCAGTAATAACATGTGAAATCTGCAGAATTAATCAGGTACATTAAAGGGACACTGAACCCATTTTTTTTTATTTCGTTATTCCGATAGAGCATGCAATTTTAAGCAACTTTCTAATTTACTCCTATTATCAAATTTTCTTCATTCTCTTGGTATCTTTATTTGAAATGCAAGAATGTAAGTTTAGATGCCGGCCCATTTTTGGTGAACAACCTTGTTTGTTCTTGTTGATTAGTGGATAAATTCATCCACCAATGAACAAGTGCTTTCCAGGGTTCTAAACCAATCAAATAGCTTAGATGCTTTCTTTTTAAAATAAAGACAGCAAAATAACGAAGAAAAATTGATAATAGAAGTAAATTGGAAAGTTGCTTAAAATTTCATGCTCTATCTGAATCACAAAAGAAATAAATTGGGTTTAGTGTCCCTTTAAACTGAAAAATTAAAAACAGTAAATGTATTTGTACCTATAGAAACATTATCAGCATGAAATAAGATAAATAAATGCCACATAATTGAGCTGAAGAGAATAAAATCAGCTTGACAATAAAAAACACACTTAGCTTGTTGAAGAAATGTGTTCAGGGCATCTTAGTTTCTACAGTAACATCAGAGTTAGGATCAATCTGAGACATCTTACAAAATGTAACAGGAAAAAATTAACATTTAAACAAAATCTTCAATTTCCTCATATAGCAGTTTCAGGAATGGGAAAAAATGCTTATGCTAAAAAAATATGCAAAAAAACAAACATGATAGCTCTCTATAATATAAAGAGAGCAAGAAGCATAAAAGGAACTGGGTTAAAATAACAAATTTTTTGGCACCAAGTATGACGCACGAAGCAAAAGGAAGTGAAAAAAAATTTGGCCGCCAAACCAACACCAGGAAATCATGCAACTCGCGTCATAACAAGCGCGACTTCGCTTCGCTTCAACAAAGACGCAGGAAATGCCAAAACTTGCACCACTATAGGCACAACTTCACGGCAAAAAAAATTTGCGCCAAGAATGACGCAATAAATAACAGCATTTTGCTTCCACGCGAGCCTAGATTTGCCCGTGAAAATTAATTGGAAAAAAAGAATGAAACCTCAGGTAAGAAAAAAAGGTTTAAATAAACTTCCTAAAACATGATTCTCATACTGAAACTGCTAGACTGCAAAAGGGACTTATACATAGACCTGACTCATGGCAAATATAAGTAAACACATATATTTAAATCTTTACAATATAACATAAAGCGCCAAACATAGCTGAGAGTGTCTTAAAAATGATACATACTTACCAGAAGACACCCATCCACATATAGCAGACAACCAAACCAGTACTGAAAAATATCAGCAGAGGTAATGGTATAAGAGTATATCGTCGATCTGAAAAGGGAGGTAGAGAATGAATCCCTACGACCTTTAACAGAGAGCCTTTGAAAAGATTTCCCTTGAGTGAAACCATGAAATCAATAGGCGATACTCTCTTCACATCCCTCTGACAAACACTGTACTCTAAGAGGAATTGGGCTTCAAAATGCTTAGAAGCGTCTATCATAGAAGAAATCAAGCACAAACTTACTTCACCACCTCCACAAGAAGTAAAGTTTGTAAAACTGAGGAATGAGTGTGGTGGGAGGTGTATTTATAGGCATTTGAGGTTTGGGAAACTTTGCCCCCTACTGGTAGGAATGTATATCCCATACGTCACTAACTCATGGACTCTTGCCACTTACAAGAAAGAAATGGAGAAATGCACCTGTGTCAATATTTGATTATGAATTTGGCATTCTTGATTGCCTATGTGAAAGTTTTATATCTCAGCTTTGACACTTTATACCTTCAGTTCTGCTGAACAGATTACAATTACGTGGAACTGATATTCATTGCGTTCTGCCTCTATGCAAAAATAATGAGTAGATTTCTAAATAAAAAATAGGTTGAAGATGAATAGCTTTCTATTAAAAAAACCCAATCCAAATCATTAGGTGAGTACATATATGTGCTATACAGTTCCATAAAACGTTGTATTTATATTATAAATTGTCTATTTAAACAGGCTGTATCGAATATCTCGGACAAGAATAGGTTAAATCCATCTGTAATGCAAGTGACATAAATATTGCAAGTTACACAGATGTGTTAAATAAAACAATCTCTGCTTTAAGGGTAATAAAAGGTCTTGCAGAGATAGTTTACAATGCTCTTTGCTTTTTCAACATTGAATAAGTCTGTCACTGGGTTTTCAGCCTACTTAGTCCAAATGGACAAAGACAGGCAAAAGACCAAAACTATTTTCCTTCCCTAAGGATTGTTCCCTATTTATGTTACAGTTGAGCTGCTTCAATCTGAGCGTACTGTAACAGGTCTTTGATGTCAAAAGCCAGATCAAAGCCAGCATATTATTATAGATTCATACTTTTTGACAGTTTCCCTCAATTGGTATACATTTGTTTGGTTCTTTTAAGTAGAGAGAATGGATTGAAAAGATCAATCCTTTTGCAAATATATAATTAGTTATATGATTCTAGGCTGTTAAATAATACAGAAATGTAAGTTTATACAGAGGCACAGAAACGTTTACTATTAAGGTAACAGTTATAAATGTTTTATTGTATGTTTGCCTAATAACTGCATCTTTCACAAAAGCAGCAATTTTAAAATGAAATCTTACATTATTTTTCAAGTATTATAAAAGTGTGTGTATAGTGCAGATGTACCTTTAGAATAAAACATAGCTATAGTAATCTGTCTAAAAGACAGCATTTTATTTTTTACATTTGAAATGTCTATACTAATAAATATACTCATGTGCAAATGCCTATGTCGATACTACATGGCACAATACACTGTATGTAAAACCATCTTTACCAGATATTAACAAAAATAAGAACACAAGGAAATTAGTATTGATCTTAAAGGGACAGTCAAACCAAAAAAAAATGTCATGATTTAAATAGGGCATGTAATTTTAAACAACTTTCCAATTTACTTTTATCAACAATTTTACTTTGTATTCTTGGTATTCTTAGTTGAAAACTAAACCTAGGTGGTTCATATGCTAATTTCTTAGACCTTGAAGGCCGCCTCTAATCTAAATGCATTTTGATAGTTTTTCCCCACTAGAGGACATTAGTTCACGTGTTTCATATTAATAACATTGAGCTCATGCACATGAATTTACCATGGAGACAGCATTGATTGGCTAAAATGCAAGTCCGTCAAAAGAGCTGAAATAAGAGGGCAGTTTGCAGAGGCTTAGATACAAGGTAATTACAGAGGTAAAACATGTATTATAACTGTGTTGGTTAAGCAAAACTGGGGAATTGGTAATTAAGGGATTATCTATCTTTTAAAACAGCAAAAATTCTGGTGTTGACTGTCCCTTTAAGTAGGACACAGACATTATATATAACTGTATATACCTTCTGTCTAATTAACCCCTTAACGACTCATGTCGTACAGGGTACGTCTTGCACAATCTGGTCTTTAAAGACCAGACGTACCCTGTACGACATAGGAGTTTAAAGCAGCTGGAAGCGATCCTGATCGCTTCCAGCTGCTTTCAAGGTATTGCCGTGATGCCTCCATATTGAGGCATCACTGCAATACCTTTTCTAGCACTCCGATGCAGAGATCGGCCAGCGATGGTGCCGATCGTTGGTGGGTGGGAGCAGCTGCAGGGATGTGGGTGGGCGGCCCATCGCTGGTGTGCTTTGGTCGCATTAGTCCCCGTTGCGTGTGGGAGTGCACACGGGGGCGGGGGGGAACGTGCGCGCGCCCCCGCGATCAGCACTGTTTTTGTATTGTGCTGTTAGTGGGAGTGGGAGGTGTTTGGGAGAGCAGGGGGGTGGGAGTGGGAAATACAGTTTGAAAAAGGGATCAGGGGGAGGAGGGGAGGGAGTGGGGGCCATCTACAACACAAATAAAAATGTTAAAAAAATTAAAAAAAATGGACATTATTTTTGAAAAGTGGGTACTGGCAGACAGCTGCCAGTACCCAAAATGGCACCAAATAGTGAGAGGTGGTAGGGATAGAGAGCTGTTTAGGGGGGCTCAGGGGGATTGGGTGGTAAGGGGGGATCCTACACTGCAGAAAATATATAAATGTAAAAAAAAAACAAAAAAAAAAAAACACAAACTTTTTTTTTTATACTGGCAGACTTTCTGCCAGTAATTAAGATGGCGGGGACATTTGTGGGGTGGGGGAGGGAAGAGAGCTGCTTGGGAGGGATCAGGGGGTGGAAATGTGTCAGGTGGGAGGCTGATCTCTACACTAAAGCTAAAATTAACCCTTCAAGCTCCCTACTAGCTACCTAATTAACCCCTTCATTGCTGGGCATAATACAAGTGTGGTGCGCAGCAGCATTTAGCGGCCTTCTAATTACCAAAAAGAAACGCTAAAGCCATATATGTCTGCTATTTCTGAACAAAGGGGATCCCAGAGAAGCATTTACAACCATTTGTGCCATAATTGCACAAGCTGTTTGTAAATCATTTCAGTCAAAAACCTAAAGTTAGTGAAAAAGTGAACGTTTTTTTTAATTTGATCGCATTTGGCGGTAAAATGGTGGCATGAAATATACCAAAATGGACCTAGATCAATACTTTGGGTTGTCTACTACACTACACTAAAGCTAAAATTAACCCTGCAAGCTCCCTACAAGCTACCTAATTAACCCCTTCACTGCTGGGCATAATACATGTGTGGTGCGCAGTGGCATTTAGCGGCCTTCTAATTACCAAAAAGTAATGCCAAAGCCATATATTTCTGCTATTTCTGAACAAAGGGGATCCCAGAAAAGCATATACAACCATTTATGCCATAATTGCACAAACTGTTTGTAAATAATTTTAGTGAGAAACCTAAAGTTTGTGAAAAAGTGAACAATTTTTTTTTATTTGATCAGATTTGGCGGTGAAATGGTGGCATGAAATATACCAAAATGGGCCTAGATTAATACTTTGGAATGTCTTCTAAAAAAATATATATATATACATGTCAAGGGATATTCAGGGACTCCTGAAAGATATCAGTGTCACAATGTAACTAGCGCTAATTTTGAAAAAAAGTGGTTTGGAAATAGCAAAGTGCTACTTGTATTTATTGCCCTATAACTTACAAAAAAAGAAAGAACATGTAAACATTGGGTATTTCTAAACTCAGGACAAAATTTTGAAACTATTTAGCATGGGTGTTTTTGGTGGTTGTAGATGTGTAACAGATTTTGGGGGTCAAAGTTAGAAAAAGTGTGTTTTTTCTATTTTTTTCTGATATTTTCTAATTTTTTATAGTAAATTATAAGATATGATGAACATAATGGTATCTTTAGAAAGTCCATTTAATGGCGAGAAAAACGGTATCTAATATGTGTGGGTACAGTAAATGAGTAAGAGGAAAATTACAGCTAAACACACCGCAAAAATTTAAAAATAGCCCTGGTCCTTGAAGGAAAGAAATTGAAAAATGGCCTTGTCCTTAAGGGGTTAAGCTTGCGGTCATCATACTTTTGCTTTCGGATTGGAGGTGTACTCTAGCATCCTTCTGCAGATTTCTCCCTCAGTTTTCAAAAAAATGAAACATGAAACAACTAAAATTAATCTAAGTTATATAAAATATATTATATAAATGCATCCAGGATGGATACCTCATTTTTTTTTATTTATTGCAAGAGCAATTTAACATTGTGATAGATAGATAGATAGATAGATAGATAGATAGATAGATAGATAGATAGATAGATGATAGATAGATAGATAGATAGATAGATAGATCATAGACTTACATGCAGGTCTGGAGCTTCAACTACTAAATAACTGCAGAAGACAGTTTACACGGATTGGTTAACTATATTTTCTTTTCCTAACCTGAAATACCCAATTTGCACATCAAACAGTAGGTTTGGAAAGACTATACACATTGTCATGGCCAGAGTATGATGCTTTTGCCAGTCCTTTTAATAACCCTATGGGATGAGATAGAAAAAAAATAACCCAAAACCCTGTAACACAGTTTGATTACGACTAAATACTTTGGCTGTAACAAAGTATTAAAAGGTACCTACTTGTTAAAAGTGGAATAGAACAGATTGTATGTCAAGCTGAATGGAGAAGTCAAGCAAGCCAAAATCCTACATAGGGAAGTAGTCAGAATAGGCACTACATGTCATTCAAAGGAAAGCAGATGAGATGAGATAAGCATGTGAACATTGTGTGTGTGATGGTACTTAACTGGGGAGCCCCGCTTCTGGACTGGCTCTTTTGCCTCGGCAAACGTAGAGAGTGACTGCTTTAATCCTCCTACTCCTGCTGCAACAACCCCTAGGCGCACTCTGCTGGGACTTAAAGAGGCTGTGTCCTAATTTACAGGGGCTCTCACCTGGAGGACTCAGGTGTGGGAGTCACTATAAAAGCTCACTCAACCCATCACTCTGGGCTGAGTTATTGTCTTACCTACCTTGTTTCCTAGCTCCAGAGACCAAGCATTCTTACCTGATTTGAGGAAGCACTTCTTTACAGAAAGGGTGATTGATTCATGAAATAAATTTCCACAAGAGGTAGTAAGGACAAACACTGTGGGGGACTTTAAGAATGCCTGGGACAAGCATAAGGGTCTCCTACGAACTAGATAAGTTTATACTTTTAGGAAATATCGTGCAGACTTGCTGGGCCTATGGCTCTTATCTGCCGTCAATATCTATGTTTCTACCTGTGTATGCTCACCTTGCTTCTAAGACCAAGAATACTTACCTTGTACCTGCATATGCTCACCTTGTTTCAGAAACTAAGCATACTTACCATGTACCTATGTATGCTCACCTTGCTCCAGAAGCAAAGCATACGTACCACCTTGTATCTGGGTATGCTTGCCTTGTTCCAGAGACCAAGCATAATTACCTGATACCTGTGTATTCTCACTTTGCTCCACAGACCAAGCATACTTACCTTGTAACTGTGTATGCTCATCTTGCTACAGACACCATGCATACTTATCTGATACCTGTGTATGTTCACCTTGTTTCATAGACCAAGCATACTTAACTTGCACCTGCTTATGCTCACATGGTTCCTGAAAGCTAAGCAGACTAACCTGATACCTATGTTTGCTTACCTTGTTTCTGAAGCTTACCTATATGGTATCCAGGGACAGTCTCACCAACAGTACTCCCTGGGTATCCTGTGCCTGCTGAGAAACCTGTGGCTACCATAACAGTGACAGCTCTCCTCAAACCAGCTGTGCCTGCTGTACCTATCTGGTATTCTGTGACAGTCACACCAACAGCACCCGCTGGTTATTCTGTGCCTGCTGAGAAACCTGTGTCTACCTTACCAGTGACAGCCTTCTTTAAACCAGCTGCACCTTTCTGGTATCCTGTGACAGTCTCACCAACAGTACCCACTGAGCATTTTGTGCCTGCAGAGAAACCTGTGTCTGCTTTCCTCTCACTAGCCATGTCTGCTGTACCGACCAGGTATTCTGTGACAACCTCACCCTTTACTGTTCAATTTAAGCGCCAGTGTCTATTGGACTTAGTAACTGCAAACTACCTTGTTTTTACTTTACCTGAAACTTGTTTTGGACTTTAGTGTTTTGCATAAGGCCTATGTTCAAATTTGCTGTTTCCGTGATATTCAATCTAAACTACAAACTATTATTTTGCTTATAAATCAGTAAAGCTTAAAAAAAATAATACTTTTTTGTATATCTGTTCCTGCATTGTGAGTTCCACACACCTTAACTCCCTCACAGTGAGTAAGAGAGAAATAGTTTGAGTTACTTCCTTTGTGTGTGAGAGAATGCTTGTTCATGTGTGTGTGTGTGAGAGAGAGAGAGAGAGAGAGAGAGAGAGAGAGAGCAAGAGTGTAAGCTGGTTTGTTTGTGTGTGTGAGTGAAAATGGTTTTTTCTGTGTGTATGTGTGAACAAGAGAGTTTTGTTCCTGTGTTGTGTGTGAGAAGTGTGAGAGCTAGAGAGCAAGAGTGTAAGCTTGTTTGTGTGTGTAAATGAGAATGTTTGTTTCTGTTTATGTGTGAGTGTGTATTTGAGCAAGAGTGTGAGTTTGTTCCTCTGTGTCTGTGAGCTAGAGATCAAGAGTGTAAGATTGTGTGTGTGTGTGTGTGTGTGTGAGAGAGAGAGAATGTTTGCTCCTGTGTATGTGTGTGGGTGTGAGCAAGAGTGTGAGTTTGTTCCTGTGTCTGTATATGTGAGCAAGTGTGTGCATTATGCTGGCATTTTTTAACCCCTTAACGACCAAGGATGTGCCAGGCACTTTCTACAAAAAAACGGTTATTAACGACCAAGGACGTGCTTGGCACGTCCTCTGGGGCTTCCAGCCGCTTTCAGGGTATTGCAGCAATGCCTCTATAATGAGGCATCATGCAATACCCTTTTTTAAGAACTCTGTGCCTCTCTCTGCATCGGCCAGCGATGGTGCCGATCGTTGGTGGCATGGGAGGGATACGAGGGAGGCGGGTGGGTGGCCCATCGCTGGAACAGTTCTGGCTAGCGGTGATCAGAGTTCCGGGAGTGCTACACATAGCAAGTGTAAGGAAAGGTGAAAGATGGAGGGGGGGGGATAGTGTGGGGAAAGGGATCTGGGAGAGGGTAGGGTATTGAGGGGGGGCAGTTACACTACGGAAACATGGGATTATCTAAAAAAGTAAATAAAAACAGCCCAATTTTATTTCAAAGTGGGTATTGGCAGACAGGGATTAGGGGGTGGGATGTGTCAGGTGGGAGGCTGATTTCTACACTAAAGCTAAAATTAACCCTACAAGCTACCTAATTAACCCCTTCACTGCTGGGAATAATTCAAGTGTGGTGCACAGCGGCATTTAGCGGCCTTCTAATTACCAAAAAGCAATGCAAAAGTCATATATGTCTGCTATTTCTGAACAAAGGGGATCCCTGAGAAGCATTTACAACCATTTGTGCCATAATCGCACAAGCTGTTTGTAAATAATTTCAGTGAGAAATCTAAAGTTTTTTTTATTTGATCGCATTTGGCGGTGAAATGGTGGCATGAAATATACAAAAATGGGCCTAAATCAATATGGGTTGTCTACGAAAAAAATATATATACATGTGAAGGTTTATTCAGGGATTCCTGACAGATATCAGTGTTACAATGTAACTATAGTTAATTTTGATAAAAATGGTTTGGAAATAGCAAAGTGCTACTTGTACTTATTGCCCTATAACTTGCAAAAAATGCAAAGAACATGTAAACATGGGGTATTTCTAAACTCAGGACAAAATTTAAAAACTCTTTAGCATGGGTGTTTTTTGGTGGTTGTTGATGTATAACAGATTTTGGGGGTCAAAATTAGAAAAAGTGTGTTTTTTTTATTTTTTCATAATATTTTATAAAAAATATTTATAGTAAATTATAAGATATGATGAAAATAATAATAACTTTAGAAAGTCCACTTAATGGCGAGAAAAACGGTATATAATATGTGTGGGTACAATAAATGAGTAAGAGGAAAATTACAGCTATACACAAACACAGCAGAAATGTAAAAACAGCCCTGGTTCCTAACGGAAAAATGGTCTGGTCACTAAGGGGTTAAAGGAGTCATTGCTGAGAGGATGCTGGGGCTGTTATGATAGGCTAAATGGGCAAAAATGAGGAGCAGGGAAAAAATATTTGCTTTCTTTCATTATTTGGATAGAGCATACCATTTTAAACAACTTTCCAATTTACTTATATTATCAAATTTGTTTCAATATCTTGTTATACTTTGCCAAAGGAACAGCATTGTACTACTAAGAGCTAGCTGGAAACATCTGGTTAGCCAATCACAAGAGACACATGTGTGCAGGCACCAATCACCAACTAGCTCCCACTAGTGTAGGATATGTGCATATTCATTTTCAACAAGGGATACCAAGAGAACAAAGCACATTTAAACATAAAAGTGAATTTAAAAGTGTCTTAACATGACATGCTGTATATAAATCATGCAAATTTATTATTGACTTTCCTATCCCAATTTATGCATAAGTTCAAAAGGAGGAGCCTGTAAAACTTGTAATACCAGGTTAAGACTCCAAGGAGGAGAAATAGGCCTAATAACAGGTTTAATCCGGATTAAGGCCTGGATAAAAAATGAAGATCAGGAAGGTTAGCAATCTTCTTATAAAATAATATAGAAAGAGCAGAGATTTCAAATAAACTGGCAGATACACCTTTATCTAAACCATCCTGAAGAAGCTGAATAATTCTAGGAATTATAAAAGAATGCCATGAATAATCATGGTTGATACATTACAAAATATGTTTTCCAAAACTTTGTGATACATTTTCCTAGAAACGAGCTTGCAAGCCTGAATCAGAGAATCCTCTATGATTTGAAATAAGCATTTAATTTACATGCTATCAAGTGTAAAGACTTTAGATCTGGATGGAAGAATAATCCTTGAGACAGAAGGTCCAGCCTAGGAGGAAAAGGCCATGGTGGGCAACTGGACATTTGGAGCAGGTCTGCATACCAAATCCTGTGAGGCCACGCTGGAGCTATTAGGATTACAAATGACTGTTCCAATTTTATCTTGGAAATCACTCTGGAGAGTAGGGACAGAGGAGGAAATATATAAGCAGGCTGGAAAGACCAAAGAACTGCTACAGCATCCAGTACCTGTGCCTGAGGATCCCTGGACCTTGCAAGGTACCTGGGAAGTTTGTTGTTCAAACTAAAGGGCATTCAGATCTATTTCTGGTAGGCACCAGTGTTTTATAATCAGATAGAATACATCTTGGTAGAGGGACCACTCTCCTGGATGTAGGGACTAACCACTGAGGTAGTCTTTCTCCCAGTTGTCTATACCTGGGATGTGAATCGCAGTGATGAGGCAGGAGTTCATTACTGCCCAAGAGAGGATTCAAGATACTTCTATCATGGCTTGGGAACAGCAAGTTACCGCTTGAACATTGTCTGAATATGGAGATAAGGCTCCCTTTACAATAGAGGCCAAGCCTGAAGGGCCATGAAGAGTGCACAGAGTTCCAAAAAATTGATTGGCAACCTGTCCTCCCTAGGACTCCTTGTGCTATCAGAGCCCCCAGACCAGGTAGGATGAGCAAAAGAAGGCCCCCTACTAATAGACTGGTGATTCAGCTACAAAGTAAGGATAGGTGCGTACTGGCATCTAAGAATATCCCCTGGAATATCAGAATATCATTCTTGCACCATTGGTGCAGAATACAAAGCTGAAGAGGTCTCATATAAAATTGTGCAAATTGAATTGTGTCCGAAGCTGCAATCATGAGGCCTAGTACTTCCATACACAGAGTCATTGAAGGGAATGAGAGAGACTGAAGGTTCAGAAATGTAACCTGGAATCAAGGAACTTTACACACAGGCTTCTCAATATGTCCTAACTGGATCTCAAGAAGCATAAATATAAAAGTATGAGAAGCGCTAATAAAGCTAAAGTGTGGTTTGTATAAATGAAAATTTAAAAATTGGAAGTATTGGATATTGCATATATATGCATATATATATATATATAAATGCACAAAACATAAATCAGTCCATAGAAAATGTGTCCTTGGTACCAATAGTGATAGATTATGAAAAACTGTATATGTATATCCCCTTGTGAAAAAATGTATACCTTTGTGCAAAATATGTCCCAATAAAATGATGTCCAATATGATTGGATAAATAGAAAATATATATTAAAAAAAAAAAATAGAGAAATAGAAATTGAAAATAGGAATAAATAAAAATATCAAAAAGGCATGCACCAAAAATGTGTCTATCTATTATTATATGATGGAATCCAAATAGGTCAGAAAATCAAAAAGGGTCTGTATGAGGTATCCACTGTGTCCAAAACATGAAAGTGAGGATCCTGGGCCCTGGGTGCAATCCTGGTAAATATGTATACAATTCCAAAAGAAGTAGATACACTCACAGGGACTTGACAAATAGGAATTTAATCCAACAAGGAGTAACGTTTTGTGAACTGTTAGCCACACCACAGTCCTTGGTGTTCCGGATGCCAGTGACGTCATCATCCGGTTACTGTCTCTTTGATGACATGCTATGATTGCCCGTTGTCATGGCAACCCGATGCCGCTTCACAGTTGCTGTGGTTAACGGGATACTATCCATTGAATTCACCCTTAAAGTGACAAAAAATCATAATATTGATTATAAAAACAATAACAATAAATAAAGACTCTACTGTTCAGGGACGCATACAACCTACGCTAACCTTTCCTAATACCAGTTCCTCTCCTCCCCTGCAATCCCCTGAACCCTCTTAGCATGTAAGCCTAAAAGTCCAGCTGTTTGTAGTTCACCTTCTTAAGAGCTGACTACAACAGTGCAACTCTTGGCAGGGCCCTCTACCCTATAATTGTTTTGTTGTACTCCCCCTTTGTTTATAGCGCTGCGGAATCTGTTGGCGCTCTACAAATAACCAATAATAATAACATGCTAAATGTATATCATAGAAATGGAGCTAGCACAAAATGGACAACGGTTATGAAAAAAATGTATTGCTAGGATTTCTAGAACAAGAGGGATAATGATATACATAGGAGAATCCGTAATTACATGATGGATTAAAGGCTATGAATCTATCTCTAGTACTGAAAGGATATCCATAGGTCTAGTAATATTATGTATTTAGGTGGCTATGGGAAGCAAGTATGGTAAAAAGGGGGAAGATAATAAATAATGCAATAAAGGCTTTCCGCAGAAATCATGCTGCTGATGGCTTAAGGGGTGGCTTGGAACCACCCAAATAAAAATCTATACTTATCAATCAATGAATAAGTAGGAGAGCCATAAGGGCTTCAATATAGTAGAGGACAGAGAGTGGCCGTTAAGATGCCCTACAAGTAATAGACCAATGGGCATTTCATTAATGTTAGATGAAGTGTTCCCATATTATAGGAAGCAATGCCAGTCCAGATTGGTGTTGAGTCCCCTAGGGCTTAGGGTGACAAGAGTATATATTCAGCGTGATTCACATTGAAGTAAAGCCCTGACCCTATCTCCCCCTCTTGTGGGTGGAGGTATGTGATCAATTATGGTATATCTCAAGTCCGAGACTTTATGTCCTGCTTCAGCTAAGTGTCTCGCCACCGGTTGCTCCGATTCCTTTTTCTCCAGGGCCACCCTTATTGCCATTCTATGGTTGACCATTCTCATTCTGAGGGTATCCACTGTTTTGCACACATAACATTTCTAACAGCTGAGGAGAGGAGTGTGATTCAACAAAAATAGAATTTGGAGGTGTAGAGATACCAAGCCCAGAACACTACAAACTATTGATAGCTCTGGCAACAGTTCTGTTTCAGAGGACCTGAATACTCAAAGATAACCACAATCACACAGTATGGAGTGACCATTTGCTCAAAAAATGGATGACGCAGAGAACACACATTCGACGAGGGGGGTACAATCCGACCCCCAAGACCCCCGAGAAGCGGGAGGTATATGAGGAGCTAGTGTTGAACCTCAGCAGCTGGGTGCTAAAGGACATTGAACAGAATGTACTCAACAAGGGCCTATCATTTGTTCCCACAGGCAAAATGGATGAATTTCGGAGATATGTGGATATCCAAAAATTTAGCAGAACCCTTACATTGAGGGCGCACTTTGGGCCAAATAGGGGATAAATTCCTGCCCTAAGAACTACCAGTACATTTGATCCATGTAGCAGTAACCCGAGTATAAAAATCTTCACCAGAATGCGGTCAAAAGAACTTCTAAATCCCAACTCCAGGAACAACTATAGGAGACATGATTTCAACAAAGAAGAATGGGAAGGGTTTAAAAGCAGACAATACACTTATTTTCTGTGAAGCAGACAAGGGGTTGCTCTTGTGATCCTTAACTACAAGGATTACAGACGGGAGATACTGAGCCAACTTAGTTATGCAAACACGTACCACAAGATGAGGGGGAATACGACAATGACATTCAAAAAACAAGCGGATGAATTGATTGAGGAAGCATTGAATAATAATTGGATAACTGAACAGGAAAAGAATTACCTAACGGTGAACCACCCAAGAACCCCGGTACTATATACGGTATCCAAGATTCATAAAAGCTTGAAACCCCCCCAGGAAGACACATCGTGTCTGGGATAGGATCTATCATGCAGCCAATGGCGACATATCTGGACAAGATCTTACAGCCCATGGTTAGAAATATGAATTCCTTTGTATTGGATTCCTCAGCCATGATCAGAATCTTGAGGGACATTCATGTCCAAGAGGACACTATTTTGGTCACCATGGACATTAAAAGTCTGTACACTGTGATTCCACATGGGGAGGGTATTCGGGCAGTCTTACAACAACTTACCCCTATGTGGGACCACCAGAAGACTTTCTCATGGAAGGAGTATGCCTATGCCTGGAAAACAACTATTTCAGGTTTGGAAAGGACTATTACCTACAGATCTCTGACACGGACATGAGGTTGAATGTGCCCCCCACATATGCCATCTATTTATAGCAGAATTTGAGACTGTGGGCACAGAAGCATTTAAGGATGAGAGGATAATATTCCACAAAAGGTACATAGATGACCTTTTTATTCTGTGGCAGGGCACTGAGACAGAGCTATCTGACTGGTTTATGGAGATAAACCTGGCACATCCAACTATAAAATTCAAGATAGCCCATAGTAAAGAGACGGTTGAATTCTTGATCTACAGATCTACAAGAAAGAGGACAAATTGATGGCTACCCTGTACAGAAAGAAAACTGATAAAAACTCCATTCTTCATGCCACCAGTAGCCATTCAGTAGCCCTGATAAAGGCATTGCCTATATCACAGATGAAAAGAGTAATAAGGAACAATTCAGAACAAGTCAACATGGAACATCAACTGCAGGAACTAACCTCACAATTTCAAAAGAGGGGATACAAAGCCAGAGTGCAAAGAAAAAGTCAAGGGGGATACACAGGATTCCCTTCTACTATTGACACCCAGTAGAGGAGATGAAGAATCCCCAATGATGGTCTTAACCTATACATGAGAATATACCTACTATTGTCAATAAATATTGGTCAACAGTGGAATTGGATACAGCACTAGCTTTTAGAGGTGTAAGACCCACCAGGATAGGATACTGGAGGGGAAAATCCTTGAGGGATCATCTTATATTGTCCGACCCTATACTGCTATACGTCAAGAACATGGCTTCATCAGGCCAAGGGCTGTCACAGATGTCTGGGGTGCGTTACCTGTAATGGCCTGACGACTTGCAAATTCTTCAACCACCCATCCAAGAACAGGAAATTATATCTTAGGCATCGTGTCACATGCACAACAACCCATATCGTCTATTTGATTCATTGCCCCTGTGGGAAATTCTATGAGGGCAAAACAGTGGATACCCTCAAAATGAGAATGGCGATAAGGGAAGCCCTGGAGAAAAAAGAGAAAAAGGAATCAGAGCAACTGGTGGCGAGACACTTCGCTGAAGCAGGACATAAAGTCTCTGTCATGCCTGTACCTTTCATATCCCTTCACATCCTCTTTTGATTTGACAGATCACTTCAGTTCTAACTAATAGCTGGCCCTTTAAAGAAAATTAGCTTCTCAGCTATATAAGTCGCCTCCCACCTATCTTCTTTGCTTGGTATTGAGCCCTGGTATTGTATACCCTACTCGCTTGTGAACCTAACTGGACTTCTACTCTCTGCCTCTGGAGCACCTCTGACCTGAATTCTGTCAGACACAGCCTCTTCACTCTTTCCCCAGCTCAGCTGGTTTCCACGGACTGGATTCGTAAACGGTGACGTCACACGCCAACACGCTTGCCGCTCCTGAGCTGAACAGTCTCACCGAAGCCGCTCTGAAGCCTCTCCGTTTGCCGAGCAAGAGCACATAGTAACAGCCTGTGCCACCTCTCTGTTAGCAGGTACAATATAAGTCACGCTTATCTATCTGAACCTTTGTGAACATTGCTACGTATATGCTCTGAAGTTTTCACTACCAGTTGAATCTTGGCTTGTTCGTACACTTACCTGCATAATTATTTCATCCCTTGTTATTCATATATAAGTGCCTGCAACCTCAGATTTATTTAATTTTATATGTCAGCTGCTTACTTTTTTTTGTAACGTTATTTCTCTTTTTGGTGTTAACACTTTAACTTTTGGTTCTTTACTCAGATTGTTCTGCTGCATCTTTTCAGTGTTCTATACACATGTGGCAGCTGTAGAACAATAAGTTTAAAACTACCATTAAATGAATTTGCTCACACCTGCATTTTGGGTTTTCACATTGCTAACTTTAGCAATTAATGTTATTACCCATTGCAGCAACAAAATAACTATTTCACCACATCTCAGCCGCTGTGGTTCATACTTAGTCACTGCTTATCTCAACAGAGTTCCTATGACATCACAGAATACCAAGCCCTTTTTTGTCATGGACCCAGCTGAGATGACTTCCCACATGCAGACACTCAACAAAGAGTGGATCAATTAACTGAGGGGTTAAATAGCTTAAAAGCAGAAAATGATGCTCTTAAGGCTTATATCAAAGATTATGTAGAAAACAAAAGACCCTTTCAAGAACCCCAAGTCAGTTTACTTGAAGTTTTTACAGGTGATACGAAACAATTTAGGGATTTTAAAAATTCCTGTTTTCTTTTATTTACCTTAAAACCTTACACTTATCCAAATGACAGAGTTAAAGTCATGACTACTATTTTATATCTCAGAGTTGAGGCTAGAATTTGGGCTAATAACTTTCTAGAAACTAATGATGATATCCTTAACTCCTTAGATTCATTCTTTTCTGCTTTAGGTCAGCTTTATGACGACCCATATAAACAATTAACTGCCGAAAATGCTATGAGGTCTCTAAAGCAGAAACGAAGGGATGTAGAGGATTATATAGCCGACTTCAAACGTTTAGCAAAAGATACTCGGTGGAATAACCTCTCACTGCGAAATCAGTTTCGCCTAGGCTTGTCTGAGGCAATTAAAGACGAGCTTTCTCGCACTGAGATACCCCCAAGCTTAGAAGAACTAATAAATCTCACCATAAGTATAGACAGACGCCTTAGGGAAAGACAACACGAAAGGACATCTCATGAAGGTTCATATAGGAAACATATTCCTACACCTGTCAGTTCCACATATTCAAAACCAAGTGAACCCATGGAAATAGCATTCCTAAAAGGCCCATTAAGCAATCAAGAAAAACTAAGGAGACGCACTCATAACCTGTGCATGTACTGCACTTCTGACGAACACACTGTAAAAGGCTGTCCCTCCCTCATCCATCAGAACAAGGGTAAGAAAACTTTTCCATATATCACCCTAAATGCTGATGCTAACTCAAAACAATGCTGTAATCTACCTCTTGTTTTGCAGTGGGATCAGCTGCGAGTGACCGTCTCCGGGATACTTGATTCTGGCGCTTCTGCATCTTATATTGATGTAACCTTCACAAAGAGTAATACAATTCCGCTTGTAAAAAAAAGTCTCCAGTACCTTTAAGGGGCATAGATGGGGAAATTTTGTCATCAGGTCCTGTCCTCTATGAAACTATACCTCTCTTAGTTACCACACAACAGCACCATAGGGAATACATCACATTTGACGTCATTAGTTCACCTGTTTTCCCACTTATTCTAAGCCTACAATGGTTAAGATTACATAACCGAGACATATCCTGGTCTACGCTCACACTCCAATTTAATTCTAGTTACTGCTCCACTACTTGTTTCCCATGACTACTACTACAGCCTACTATTAGTTCTCACAATGATACCATTCCAGATGTATATAGCGATTTCTCTGATGTCTTCAGTAAGAAAGAATCAGAAAATCTACCCCTTCACCGAAAGTATGACTGCCCAATTGACATCTTACCCGGGGCAGTCATACCCTGTGGTCATATCTTTCCATTATCTAAGCCAGAGTTAGATCATTTAAAAACGTATCTTGAAGATAATTTGAGGAAGGGTTTTATACGGCCCTCAACCTCTCCCGCAGCTGCGGGTATGTTTTTTGTGACCAACAAAGACGGCACATTAAGACCCATTGTCGATTACAGACAGCTCAATAAGGTTACCATTACAGGAAGTGCAGAATTATTAGGCAAATTGTATTTTTGAGGATTAATTTTATTATTGAACAACAACCATGTTCTCAATGAACCCAAAAAACTCATTAATATCAAAGCTGAATAGTTTTGGAAGTAGTTTTTAGTTTGTTTTTAGTTATAGCTATTTTAGGGGGATATCTGTGTGTGCAGGTGACTATTACTGTGCATAATTATTAGGCAACTTAACAAAAAACAAATATATACCCATTTTAATTATTTATTTTTACCAGTGAAACCAATATAACATCTCAACATTCACAAATATACATTTCTGACATTCAAAAACAAAACAAAAACAAATCAGTGACCAATATAGCCACCTTTCTTTGCAAGGACACTCAAAAGCCTGCCATCCATGGATTCTGTCAGTGTTTTGATCTGTTCACCATCAACATTGCGTGCAGCAGCAACCACAGCCTCCCAGACACTGTTCAGAGAGGTGTACTGTTTTCCCTCCTTGTAAATCTCACATTTGATGATGGATCACAGGTTCTCAATGGGGTTCAGATCAGGTGAACAAGGAGGCCATGTCATTAGATTTTCTTCTTTTATACCCTTTCTTGCCAGCCACGCTGTGGAGTACTTGGACGTGTGTGATGGAGCATTGAAAATCATGTTTTTCTTGAAGGATGTAGACTTCTTCCTGTACCACTGCTTGAAGAAGGTGTCTTCCAGAAACTGGCAGTAGTACTCCACCTCCACCTTGCTGGCGTCTGAGTCGGACTGGAGCTCTCTGTCCTTTACCAATCCAGCCACAGGCCCATCCATCTGGCCCATCAAGACTCACTCTCATTTCATCAGTCCATAAAACCTTAGAAAAATCAGTCTTGAGATATTTCTTGGCCCAGTCTTGACGTTTCAGCTTGTGTGTCTTGTTCAGTGGTGGTCGTCTTTCAGCCTTTCTTACCTTGGCCATATCTCTGAGTATTGCACACCTTGTGCTTTTGGGCACTCCAGTGATGTTGCAGCTCTGAAATATGGCCAAACTGGTGGCAAGTGGCATCTTGGCAGCTGCACGCTTGACTTTTCTCAGTTCATGGGCAGTAATTTTGCTCCTTGGTTTTTCCACACGCTTCTTGCGACCCTGTTGACTATTTTGAATGAAACGCTTGATTGTTCGATGATCACGCTTCAGAAGCTTTGCAATTTTAAGAGTGCTGCATCCCTCTGCAAGATATCTCACTATTTTTGACTTTTCTGAGCCTGTCAAGTCCTTCTTTTGACCCATTTTGCCAAAGGAAAGGAAGTTGCCTAATAATTATGCACACCTGATATAGGGTGTTGATGTCATTAGACCACACCCCTTCTCATTACAGAGATGCACATCACCTAATATGCTTAATTGGTAGTAGGCTTTCGAGCCTATACAGCTTGGAGTAAGACAACATGCATAAAGAGGATGATGTGGTCAAAATACTCATTTGCCTAATAATTCTGCACTCCCTGTAAAAACCGATATCCCCTGCCACTTATCCCTCAGTTGATTGAAAGGTTGGAAGGTTCTAAAGTTTTCACAAAACTTGATTTGAGGGGAGCATATAATCTTATCCGCATGAGGGCTGGTGACGAATGGCTGACGGCGTTTCATACACGCTATGGGTTATACGAGTACACCGTCATGCCATTCAGACTATGTAACGCACCAGCCACCTTCCAGCATTTTATAAATTACATTTTTAGTGATATCCTTGACATCTATGTGGTTATTTACCTTGATGACATTTTAATATACTCTAAGTCCATCTCTGAGCATCAAAACCATGTTAGACAGATCCTATCTAGACTTAGGAGTTATTCACTTTATGCTAAAGCGGAAAAGTGTATTTTCAACTCCCCAACTATAACCTTTCTGGGATACATTATATCTGAATCTGGAATCAGTATGGATGATAAAAAAATCCAAACCATATTAACTTGGCCGATTCCTACCAACAAAAAGCAAGTCCAGAACTTTATGGGCTTAATTTCTACCGCAAGTTTATTAAGAACTTTGCTTTTCTCACGCAACCATTAACTAATCTGACTAAATCAGATATCAAATTTCAGTGGACAAAAGATTCACAAAAAGCTTTTGACCTTCTAAAATTAAAATGTACAACTGCTCCTATTCTTCGCTTCCCCAATACCCAACTGCAGTTCGTATTAGAGGTGGATGTCTCGGACTTTGCGGTAGGAGCTGTTCAGTCACAGCGAGAAGATCTCCAACAACTTCTTCATCCTGTTGCTTATTATTCAAGATCATTATCCAACTCTGAAGTCCATTATCCAATTGGTGACAAGGAACTCCTGGCAATCAAGGTAGCCTTTGAGAACTGGCGACATTTATTGGAGGGAGTGGATATTCCAACCATTGTTTATACTGACCACAGAAATTTGCAGTATCTTAAATCTACTAAAACACTTACTGCTAGACAAGTCCCCTGGAATTTGTACTTTTCTAGCTTCAACTTTCTTATTACATACAGACCCGCCTCTAAGAATCATAAAGCCGATGCCTTATCCAGAATACCAACTACTCTAACCTATAGACTTCCCTCACAATCTGTCATTCCGGATGAGAAATTTCTCCTCTTTCTTCACGATTCCCTTCCTTTCTTTTTAAAAAGGAACAGCAAATGGATTCAACAAAACCCTTACAAGACCTACAATTAACAACAAACGACCTTTATTGCTATGAAGAAAAAATATATCTACCGCCTTCAGTCAGAAATCTACTCCTTCATGCTGCGCATGATTCTCCTCTGGCCGGTCACTCCGGAATTAAGAAGACTCAAGAACTAGTAAAGAGATCATACTGGTGGCCTAACATGTCTTCAGACATCTCTGAGTATGTAAACAGTTGTCGAGTCTGCACAACCACAAAACGATTAAAACAAGCATCATTCAGCTTGCTCTTGCCTATTGCCACCCCTACCAGAGCCTGGGAAGACATAGCCCTAGATTACATCGTGGAACTACCTAAATCCACCAACCAGTCTACCATCATTGTTGTCGTTGATCTTTTTAGTAAGATGTTACATCTCATACCCTTCCACAAACTCCCATCAGCCACTGAAACAGTTCAATTGCTGCTCACTCATGTATTCAAACTTCACGGTTTATCTAGGAGAATACTTACTGATCGTGGATCCCAGTTCACTAGTTCTCTATGGAAGAAATTTTGCAAAATATTCTCAATTGACAAAAGACTGACGTCATCCTATCATCCACAGTCTAATGGTCAGACAGAGCGCTGCAACCAGTGGATAGAACAATTCCTACGATCTTACTGTCATTCCGATCAACACTCTTGGTCACAGCATCTTCCATATGCCGAATTTGTATTTAACAACACTATCCACTCAACTACCAAACAAACTCCCTTCTTCATAAATTATGGATACCATCCTAATTTCCAAATCCTCCCTAACAACGACTCCTCTTCACCTTACATGACGAACTTGGCTAACACCATCTCAGCGAATTTTGATACCGTTCGTCAATCCATTGTTCAGGCCAAGAAGTTGCAAAAGACTTATTATGACCGGAGAAGGACCCCAGCTCCAAAGTACTCTATTGGAGATCTTGTGTGGTTATCCACAAAGAATTTAAGACTTAATACTCCCTCTAAGAAATTATCTCCACTGTATATTGGACCTTTCCCAATACAGAAAGTCATTTATATTAATGCCGTGCGATTGGAGTTACCCGACTCACTCAAAATACACCCGACTTGTCATGTCTCTCTCCTAAAACCGTACCGATCTGTAAGAGACACCAACCCCTCTCAGGCTTTACCCTCTGTATCCATTGACCAGAACACCGAATATGAAGTTCACTCAATCCTAGAAGGAACAGAGGAGTCCTCCAGTACTTAATACGATGGAAAGGGTATACAGAGGATGACAACAGCTGGGAGCCAGCTGCTAATATTTCTGCACCCAGGCTTATTTCCCGGTTTCACCAACAGAATCCTGACCGTCCTCATCCCTGAGCAGCGGGGCTGCTCCTTGGGGGGGTGTCATGTCATGCCTGTACCTTTCATATCTCTTCACATCCTCTTTTGATTTGAAAGATCACTTCAGTTCTAACTAATAGCTGGCCCTTTAAAGAAAATTAGCTTCTCAGCTATATAAGTCGCCTCCCACCTATCTTCTTTGCTTGGTATTGAGCCCTGGTATTGTATACCCTACTCGCTTGTGAACCTAACTGGACTTCTACTCTCTGCCTCCGGAGCACCTCTGACCTGAATTCTGTCAGACACAGCCTCTTCACTCTTTCCCCAGCTCAGCTGATTTCCACGGACTGGATTCGTAAGCGGTGACGTCACACGCTAACACGCTTGCCGCTCCTGAGCTGAACATTCTCACCGAAGCCGCTCTGAAGCCTCTCCGTTTGCCGAGCAAGAGCACATAGTAACAGCCTGTGCCACCTCTCTGTTAGCAGGTACAATATAAGTCACGCTTATCTATCTGAACCTTTGTGAACTGTGTGCCACATTGCTACGTATAGGCTCTGAAGTTTTCACTACCAGTTGAATCTTGGCTTGTTCGTACACTTACCTGCATAATTATTTCATCCCTTGTTATTCATATATAAGTGCCTGCAACCTCAGATTTATTTAATTTTATATGTCAGCTGCTTACCTTTTTTTTGTAACGTTATTTCTCTTTTTGGTGTTAACACGTTAACTTTTGGTTCTTTACTCAGATTGTTCTGCTGCATCTTTTCAGTGTTCTATACACATGTGGCAGCTGTAGAACAATAAGTTTAAAACTACCATTAAATGAATTTGCTCACACCTGCATTTTGGGTTTTCACATTGCTAACTTTAGCAATTAATGTTATTACCCATTGCAGCCCTTGCAACAAAATAACTATTTCACCACATCTCAGCCGCTGTGGTTCATACTTAGTCACTACTTATCTCAACAGAGTTCCTATGACATCACAGTTTCGGACTTGAGATATACCATAATTGATCCCATAACTCCTCCCACAAGAGGGGCAGATAGGGCCAGGACTTTACTTAAAAGTGAATCACGCTGGATATATACTCTTGGCATCCTAAGCCCTATGCGACTCAACACCAATCTGGACTGGCATTGCTTCCTATAATATGGGAACACTTCATTTAACATTAATGATACTCCCATTGGTCCATTACTTGTAGGGCCTCTTAACGGCCACTCTCTGTGCACTACTATATTGAAGCCCTTATGGCTTTCCTACTTATTCATTAATTGCTAAGTATAGATTTTCATCTCAGTGGTTCCAAGCCACCCCTTAAAGGGACACTAAACCTACATTTTTTTCTTTCGTGATTCAGATAGAGCATGACATTTTAAGCAACTTTCTAATTTACTCCTATTAACAATTTTTCTTCATTCTCTTGCTATCTTTATTTGAAAAAGAAGGCATCTAAGCTTTTTTTTTTTAGGTTCAGAACTCCTGACAGCACTTATTTATTAGTGGTTGAATTTATCCACCAATCAGCAAGGACAACACAGGTTGTTCACTAAAAATGGGCCGGCATCTTAACTTACATTCTTGCATTTCAAATAAAGATACCAAGAGAATTAAGACAATTTGATAATAGCAGTAAATTAGAAAGTTGCTTAAAATGTCATGCTCTATCTGAATCACAAAAGAAAAAATTTGGGTTCAGTGTCCCTATAAGCCATCCCCTGGTAATGTTAATACAGCAGCATGATTTCTGCAGAAAGCCTTTCCTGCACTATTTGTTATCTTCTCCCTTTTCACCATACTTGCTTCCCATAGCCACCTAAATACATAATATTACTAGACCTATAGATATCCTTTCTGTACTAGAGATATATTCATAGCCTTTAATCCGTCATGTAATTACGGATTTTCTTGTGTATATTATTATCCCTCTTGTTCTAGAAATCCTAGCGATACATTTCTTCCATAACCATTGTCCATTTTGTGTTAGCTTCATTTCTATGACATATATTTAGCATGTATTGTTTTTATTATCAATAATATGATTTTTTGTCACTTTAAGGGTAATATCAATGAATAGTATCCCATTAACCACAGCAACTGTGAGGCGGCATCGGGTTGCCATGATGACGGGCAAACATAACGTGTCATCAGAGAGACAGGAACTGGATGATGACGTCACGGGCATCCGGAACGCTGCAGGCAGTGGCGTGGCTAACAGTTCACGGTGGAGGGTATAAAGGAAGATAAGCTTGCTCCTTATGGTGTGTAATTTTTGGTCTGAAGATGGGGCGGCCCCAAAACATTACTCCTTGTTGGATTAAATTCCTATTTGTCAAGTCCCAGTGAGTGTATCTACTTCTTTTGGAAATTATATATATAGTCCCAATACGGAAATCACTCAGCCGGATTCTTCAACCAATTACATTGTTTTATGCATAAACAATGTAATTGGTTAAAGAATCCGGCTGAGTGCTTTCCGCATTGGGACTTTGTATTATTGTTTGAAATCGCACCCCGGTGGTTGGAAATGTATTAGAGTGCTGGGCTCATCAGAGTTGCTTTTATATATATATATATATATATATATATATATATATATATATATATATATATATATACTGTATATACACAGTTGTGCTCATAAGTTTACAAACCCTGGCAGAATTTATAATTTCTTAGCCAATTTTCAGAGAATATGAATGATAACACAAAAACTTTTCTTTTTTTACTGCTGATTTTCATTCTCAATTCCTTGGATATCCCTTTCCTGTTTCATACAGTTCAACTACCTTTTCCCGCAGATCCTTTGACAATTCTTTTGCTTTCCCCATGACTCAGAATCCAGAAACGTCAGTGCAGCACTGGATGAAAGATGTAAGGGTCTGTCAGGAGTCCAGAAACTCATTGACCTTTTATACACACACACTAATTACAAGCAAACATAACACAGGTGAAGATGGTTACCTTTAATAGTAAAAGAGGAGAGGCAACACAACACATAAAACAGTATCGTATATCCAGGTAAGAAGAGTCGCTACGTTTCAGACCCACCCCGTTGAGCCAAATACTCACAGAGCAAGCGGCACCGAGATCGTGCCTCTAGGCGTGGATCGGAACTATTCAGAGTCGCCCGACAGACACCCCCCAGCTAGAAGACGTCACTCCGTGTCCACCAATTGACAGTCAGCAATCGGCAAGCCTCCACTGATTCCCTATGGCTACGAACTGTACACACTGCTACTGCAGGTAACGGATGGGGTGGAAGTGGAGCAAAAAGTAACTCTTGGCAAATATAATATGGTGATGATACAGAGACACAGGACAGAGCAGATAAAATGGTAGTCCGTATTTTATTGTTAAATGAAACAACAACAACGCGTTTCCCGGCTAGATATGCCGCTTCATCAGGCTGTTCTATACTAAGCTCTTGCTGCCAATAAATACCTTACCTACACCTGTTAGGGGGCGTTCTAACAAGTGATACCTGTCTTCCTGCTCTAAATTTAACCATTTCATCACCAGAAAATAAAAACATAACATATTCAATAACTGCTACAATCTAAACACACAGGATATGAATTACTTATATCTCTGACTATATATATATATATAGACAGTTCAGGACATAATATTTAACAACACAAGCCGTATAATTTAAAATTTAAAAATCAGATGGTTCTGAATACATATATAAAAAAAAATTATCCACATAAAACATCATTGTGTACATATTTCAAAACCTCCTATTTGAGGATATCACCATTGAGAAACCTACCAAAAATGACCTTTAGGTCAACTAATGGATTGGCGTTAATAATAGAAAGTGAATTTGGTGTAAAACTCAGTCACGAGATGATCAGACTAATACCCTAGCCTAATAATGCTATAATGCAGTCACTAATATGGAATAGCCTATAGGTATGACTCAGCCTGATAATGATAGAATACTGTCACTAATAGGAGTAACCTATAGGCGTGATTCAGCCTGATAATGATAAAATGCTGTCACTAATATGAGTAACCTATATGTGTGACCTATCCCTAAATGAGGACTGAAAAGGGACTACAAGTTGTTAAGATGACAATGCTTGTGGGTTGGACCTAAAGAACAAATGCATGTGATTGGCATATTGTTTATTCATTCGTTAAATTCCATTCTCCATAAAAGATGAATACACTGGCAAAAAACGTGACCTACTTGACTCCATAAATGGCTCAGAAGGCTGCCAAATCTATATTAAGGTTAAGGCCATTAGGATGTAGAGTTCTAAGAGTATGGATCCAGTAGGTCTCCCTTTGTCTTAATCTGGATAGTCTATTGTATAGATGAGATACAGGAATAAATTCTATGCGACAAATGTTGAAACAATCAGTGTGGCCATTATGATGATAATTACAATGCCTAGGGACACTATGGTTCTTTTGGTTCTTTTTCATGTTTCTAAGATGTTCTGACCATCTAATGCTGAGTCTTCTGGAGGTTCTGCCTACATACTGGACCCCACAGACACAAGACAGTAGATAAACTACATATCTAGACGCATAGGAAATATGGCCAATGATTGAAAAATGTTTGCCTGTGACGTTTGATTGAAATGTCGTTTGTTTATGTATAATTCTAGTGCACAATTTACAATTTTTCACATTGCATCTATATGAGCCTATTGGTAAAATACCAACCCTATGGTGATTATTCAGAATTTTATGTTTGACCACCTTACTGGGAGGCAACATTGATTTCAGACTGGGTGCCTTTCTATATACTATATTAGGTTTATCTGTCAAAATCTTCCCCAAAATGGGGTCCTTTAGGAGAATTCTCCAATGTTTATTTATTATCTGATGTATTTTCTTATGGTGACGGTTGTATACCGTGATAAAAGGGGTAAAAGTCCCCATAAAATCATTCTGTTCTTTATTTGACTTAATATTAGTTTTTCTAAAATAGTCTTCTCTTTTATCTTGCTTAGCTCTTTTGTAACCATTTTCTATAATATATGAAGGATAATGTTTCTCATTGAATCGTTCTTTTAATATCAGGCTTTGAGTCTCATAATCAGCCAAAGTACTGCAATTTCGGCGAATTCTTTTAAATTGCCCATACGGCACGTTACGCTTCCATGGGAAGTGATGGTGACTGGTAAAGTCTAAATAACTATTGCAGTCTACCATCTTAAAATGGGTGACACTAGTGACTTTGGGACCATCAAATTTAAGTACCAAATCCAGAAATACTATGGTTTCATGATGAATAGAACTAGTAAAAGTTAAACCTCTATCATTCGAATTCAAATGCTCCACAAACATATTGGCTGATGCCAGATCACCCCTCCAGATGAAAATCATATCGTCTATGTACCGCCCATAGAACACCAGGCTCGCCCCAAAAATGCCCTCATAGATAAATTTTTGTTCAAATGATCCCATGAATAAATTGGCATAACTTGGGGCGAACCTGGTGCCCATGGCGGTACCTTTGACCTGGAGATAAAACTCATCCTGGAACAAAAAATAATTGTGTCTCAAGATAAAAGAGATAAGTTTTAGGATGAAATCACATTGAGCATTTGGTAGATAGATATCATTTTGCAAAAATTCTGCTTCTGAATACAATGATTGGACATCACACGTGATCCATAGTAAATCTGAAGTGATCTCAATTTTCTCAAGTTTCTCAATCAAGTCACTAGAATCTCGAATATATGATTTGAGACCCAATACATGTTTTTGCAGAAAAAAGTCTACGTAGGATGACACATTATCTGTGAGGCTATCAATGCCCGGGATAATGGGCCGTCCTGGTGGACATATAAGATTCTTGTGCAATTTCGGCAATTGATAATAGAATGCCAAATTCGGCTCTTTGGGCAGCAAAAAAACTTTTTCTTTTTTGAGTATTATATTGTCTTTAAATGCTAATTCAACAATATTTTTTAATAGTCCTGTAAATTGTTTGGTAGGGTCATGGTTTAGTTTAAGGTAATAGGCGGTGTCATACAGAATTTTGCTGGCCTCGATAAGATAATCCTCCAAATTTTGGAGGACAATAGCGCCCACCTTATCCGTCTGCCTTATAACAATCGATTTGTCATTTTTTAGGCTCTCTATGGCTCTTCGCTCATTAGGAAAAAGATTAAATTGAATTTTATTTTTATTTTTATTACTGATCTTACTAGTTTTAATTTTAGGAATTCGTTCTAGATCTTCACCCACTAATTGCCTGAAAATTTCAATGTGAACATTATTCTGAAGATGTGGTGTGAAATTCGATTGATTTCTAAAGTGCGTTCGTATAAAACCTTCATATAATTGGTCAGTCAGAGAATCAGGTTCATAAATTGGGATTTGTGTTTCCCTTAGTCTGGGATCCATTGAGTCATTTATTATGGGAATGCCACTATCATTTCTTAATTTGTTCTCTGCAAAAAAAATTTGTAATGATAATTTTTGGGTGAAACGATTCAAATCTACAAATAATGAAAAAATATTATGTTCATTTGTAGGACTAAATCACAGGCCTCTGCCCAAAATTCTCACTTCATCATCACTAAGTTTGTTTGATGAAAGATTATGTAGCCCCTTACTCAGTGCCTGTAGTTTTGCCTCTTTGAGGGCTGTTCCCCGTCCTCTGTGTCCTCTTGACCGTGAGATCTTTTCCCTTTCTGGGGGGTTGTGAGAGACACCACAGGCTCTAGGTAACTGGATATACTCTTCTGTTTCCATGATGGCATGCGTGGTCCCTGTTCTAAAAAATGATTCGGTGAATTAGTGTTAGATTGTCTAATACTAGAATTGACAGAGGCACCCTGGTTGATATGATGATTTTCGTTATCTCTATTGGGGATTCTCAAGCCCCCTTCTTGGTTAACTATATTGGGATGTTGGCCACCTTGGTTGATCATACCTGGTAATTATAAGAAGGTCTCCTATCATACTGTTGGTAGTTATAATTATGTTCATATCTCCTATCATACTGTTGATAATTAGGATTATGTTCCTGTCTTCTACCATAATCTCGATGATTATTGTAATGATTGTCACCCTCAAATCTTGATTCTCTATAGTGAGGTGTATGTCCTGGGGTTCTTTGTGTGGTGTATTCACGAACCTTATTTGTATATGAATTAAAATTCTCATAAGAAGAGTTATCTTTAGGTCTTCTATAATGGTTATTTGAAGACTCTTGTCTAGGGCGAAAGTCATTGTCTTTAAACTGTGAAAATCTTTCATTACTGTAATCCTCATAGTGACGTATATTCTGTTGATCATATCCGTTGGAATAATCTGAAATTCTCAATTCCAAAGGATCAAGATTATTTGAATAATTATTAGTACTTGGATTTTTGTTTTTATTTTTATTTCTCTTCTTATTTTTGTGATAAGATACTATAGTCCAATCATTACTAGGGTTACTGGGTATAGTCTGATCATAAGGAGAAGGGTCTTGGGGTATAGATCCTAAAGATTGATTTATTTTCTTTTTATTATAACTATATACTTCTCCTTTTAAATAGTCTTCTTCATCTCTAATTATTTTCCTATTTTTAACGTTAATCAGGTCCTTTTGATATGAATCGGTCTTTTTTAAAACCATATCATTGAGCTCATCATATAGTTGTGAATTTTTAAACTTCTCTAGGCTCATTTGTATGTTCTCAATTTCCTTAGTGGTCTGTTCTATTAGTGTTTTCCTATGGGAAATGAGTATTTTCATAAGAATATGTGAGCAGTCACTAAGGGCCTCTTCTCACTTATTTAAAATAGCAGAGTTATCTTTGAAAGAACAACTTTTAAATAATCTCAAACCCCGTGGTACTTGTTTTTTATCAATATATTTCTGTAACATTTCTGAATCTAACCAATGATGACATTCGGTGTTGATAGATTCTTCTA
The DNA here is from genome assembly GCF_027579735.1 of Bombina bombina. Taxonomy (NCBI): domain Eukaryota; kingdom Metazoa; phylum Chordata; class Amphibia; order Anura; family Bombinatoridae; genus Bombina; species Bombina bombina. The sequence continues at coordinate 465,965,634 of NC_069499.1, forward strand.
GCCTGGAAAATAAGGCATGTATAGATAGATCATCTATTGAATCACCAACACCGGATGTAACATTGGAGGTGGCTATATGTGAGACCAGCAGTAATCTTTTGTTTGTTCTTTCACTAACGGATAACATGATCTAAGGCCAAAACAATCCACTTCAATAAAATATATAATCAACTTATTAGTGTGTGATTTATAAAATATAGTGATTTAGTGAATATAAATCGTGACAATGTAGTAGAACTTCTAAGTGTGACTAAAATAGTACTCACGAAGATCCTCTAATACAAATAACTAATTGATAAATTTAAAAGTGAACAGAAAATATGTAGAATATAAATAATGCAATAAGTATTGCCACACAATTATATAAAATAGCTAAATACTCTAATATGTGAATCTACCACAAGTGTAAATCACGTGCTAATGGCGTGTATATTCAAACTACTAGTAAATATAACCTTATATTAGGACAGCCAAAATATGTATGGCCAATCTGATCAATCTTATAAGTGAATTAAAATATATAGCGTGTGAAAAGTGTGAAATTACGTGTAAAATCAATACCTAGTGAAAATGACCTAATAGGGTATCCAAAACATGTGTAGCCCCGGTAACCAATCCGATATTGGAGATAAGTGATGTACGACCACTCTCTAAATGATTGTTTGAAAGGATGTGGTTACTCTGTGATTCATTAGGCCTTGATACCCCTTAATTGAACATACAAGACCATACAGATGCAAATTGGTCAAATTTAATAGCCATTCAAGCCCCTTTGTGTCAACTTGTGTGCATGTCAGGGTCATTTGGGTAGTTTCTGTTGTCATTATGATTTAAAAAAGAGTAAACACAGTTTATTGATAATAAATGGCTTCAGCCAAACACTAACCATGAGTGAAAGAAAAGTTTTTGTGTTATTATTCATATTCTCTGAAAAATGGCCAAGAAATCATAAATTCTGCCAGGGTATGTAAACTTTTGAGCACAACTGTGTATATATCTATATATATATATATATATATATATATATATATATATATATATATATATATATATATATATATATATGCGCAATGCTATTTAAGGCTTACAAAATAGTAAATGAAGAAACGCTATTATGGGAACTTAAACCGTTGGGTAGTCAAATCGTCTACACGTTTTGGCCTTGTTGAAGGCCGAAACGCGTAGCCGATTTGACTACCCAACGACTCAAGTTTCTATAATAGCATTTCTTCATTTACTATTTGGTAAGCCTTACATAGCATTGCGCATGCATATATATATATAATATAGCAAGTAGGGTGTGTGCACTCTCACCAACGACCATAAACTGCCAGGGTGCTATTGAATGTTGAATATAAATTAGTATGAATAACGAATAATCACTCACTGGTCTTCTGTCATCCGTGATACAAATTATTTATTTAAACAGTGTTCTTTATTTAAACTGTTTAAATTAAGAATTTGTATCACGGATGACAGAAGACCAGTGAGTGCTTATTCTTACTAATTTATATATATATATATATATATATATATATATATATATATATATATATATATATATATTAGCGATATTGGACTATGTATTTTTTTCTTCTATAGGTATACAGTTTTATTATTATCATTTATTTGTATAGCACTGCCAAATTCCATAGTGCTGGGTACAATGATATGGGTATACAATGACAAGTATTTATGATAAAATACAAAACATAACAAAACTAAATAAATCTAGTACAGGAGGAAGAGGGCCCTGCTCCAGAGATCTCACATTCTACAGGTTTAGGGTGCAGAGACATAAGGTTGAGGTAGCTTGTCACATTGGTTGTAGTTGCAGCAGTGAGTCAGGCAGTTCATATATTATTTTGTTTAGGATAAGAGATGGAGGAGAGATGCTAAGCCTCTCTGAATAGGTGGGTTTTCAAGGAGCGTCTGAAGCTATACAAGGTTGGAGACAGTCTTATGGAGTGGGGTAGAGAGTTCCAGAGGACAGGAGCAGCACGTAAGAAGTCTTGGAAACTGGGGTGGGACATAGAGATAACAGCAGTGGAGAGGCGTAGGTCAGGTTGATCGAAGAGAATGGAATGGGCTATATTTCACGATGGGAGAGGAAATATAGTTGGGAGTTAGACTGTTGAGTGCTTTGTAATTTAGGGTTAATACTTTAAATTGTATTCTGGAGTGTATGGGGAGCCAGTGTAGAGACTGGTAGATCAAAGCATTGATAAATTTTCATGCAAAAAACTGCAAGGGGAATACTAAGTATCTGTCCCAGGGCCATACATAAACATATGCATATATAGTTAAACTTTTAAACATCTTAAAAGTGCCCATAAACATAGCTGTGAGTGTCTATTAAAAAATAAAAAATATGCTTACCCATAGACACTTATCCACTTAGTAGCAGGTAGCCAAACCAGTACTGAAACATAGCAGAGGAATTGGAATAGGAGTATAACATCAATCTGTAAAGGGAAGATGAGTCCCTGCAACCAATTTTACAGAGAGCCTATGAAGGATTTCCCTTGAGGTGAAAACATTGCATAATGAGGCAGTACTCCAATCACATACCTCTGACAAGCATTGTACTCTGAGGGGAACTTGGCTTCAATATGCTCTGAAGCGCCTTTAACTGAAGAAATCTAGCATTTCATCACACTTCAACCACCTCCAACGGAGGCAAAGTTAAAAACTAAGGTATGAGTTAGGTGGGAGAGGTTTTATAGGCTTTTGAGGTTTGGGAACCTTTGCCTCCTCCTAGTGGGAAAGTATATTCTATACACAACAGCTTGTGGAATCTCGCCACCTATATGAAAGACATATCCTTTGAGACTAAATAAAAAGAGAGAAACGCTCAACCTGGAAACGAACAATAGCATAATAGCTTGTTCTATGGCTAGTTACCACCCAAGAAGCAGCCTCTTTTTGCTCAACATGTGCCTTTCACAGAGAAAAACTTTCCTGAAGCATATCAGTCTGATCCTGACTTCACAGTACAGTCCAGCCCCGAAATACCAGGCAATCCTTCTCTGAACGAGAGAAACAGCAAAACCCCAGACGTACGTTTCGGCCTATTGTGGGCCTCGTCAGTGAGGTGCAGCCATATCCCTCTAGGCACACTGAGCAACGGGTCCACGTCTGGAATCCCGCATCACACTTAGGGAGACTTCCCAAAATGTCATAATTTGCATAAATAAAAAGAGAGAAGCGCTCAACCTGGAAACGAACAATAGCATAATAGCTTATTCTATGGCTAGTTACCACCCAAGAAGCAGCCTCTTTTTGCTCAACATGTGCCTTTCACAGAGAAAAACTTTCCTGAAGCATATCAGTCTGATCCTGACTTCACAGTACAGTCCAGCCCCGAAATACCAGGCAATCCTTCTCTGAACGAGAGAAACAGCAAAACCCCAGACGTAGGGAAGTCTCCCTAAGTGTGATGCGGGAATCCAGACGTGGACCCGTTGCTCAGTGTGCCTAGAGGGATATGGCTGCACCTCACTGACGAGGCCCACAATAGGCCGAAACGTACGTCTGGGGTTTTGCTGTTTCTCTTGTTCAGAGAGGGATTGCCTGGTATTTCGGGGCTGGACTGCACTGTTAAGTCAGGATCAGACTGATATGCTACAGGAAAGTTCTTCTCTGTGAAAGGCACATATTGAGCAAAAAGAGGCTGCTTTTAGGGTGGTAACTAGCCATAGAACAAGCTATTATGCTATTGTTCATTCCCAGGTTGAGCGTTTCTCTCTTTTTATTTATATCCTTTGAGACTGCTTAGTATAATCTCTGCACCACTGATGCAGCAAACAAAGCTGTAGAGGCCTCATGTGAAATCGAGCAAATGGAATTGCACCTGAGGATACAATCCTGAGACCTAAGACTTCCATACACAGAGCCACTGAAGGAAACAAAAGAGACTGAAGGTTCAGAAAAGCTGACAAAAATCTCAACCTTCTCTGCTCTGTTAGATAAAGACTCATGGATAGTGAATCTATTTGAAAAACAAAGATCCAAATAACTCTTTAGAAAATTAATCCTCCAATAATGCTTTTGAAGAAACAACATGAGTCAGTGGTGTGAGATACTGCTAAAGGGAAAGATGGAGTTTGAACCAAGATGTTGCCCAGGTATAAAAACACTGCAATACTCTGAGACCTGATCCCACACAAAAGGGTACCCAGAAACTTTGTGAATAATCTTGAAACAGTAGCCAGACCAAATAAATAGTGCAAGAAACTGAAAATGCCTGTCCAGAAAGGCAAACTTTAGAAACTGGAAATGAGCTTTGTAAATAGGAATATGAAGTAAGCATCCAATAAAATCTATTGTGGACATAAACTGACCTTGCTGAACAAAAGACAGAATAGTCTGGATAGTTTCCATTCCGAAAGATGGAATCCTTACTAACCTGTTCAGAACCTTTAGATCTAGAACTGGTCTGCAAGTACTTTCCTTCTATGGAACAACAAAGAGATTTGAATAAAATCCCTACCACTCTTCCTGCAAAGGAACTGGAACAATCACTACCATTGCTTCCAGATCTGCGATAGACTGAAGAAAAGCTTGAGCTTTTACAAGATTCCTTGGAAAATTGGACACAAAATATCCAATCCATGAGAAACAATATTCCGAACCCAGGGATCTGGAACAAACTGAAACCAAGCTTCCTGAAAGAGACTTAGGGGGATATTTATCAAAGCGCCAATCTCGGTGTATATGCCCTTATTAATAAAAAAAACACATGCCAAACACACATGCGTCAAGTATGGCATGATGAGCATCGGACTGTTGTTAACTAACAGTCATCGATGTTGCGATTATTCTGTTTTTTTTTCAATCTTTATTTATACCATTTCATTACTGTCCATGAACAAGCACATTTCTCTAAAGCTAATCTTTTATTTTTCATCTGTTAACAAACAATATCTCATAGAAAGTTATTTTTATATTTATTTGTTATATGATACTTTCACATAAATTAATGTGTATTTGTATTTCTAGAAGTCATGATATGCTTTTATCTCATGTTTTTTTTTAATAAATGATTATTAATGCTAGAATTTGTACATATATTTTTATATATTAGATTAGAAATATTTTGCAAACATATTTACATGTCCCAAAATTTATTTTTGTTCTAAACACTGTTGTCTTTCATATCTCTGTGTTTATTTATACCACTATATGTATATAGTACAAATTTATTATTATTCTGAGCAGGAATAATTGTGAATATAACATGTAATCAGGGTATCCTATGTATTTATTTGCAATCAATGGATATTTTAAGAGATGTGCCAGTGTTCTCTCTGTACCTGTGTATCCCCTCCTGATTGCAATCTAGTTTTAAAAACCACCCCTACACAGGTGTTATAAAATGGGCTGGTATATAAGATGACATTTCTTACTGAAAAAGAAATTCAAGAGAAGGAAGAATTACACTGAAAATAGCAGGACAGTAAAGAGGTGATTTTAATTTCTGCTGTACCTGATTCATGACAGTTTAATCTGAGGTGGGCTATTCCGTTTGAGCTATCAGTTTAAGATTATATTGAATCAAACATCAATTCGAATTTTAAAATCATTGTCTAAAATATTACACTGTGGGGCCTATCTATCAAGCTCCGAATGGAGCTTGATGCCCCGTGTTTCTGACAAGCCTTCAGGCTCGCCAGAAACAGCAGTTATGAAGCAGCGGTCACAAAGACCGCTGCTCCATAACCTGTCCGCCTGCTCTGAGCAGGCGGACAGACATCGCCTGTGTATCCTAATGTCAGCATCAATGTTTATCTTTAACACTAATTTCACATATACATACTTTGAAAGTATAACACACAATGTAACAAATGACACTTACAAGTTCTGATGAGTGATCATTCAATTATACAAGTATCAAGCAATTTGATTCGTTAGTGATAGTTTAAAATGTATATTTGAATCAGATTGGCTGATGTCAAATCATGTGATTATGCATATTCAAATCAAAAGTGGTTGACAAATTCACTAGTGTGTGGGTTGTTTAGGAGTTACCTTCATAATTGGTGCGAAAAGTGTTGCGTCAAATTTGGTGTGAAGTAGAGAGTGGGGCTTATATTACATGGCTTAAACATGGTGCAAATAGATTTTTCCAAAAAAATAAAAAGGAAGTTAGCTATATTATGTTTTGTATTTATTTCATTTTTATCTCTATATCTATTAGTGCAACAAGTTTGGGGCAAAACTTTGCAACAAATTTGGAGAAATAATAAGTGTCCCCTATGTTTGTAATGAGAGACAAATTAACATAATCCATAAGTAGTAATGTATTTTTCATTTTTATCTCTATATCTACTAGTGCACCAAATGTGGAGCAATAATATTGTTTGATTTATAAAGGGTATACAATTTTAATAAATTTACTTTTATTATGTAATATACTTCATTCGCTTTCAGCATCGAACATAAGCTTTCTGTGTTTTTAGACTCCCATTGATTTCTATGGCATCCGTCGCCTCAAGGGTGGTGGATTGAAAAATAGGAGCGCTGCGTCGTAATAGATGCAAGCGTACTTGTTAAATGTTTGAAACTTTGGGAAAAGGGTCAAAAAGAGTTGAATGTGAATTTGAAACATATAGAATGACGCATCAATCTGCATCGGATTGAGATCGCGGGAGCGTATATTACGTCACAAATTTCAACATTTGATGATTTTGATGCTTTGATAACTACGGCGGATAAATCTCGTGACAAATAAGCCGCTGGATTCAAGCGCATTTTCAGTTTACGCTTTGATAAATATCCCCCTTAATCTGCCCCCTACTAGAATTCCTGCATTGGGGGCTGCATCTTCATGCAATTTTGGTAGTAGGGATATATTTCTTACACTGCTGTGATATGTTCCACTTGGATTTCCCTTTAGACTTTCTGTCTTGAGGAAGAAAAGCCCCTATTACCTCCAGTAACAGTAGTAATAATCGAATTTTAATCAGAACCAAATAAATTCTTCCCTAAAAGGAAAGAGACAATAATCTAGGTTTAGACATCATATCACCAGACCAGGATTTAAGCCACAAAGCTCTCTTGGCAAGGACTGGCAAAGACATGCGTTTGACATTAATCTTTCTAATATCAAAAACAGCATCCCAAAAAAAAGAATTGCCACTTCTAAGCAAACTCAATAGATCTGCACTAGCAGATTAATCAGAATACTGCTCTGAAAGACTATACAATCAGTAAGTAGAAGCAGCAGCTACATAAGAAATAGAAATATCTGGCTTGAGAATATAACTAACATGTAAAAAAGCCCTTCTATGAAAATATTTTTACTTTCTATGTAGAGGGTCCTTAAAAGAAGTACTGTTTTCCAAAGTAATAGTAGTACGTTTAGCCAGAGTGGAGTGGAAATGGCCCCATCCACCGCAGCAGGTAAAGGATATAACTTTTTAAACCTTGCAGAATGAGTAAAAGAATTACCTGGCTTAGATCATTCCCTAGAAATCACAGAGACAACATCAGGCACAGGGAAAACCTCAGTCTAACAGTCTTAAAAATGGAATTTAAATGATTACAAGGCTTATCAGAAACTTTAGGATCTTTAACCCTAAAATAATTAAGACCTCCTTTAACGGAGAACGAATATGTTGAACTTTAAACAGAAAAGAGGAAATATCAGGTTCAACATCAGACGAGGAATCCTCATCCCTAGAGGAAACTTCACCATCTGAAGACAAAACAGTATCCCTGCTCTAAGAGCACATAGCATGTAGAAGGTAAAAATCTGAACTGATTTTTTACGCTTGTTTGAAGCCAGTGCTTCAGAAACAGCTGCCTTGCCAAAAAATATAATGTTAGGAGACACTACATCAGCATTATCCTGTAATAAACAAATAGTAGGTGCATAAGTACTTAGATAAACAGCATTAGATTGGCCTGATTGCATTATCAAATCCAAACATAAACATAAATGAGCTGTAGAAGGCACTTACGCTTACTTAAAATAAGAACATCTAATAATGGTAGAAAGGTGTTCAAGAAACTCAGTTTCTTGGGTAGATTTAGGGATAGAATGCCGTTGCTCCATTATAGCATATGGCAAAGCAATGCAATAAACACTATAACCCCCTTAAAAAAGCTCTTGAGGAATGGAAATCACTTATCCCCGCCTAATTAGCTTTTGCAAGATAGAGTCACAGGTACAATGCGCACTAAGCCAAACTGCAAAACAAAGCAGGAGAAATTAACATTAAATCCATGGACAGAAAAACGCTCCTCAGAGCGCACAAAAAAAACCCTGATAACTAAAAAGGAGATAAACCCGATGCCCACATAATCGTATGAACGTACGCTAACCCAAAGTGCGTAAACCAATATGCGGGTAAACTATAGAGAGACTCAAGGGACATGCGTTAACCAGACAGGTTTAAACCGGAGCGTGTGTAACTCTAAAAAGACAAAAAATAACGTGCACTAACCTAACCAGCATTAACCCATAAACGCTAATGCCCAAAACAGCAAGGGTATAGTTGAAAGGAACAGTTCCAGGGCCATATATATTAGCAAATATATAAATAACTATACAAAGTGCCCAAAACATAGCTATGTGAGTGTCTAAATGTTAATAGAAACATAATTGATGCTTACCTGATAAATACATTTCTTTCATGGTGGTAAGAATTTCTAAACCCAAAGAGTGCTATATAACCCCTCCCCCTTAGTTAGTCTGATGTATAGACAAGCCAAAAAAGGTAGGAAAATAAATAAAGAGCAAAAAAAATATATGATCTGAGGAAAAAAGATGTGCCATAACATAAGAAACCAACACCAAAAAAAGAAAACAGGATGGGGACTCGTGGACTCTTACAACCATGAAATAAATGAATTTATCAGATAAGCATAAATTATGTTTTTCTTCCTAAAGGTGGTAAGGGTCCAGTATACTCCTGGGAACCAATACCAAGCTTTGGAGAGTCCACAAGTAATAAAAAGATAGGGTGGGATAGAAAACATATTTTTTTCCATCAAGAAACTAAATCATAACCCTAGAAGAAAGACAGTTGACAGTGACGGTAGTGGGATCATCAGGCGGGTTCAATTTAGGGCAAAATGAGATTGCTCTGAATCTGCATATGAGGGTTGAGAGGATACAATGCAAATTCCTTTTCTCTTGATGGGGGTTAAGGAGGAATTTTTGGCCTCTATGTCCAGGGTTTTTTGCCTTCTTTGAAACAACATACCTTTTCTTATATGTCGAAGGTTATTAAAGGTCCATAATAAAAGCACTCCAAGATCTTACTAATAATATATATATGCAACCTAGAACACGATAATTTTTTATTTTATAAAAAAACATAATTTATGCTTAACTGATAAATGTATTTCTTTACGAGTATGGTGAGTCCACGGAATCATCAATTACTAGTGGGAATATCACTCCTGGCCAACAGGAGGAGGCAAAGAGCACTACAGCAAAGCTGCTATATATGACACTTCCCTTATCCATAATCCCCAGTCATTCAGCCGAAGAAAAATGGAAAAAGAAGATAACACAAAAGTGTAGAGGTACCTGAGGTTTTAGAAAAAATAACTGTCTTAAAAAAAGGGTGGGCCGTGGACTCACCATATCCGGAAAGAAAGAAATGTATCAGGTAAGCATAAATTATGTTTTCTTTCCAAAGATATGGTGAGTCCGCGGAATCATCAATTACAAGTGGTAATTAATACCCAAGCTAGAGGACACAGATGATAAGGGAGGGACAAGACAGGTAGACCTAAACAGAAGGCACCACTGCCTGAAGAACCCTTCTCCCAAAAGAAACCTCAGCAGAGGCAAAAGTATCAAATTTAAAAAACTTTGAAAAATCTGTTCCCCAGAAGCTTAATTTTTAAATGCCCAAGAAGAAGAAACAGCCCTCGTTGAATGAGCAGTGATTCTCTCAGGAGGTTGCTGTCCAGCAGTCTCATAGGCCAAATGAATAATACTCCTTAGCCAAAGAGAAAGAGAAGTAGCCGTAGCTTTCTGACCCTTGCACTTCCCAGAAAAACAAACAAAGCAGAAGACTGACAAAAGTCCTTATTAGCCTGAAGATAAAACTTCAAAGCACGCACAACATCTAGGTTGTGCAACAAACGCTCCGTAGAAGAAGAAGGATTAGGACACAAAGAAGGAACCATGATCTCCTGATTAATATTCTTGTTAAAAACAACCTTAGGTAGGAAACCTAATTTAGTACATAGAACCACCTTATCAGAATGAAAAATAAGATAAGGAGAATCAAACTGCAGAGCTGAGAGTTTCCCGAAACTCTCCAAGCAGAAGAAATAGCAACAAAAAACAAAACCTTCCAAGATAACATCCTAATATCTAAGGAATGCATAGGTTAAAACTGAGCCTGCTGTAAAACTCTAAGAACAAGGTTAAGACTCCAGGGAGGTTTAAACACGGACCTGATCCTAACCAAGGCCTGATAAAAAGATTGCACCTCTGGCGCATCCTCCAAATGCTTATGCAATAAAATAGACAACACAGAGATCTGACCTTTCAGAGTACTAGCTGACAAACCCTTTTCCAGACCCTCCTGGAGAAAAGACAAAATCCTAGGAATCCTAACTCTACTCCAAGGAGTAGCCTCTGGATTCACACCAATACAGATATTTATGCCATATCTTATAGCAAATCTTTCTTGTCACAGGCTTACAAGCCTGAATCATGGTCTCAATGACTGACTCTGAAAACCCACGCTTAGATAAAATCAGGCGTTCAATCTCCAAGCAGTCAGCTTCAGAAAAACGAGATTTGGATGAAGAAAAGGACCCTGAAGTAGAAGGTCATTCCTCAGAGGGAGTCAACAACATTTCCACTAGATCTGCATACCAGATCCGGCGAGGCCACACCTGCACTATGAGAATCAGCGATGCCCTCTTCTGCTTGATCCGAACAATGACTCTTGGCAGGAGAGCGAATGGAGGAAATATGTAAGCTAGACTGAAATTCCAAGGGACCGCCAGAATAACTATCAAGAAAGCCTGTGGATCCCTTGACCTCAAGCCATACCTCAGAAACTTGGCATTCTGCCGAGAAGCCATGAGATCCAGTTCTGGCTGCCCCCAATTGAGGATTAAACTGGAAAATACTTCCGGATGGAGTGCCCACTCCCCCGGATGAAAGGTCTGTCAGCTCAGAAAATCCGCCTCCCAATTGTCCACTCCTGGGATGTGGTTTGCAGAAGACAACAGTTGAGACTCCGCCCACTGGATTATCTGGGCCACCTCTGTCATGGCCAAGAAACTCAGAGCTCCCCCTGGTGGTTGATGTATGCTTCCGTTGTCATGTTGTTTGACTGGAACCTGATAAACCGGGCTAAGGCTAACTGAGGCCAGGCCATTAGAACATTGAAAATCGCTCTCAGTTTTAGAATGTTTATAGGGAGAACTGACTCCTCATGAGTCCAAAGACCCTAAGTCTTCAACGACCCCCAAATTGCTCCCCAACCTAGAAGGCTGGCATCCGTGGTCACAATCACCCAGGAAGGTCCGCGAAAGCAAGTTCCCTGGTAGAGGTGTTCCTGAGACAACCACCACAGAAGAGAGTCCCTTGTCGCCTGATCCAGAACTATTTGCGGAGACAGATACGCATAGTCCCCGTTCCATTGCCTTAACATGTATAACTGCAGAGGTCTGAGATGGAACGAGCAAACGGAATGATGTCTATGAAAGCTACCATTAGACCAATTACCTCCATACATAGAGCCACTGACGGCCGAGGAGAGGACTGAAGGACAAGACAAGAGCCAAAGATCTTTGTTTTTCTGACCTCTGTCAGAAATATCTTCATTAGTAGGGAATCCGCTATGGTCCCTAAAAACACTACTCTTGTGGCTGGAATCAGAGAACTCTTTCGCAGAATTATCTTCCAACCGTGGGAGCCCTTTGAGAAAATTCTGGGAGCTGTGGCAAGGCCGAATAGAAGAGCCAAAAACTGAAAATGATTGTCTAAGAAAGCAAACCTTAGAAACTTGTGATGATCCTGGTGAATGGGAACATGAAGGTATGCATTCTTTAAGTCTATGGTTGTCATAAACTGACCCTCTTGAACCAAAGGAAGAATGGAACGAATAGTCTCCATCTTGAAAGACGGTACTCTGAGGAACTTGTTTAAACACTTTAGGTCTAAAATAGGTCTGAAAGTCCCTTCTTTCTTGGGAACCACAAACAGATTTGAATAAAATCCCAGACCCTGTTCCTGCGGAGGAACTGGAACTATAACTCCCAGGGCAAAAAGATCTTTGATACAATTTAAGATCACCTCTCTTTTTATCTGGTCTACAGCTATTCTTGAGAGAAGAAACCTGCCTCTGGTAGGAAATGTCTTAAATTCTATCTTGTACCCCTGAGATACAATTTCCACAGCCCACAGTTCTAGGACATCTGGTATCCAAGCCTGAGCAAATTGAGAAAGTCTGCCCCCTACTAGATCCATCCTGGCTCAGGGGCCAACCCCTTCATGCTGCCTTGGAGTCAGCCATAGGTTTCTCAGACTGTTTCCCCTTGTTCCAAGACTGACCAGACTTCCAGGAAGACTTGGATAGTTCCTGCTTGGAAGAGGAAGCGGAGGGTTTACCTCTAAAGTTACGAAAGGAACGAAAACTACTCTGACGCTCTTTCTGCTTATTCTTCTTATTCTGGGGAAGAAAAGATCCATTTCCTCCTGTGATATCTGAAATAATTTCAGCCAAACCAGGCCCAAACACAGTCTTACCCTTGTAGGGAATAGCTAATAACTTAGATTTAGAAGAAATATCCGCAGACCAGGATTTTAACCAAAGGGCTCTGCGAGCTAGAACCACAAAACCAGACATTTTTGCTCCTAGTTTAATGACCTGTAAGGAAGCATACGTAATAAAGGAATTGGCTAATTTAAGAGCCTTAATCCTGTCCTGGATCTCCTCAAGAGGAGTATCTGCCTGAATAGAATCAGACAAGGCATCAAACTAATAAGCTGCAGCGCTGGTAACAATAGCAATACACCGCAGGCTGCCATTGAACACCTTAGTGAACATACATTTTCTTTAAATAATGCCTCCAATTTCTTATCCATTGGATCCTTAAAGGAACAACTATCCTCAATGGAAATAGCTCCTTCCACTTTAGGAACCGTTTGCCACGACTCTTTAATAGAGTCAGCTATAGGAAAAAATTTCTTAAAAATAGGGGATGAAGAAAAAGGAATACCAGGTCTCTCCCACTCCCATGCAATAATCTCAGAAGCACAGTCTGGAACAGCAAATATTCCACTGCAGAGGAAACATCAAAATACTTGTTCAGCTTACTAGAGTTTTTAGGGTTAACAATGATAGTAGTATCGGAGTCATCCAAGGTAGCCAAAACCTCCTTAAGTAACAAGCGGAGGTATTTCATCTTAAATCTGAAGGACACAACTTCAGCATCAGCAGAAGGAATTATACTGCCTGAATCCAAGATTTTGGCGCTTGTACCCCACAAGTTCTCAATTGCTCAAAAGCCTTCACTGCCCTACTGAAGAGACTGATATGGGCTAAGGCTAGACCCTTTAGAAAGATCAGAGCAAACCTACTCTGCTTTTAAAATAAAAAAATATTGTTTGTAGATCAGACACCAAAACTTCACCTCCACCTGCACCACAGGCAAAGAGAATGACTGGGCATTATGGGTAAGGGAAGTGACATGTATAGCAGCTTTGCTGTAGTGCTCTTTGTCTCCTCCTGCTGGTCAGGAGTGATATTCCAACTAGTAATTGATGATTCCGTGGACTCACCAAATCTTAGGAAAGATATGTACATTTTGTAAATCATTACTTTAAACTCAGTAAAATAGTCCCTTTCATTGTCATTTCCAAACGCCCTTAAAATGGACATTTTTTTCATTCGATCCCTATCCAGTAGGCATACACATGCTGATTAGACAGGGGAGCATTCATTCACTAGCATGCTTACCCTCTTCCACGGCTTCTCTTGTCCAGAAAGTTCATGAGCTCTGAGTAACGACTTGGTGGTTGCCACAGCAACCATGGTCAGTGCAGTCCAACGTGCACCCACATGGAGAGGCCGGATCTAAGTTCAAGGGACAACTGAAAATAATACTACAGCCTAAACTCAAACAGACAACAGGGAAGAGAGTACTGAATCACTGATGTGCGCACGCTCCAAAATACAGGTCGGTACATTGCAAAAATTTTAACTTACAAATGCACTATACAACTGTATTTGGTTAAAAATTACTATAATGTCCCTTTAATATCTCTTCGGTATAGGGGAAATTTGCTGACAGTCACATTGGACAATGAGGAAGTGAATGGCTGGAGGGATTAAAATCGCTTTGGTAGATAGAATATTTGTCGGCTGGCACAGGATGGACCAAAGCTAAAGCATTTGGGACAATGAGAAAGTGAATGGCACAAGATGGACCAAAGCTAAAGCATTTGGGGCAATGAGGAAGTGAATGGCTGGAGGCAATAATGTCACTTCGCTAGAGGGGATATTTGTCGGCTGACACATGATGGACCAAAGATAAATCATTTGGGACAATAATTCATTGACTGGCATAAGATGGACCAAAGATAAAGCATTTGGAGACATGATGAAGAGGAATGACTGGGGGCATTGTTTTACATTGTGTTACATTTGCATTATATTAAATAAAATTGCTTGTTAATTAATAGGAATTGTGTTGCATTCTCTTATTTTAAATTAACAATGAAAGTATTTTGATTGACAGTGACATATTTATCTGCTCAGTCTTTAATAGTACAAATGTGCACTAATGACAATGACATGTTTTCTTGGGCGAATTTCTGATGGGGACAAAATGTGTATTAAAGATAAACCTATATTTATTGGCATAGTCCTTACTAAAGACAAACACCTAGATTACGAGTTTTGTCGGTAAGGCCGTGCGGTGCTAACGCTCAGTTTCAGCTCACCGCTCACCTACAAACAAAACTGGTATTACAGGTTTTTTTCAACCAGGCGTTAGCCTCTAAAAAGTGAGCGGACAGCAAAATTTAGCTCCACATCTCACCTCAATACCAGCGCTGCTTACGGTAGCGGTGAGCTGGCTAAACGTGCTCGTGCATGATTTCCCCATAGGAAACAATGGGGCAGAATCAGCTGAAAAAAAACCTAACACTTGCAAAAAAGCAGCGTTCAGCTCCTAACGCAGCCCCATTGATTCCTATGGGGAAAATACATTTATGTCTACACCTAACACCCTAACATGAACCCCAAGTCTAAAACCCCCTATTATTATACTTATTAACCCCTAATCTGCCGTCCCCGACACCTGCATAATATTATTAACCTCTAATCTGCCGCTTCGGACACCGCCGCCACCTACATTATACTTATGAACCCCTAATCTGCTGCCCCCAACATCGCCGCCACCTACATTATAGTTATTAATCCCTAATCTGCCCCCCCCCAACGTCGCCGCAACTATATTAAATGTATTAACCCCTAATTTGCCTCCGCCAATGTCTCCGCCACTATAATAAAGTTATTAACCCCTAAACCTAAGTCTAACCCTAACACCCCCCTAACTTAAATATAATTTAAATAAATCTGCATAAAATAACTACAATTAAATAAATTATTCCTATTTAAAACGAAATACTTACCTATAAAATAAACCCTAATCTAGCTATAATATGACTAATAGTTACATTGTAGCTATCTCAGGGTTTATTTTTATTTTACAGGCAACTTTGTATTTATTTTAACTAGGTACAATAGTTATTAAATAGTTATTAACTATTTAATAACTTCCTAGTTAAAATAAAAACAAATTTACCTGTAAAATAAACCTAACCTAAATTACAATTACACCTAACACTACGCTATAATTAAAATAATTTCCTAAATTAACTACAATAAATTAAATAAACTAAAGTACAAAAAACCCCCACTAAATTACAGAAAAAAAAATAATTACAAGAATTTTAAACTAATTACACCTAATCGAATCCCCCTAATAAAAAAGCCCCCCAAAATAATAAAAATCCCTACCCTATACTAAATTACAAATAGCCCTTAAAATGGCTTTTTGCGGGGCATTGCCCCAAAGTAATCAGCTCTTTTACCTGTAAAAAAAAAAATACAATACCCCCCCAACATTAAAACCCACACATCCAACCCTACTCTAAAACCCACCCAATCCCCCCTTAATAAAACCTAACACTAACCCCTTGAAGATCACCCTACCTTGAAACGTCTTCACCCAGCCGGGCACAAGTGGTCCTCCAGAGGGGCAGAAGTCTTCATCCGATCCGGGCAGAAGAGGACCTCCAGACGGGCAGAAGTCTTCATCCAGGTGGCATCTTCTATCTTCATCCATCCGGAGCGGAGCAGGTCCATCTTCAAGCCAGCCGATGTGGAGCATCCTCTTCTTCCGACGACTCCCGACGAATGAAGGTTCCTTTAAATGACATCATCCAAGATGGCGTCCCTTGAATTCCGATTGGCTGATAGGATTCTATCAGCCAATCGGAATTAAGGTAGGAAAAATCCTATTGGCTGATCCAATCAGCCAATAGAATTGAGCTTGCATTCTATTGGCTGATTGGAACAGCCAATAGAATGCGAGCTCAATCCTATTGGCTAATTGGATCAGCCAATAGGACTGAACTTCAATTATATTGGCTGATTGATGAAGATGGACCCGCTCCGCTCCGGATGGATGAAGATATAAGATGCCCCCTGGATGAAGACTTCTGCCCGTCTGGAGGTCCTCTTCTGCCCGGATCGGATGAAGACTTCTGCCCCTCTGGAGGACCACTTATGCCCGGCTGGGTGAAGACGTATCAAGGTAGGGTGATCTTCAAGGGGTTAGTGTTTTATTAAGGGGGGATTGGGTGGGTTTTGGAGTAGGGTTGGGTGTGTGGGTGGTGGGTTTTAATGTTGGGGGGGTATTGTATTTTTTTTTTTACAGGTAAAAGAGCTGATTACTTTGGGGCAATGCCCCGCAAAAAGCCCTTTTAAGGGCTATTTGTAATTTAGTATAGGGTAGGGATTTTTATTATTTTGGGGGCCTTTTTTATTTTATTAGGGGGATTAGATTAGGTGTAATTAGTTTAAAATTCTTGTAATTATTTTATTATTTTCTGTAATTTAGTGTTTGTTTTTCTTCGTACTTTAGTTTATTTTATTTAATTGTAGTTAATTTAGGAAATTATTTTAATTATAGTGTAGTGTTAGGTATAATTGTAATTTAGGTTAGGTTTTATTTTACAGGTAAATTTGTTTTTATTTTAACTAAGAAGTGATTAAATAGTTAATAACTATTTAATAACTATTGTACCTAGTTAAAATAAATACAAAGTTGCCTGTAAAATAAAAATAAACCCTAAGCTAGCTAGAATGTAACCATTAGTTATATTGTCGCTAGCTTAGGGTTTATTTTATAGGTAAGTATTTAGTTTTAAATAGGAATAATTTATTTAATTGTAGTAATTTTATTTCGTTTTATTTAAATTATATTTAAGTTAGGGGGGTATTAGGGTTAGGGTTAGTAGCGGCTACATTGTGGGTGGCAGATTAGGGGTTAATAAATGTAGGTAGGTGTCAGTGATGTTAGGGACGGCAGATTAGGGGTTAATAAAATTTAACTCGTGTTTGCAAGGTAGGAGTGCGGCGGTTTAGGGGTTAATATATTTTTTGAAGTGGCGGTGATGTCTGGTTGGCAAATTAGGGGTTAAAAATTTTAGTTAACCGTTTGTGATGTGGGGGGGGGGCTCGGTTTAGGGGTTAATAGCTAGTTTATGGGTGTTAGTTTACTTTTAGCACTTTAGTTAAGAGTTTTATGTTACGGCGTTAGCCAATAAAACTCTTAACTACTGACTTTTAAATGCTGTAGGAGTCTTGACAGGAGAGAGTGTTCCACTCACTTTCTCCAAGACTCGTAATACCGGCATTAGGAAAATCCCATTAAAAAGATAGGATATGCAATTGACGTAAGAGGATTTGCGGTATGCTCGAGTCGCGGAAAAAAGTGAGCAGTACACCTGTACATGCCAGACTCGTAATACCAGCGGGCGTTAAAAAGCAGCATTGGGACCTCTCAACGCTGCTTTTTAAGGCCAATGCAAGACTCGTAATCTAGCCGAAAGTTTGTAATTACATTTCTATTGTTTTGCTAGAACATATTTATAAATATTTGACAAATATAACTAAATAACATTGTATTAATTGCAAATGCTTGGACTTTTCTGCCTAATGAGGTTAATTTAGCAAATTCAGTAGATTCTCTTTAAAAAAAACAGGATATTTTTTTATTTTTTTTAGCTCACTGATCGGAACAGCCAATAGAATGCGAGCTCAATCTGATTGGCTGATTGGATCAGCCAATCAGATTGAACTTGAATCTGATTGGCTGATTCCATCAGCCAATCAGAATTTTCCTACCTTAATTCCAAATGGCTGATAGAATCAGCCAATCGGAATTCGAGGGACGCCATCTTGGATGACGTCCCTTAAAGGAACCGTTATTCATCGGGAAGTCGTCGACCAGGATGGATGTTCCACGTCGGCGGGATGAAGATGGATCCGGAAGAAAGAAGATTGAAGATGCCACTTGATAGAAGACTTCAGCCCGATGATGGACCTCTTCAGCGCCCGCTTGGATCAAGACTTCAGCCCGATGATGGACCTCTTTAGCGCCCGCTTGGATCAAGACTTCAGCCCGATGATGGAACTCTTCAGCGCCCGCTTGGATCAAGACTTCAGCCCGATGATGGACCTCTTCAGCCCCCGCTTGGGCTTGGATGAAGATTTCGGAGCCTCCTCTGGACGGATCGGTGATACCCGGCGTGGTGAAGATAAGGTAGGAAGATCTTCAGGGGCTTAGTGTTAGGTTTTTTTAAGGGGGGTTTGGGTGGGTTAGATTAGGGGTATGTGGGTGGTGGGTTGTAATGTTGGGGGGGTATTGTATGTTTTTTTTTACAGGCAAAAGAGCAGAATTCTTTGGGGCATGCCCCGCAAAAGGCCCTTTTAAGGGCTGGTAAGGTAAAAGAGCTTTTCTATTTTTATTTTAGAATAGGGTAGGGCATTTTTTTATTTTGGGGGGCTTTGTTATTTTATTACGGGGCTTAGAGTAGGTGTAATTAGCTTAAAATTGTTGTAATATTTTTCTAATGTTTGTAAATTATTTTTTTATTTTTTGTAACTTAGTTCTTTTTTTATTTTTTGTACTTTACGTTTTTGAAGCTGGCCGCGCCCGTAAGCACCGCTGGTATTAAGAGTTGCAGTGGCGGTAAATATGCTATACGCTCCCTTTTTGGAGCCTAACGTAGCCCTTCTGTGAACTCTAAATACCAGCGGTATTTAAAAGGTGTGGGGGGGGGGAAGCACGCGTAGCTAACGCACCCCTTTGGCCCCAGAACTCTAAATCTAGCAGATAGATTTGAAATTAATCTTAAATGACAACAAATATAGTATTATAATGAATACATTTTAAAGTAAATTAACAATGTTATATACTTCAGAATCTGAAAACTGCTTATACTAACTGTCCAACAATAAAGTTGAGGGAGAGCAATGTCAGTCATAGATATAGCTAAACTAAGAATATAAACAGTATAAAAATATGCTCTTTTAAGGTAAAATTGAAACTTAAAAAGATCCTGAAAATAAGTACGAACTTCCATAGAAATAGTAGTACATTTCCAAAAAGGAATAAGGTTTAAACCATTCTAGCATCTAGAATAGGAAAAAACCTCAGGAGCAATTTAAAGAAATCTTTAAATGAATATAACATACTTAATAGGAGGACTAGACCCCTAACACCTAAAAATATCAAAACATCCTTAATAAAGAACAAAAAATGTTCAATTATAAAAATAAAAAAGAAGATTTGTCAAATACAGTCTCTGATGCAGAATCCTTTGAGCCAAAGAAACCCTCATCAGTAGAATAAACTTAAGTATGCTGTCGGTCAAAACAAAATTGATTAAATCTTATAACAATTTTGGAGAGACCTTATAAGTTTATTTGAAGACGCAAAAACAGTCATAGCCTTCTTATGATTGCAGTAATAACATGTGAAATCTGCAGAATTAATCAGGTACATTAAACTGAAAAATTAAAAACAGCAAATGTATTTGTACCTATAGAAACATTATCAGCATGAAATAAGGTAAATAAAGGCCACATAATTGAGCTGAAGAGAATAAAATCAGATTGACAATAAAAAACACACTTAGCTTGTTGAAGAAACGTGTTCAGGGCATCTTAGTTTCTACAGTAACATCAGAGTCAGGATCAGTCTGAGATATCTTGTAAATTGTAAAAAGAAAAAATTAACATTTAAACAAAATATCCAATTTCCTCATATAGCAGTTTCAGAAATGGGAAAAAAATGCTTATTTTAAAAAAAAATAGGTAAAAAAGCAAACAGCATAGCTCTCTAGAATATAAAGAGAGCAAGAAGCATAAAAGGAAGTGAGGTAAAATATTTTATTTTTTTTGGCGCCGCACAACGCAAAAGGAAGTGACATTTTTTTGGTGCCAAACCAACACCAGGAAATGACTCAATGTGCGACTTCACGCCAAAACAACTAGCATCAACAAAGACAAAGGAAATTCAAAACTTGCGCCACTATAGGCGCAACTTTGTGGCAAAAAATTTTCACGCCAAGAATGACGCAATAAAAAACAGCATTTTGGGTCAACGCGAGCCTAGATTTGCCTGTGAAAATTAAGGAAAAAAACAAGTCAAATTGGAAAAAAAGACTGAAACCCCAGGTAAGAGAAAAAGTTTAAATAAACTTCCTAAAACATGATTCTTATACTGAAACTGCTAGACTGCAAAAGGGAAATATACATAGACCTGACTCATGGCAAATAAGTAAACACATATATTATACTTTACAAACAAAGCTCCAAACATAGCTGAGAGTACATACTTACCAGAAGACACCCATCCACATATAGCAGACAGCCAAACCAGTACTGAAAAATATCAGCAGAGGTAATGGTATAAGAGTATATCGTCGATCTGAAAAGAGAGGTCAAGAATGAATCCCTACAACGGATAACAGAGAGCCTTTGAAAAGATTTCCCATGAGTGAAACCATGAAATCAACAGGCGATACTCTCTTCACATCACTCTGACAAACACTGTACTCAGATGAGTTGGGCTTCAAAATGCTTAGAATCATAAAAGAAATCAAGCACAAACTTACTTTACCACCTCCACAGGAGCCAAAGTTTGTAAAACTGAGGAATGAGTGTGGTGGGAGGTGTATTTATAGACATTTTGAGGTTTGGGAATCTTTGCCCCCTCCTGGTAGGAATGTATATCCCATACGTCACTAGCTCATGGACTCTTGCCACTTACATGAAAGAAATTATGCTCCCCCCAGGTTTTAGGCCTTTTATGGCCATAATATTTTTTGGTAATGGTGTAACGTGACTTTTTTTCATGGCATTTCCAAAGTAAATGTTCAGGTGTACTTGTGTGTGTGTGTGTATATGTATGTGTTTATGGTGCATGTGTGTAGTGACTGAGTGTAGTGAAGTGTGCATGTGTAGTGCAGTGTGTGTAGTGAGACTCAAAAACTGCCACCGCCACCCCCCCCAAAAAAATCTGCTGCCCTAGACAAGTGCCTTGTTTGCCTAGGCCACAATACGACCGATAGCACAGCAGCTTGTTCATAGCAGCATATACAGCGATATAACAGTTACTACTGACAGTACAGCCCCTTGTTGATAGCAGCATATACAGGGATATAACAGTTACTACTGCTAGCACAGCAGCTTGTTCATAGCAGCATATACAGGGATATAACAGTTACTACTGACAGTACAGCACTTTGTTGATAGCAGCATATACCGGGATATAACAGTTAGTAATAGCACAGCAGCTTGTTCATAGAAGCATATACAGGGATATAGCACACATTACTGATAGCACAGCAGCTTGTTTATAGCAGCATATACAGTGATATAACAGTTATAACTGATAGCACAGCAGCTTGTTGATTGCAGCATATACAGTGATATAACAGTTATTACTGATAGCACAGCAGCTTGTTGATAGCAGCATATACAGGGATATAACAGTTATTACTGATAGCACAGCAGCTTGTTGATAGCAGCATATACAGTGATATAACAGTTATTACTGATAGCACAGCAGCTTGTTGATAGCAGCATATACAGGGATATAACAGTTTCTACTGACAGTACAGCACCTTGTTGATAGCAGCATATATAGGGATATAACAGTTAGTACTGATAGCACAGCAGCTTGTTCATAGCAGCATATACATGGATATAACAGTTACTACTGACAGTACAGCACCTTATTGATAGCGGCATATACAGGGATATAACAGTTAGTACTGATAGCACAGCACCTTGTTTATAGCAGCATATACGGAAATATAACAGTTACTACTGACAGTACAGCACCTTGTTGATATCAGCATATACATGGATATAACAGCTACTACTGACAGTACAGCACCTTATTAATAGCAGCATATACAGAGATATAACAGATACTGCTGATAGTAGAGCATCTTGTTGATAGCAGCATATGAAGGGATATAACAGTTACTACTGCCAGTACAGCAGCTTGTTTATAGCAGCATATACAGGAATATAACAGTTACTACTGACAGTACAGCAGCTTGTTTATAGCAGCATTTACAGGGATATAACAATTAGTACTGACAGTACAGTAGTTTTTGGGTGTTGGCTGATAGTCCGGAGTGAATTAGCCGAGTTTCTAGTAGGGCCCAGCATATGTATAGACTCCATTACTTTGGCGGTATTTAAAACGTGAGTACCCATTTGGAGGCAAGTTTATATTAATTTAAAACATTCCAAAGGATGTGGCAACCCATTTGTGTTTTATATATTTTTTGAGACTTTGTGAGGCTTGATCCAGAGCTGATATTAAGGTGGAGTGACCAAGCACCTGTGGGAAAGTAAATCTACAAGTTTCAAAGATTGTTTTTTTCTATTGATTGTGATTTTTCTTAGAGAATATCAGACAATTGTTTGTCACTTTCTGTTTCTATAGATCACTGTCACATTTATATCCCAGTCTGCGTTTGTGAGTTGTACTTATTTTGTTTAGTGTGCCATAACCTTTTTTAGTTGGTGGATTCTATTATAGGGGAAACCAAGGTAAAATAGAAAAATAAGATGTCCAGGTTCACACTGCGCACATTAAACCCACTTTGTGTAAATACATTTGAGTTTCTTCAAATACAATCATTTATATGACTCTACTATATGATATAGATCACTGGATTAGCCAGGGTTATTTTTAGGCACTAAAGTGTCTAGTTTGAGCAGTAAAGGTCTAATGTACAATTTGACATAAAAGGATTTGCAATGCACTACTGGGAGCTATCTGAACAGATCAGTAAACCCATGACAAAAGAAATATACATGTGCAGCCACTATCAGCAGCTAGCTCCCATCTCCTGAGTCTACCTAGGTATGCTGTTCAACAAAGGATACCAAGAGAACTAAGTAAATTAGATAATAGAAGCAAATTGGAAAGTTGTTTAAAGTTGTATGCTCAAAATCATAGAGGAAAAAATGTGGGTTTCGTGTCCCTTTAAGAGTAATGTAGGCCTCCCATGTTGTGATCATTGGTAAAAGATTAATTTATGTTTATTGTTTATAAAATAATATACTTCTAATTTCAATATATAATCACACAGTTGAATCCACTAAGCCTCTGATCAGTTTACAATCTAATAACAAACCTTGCAATACTGAGTTAATAAGAGTCATAGTTCAAGTGCACCAAGATGCTTTGTCTATGGGGCCTTCCCTGTGCATCTGCTGCAGAGCATGAAACCACTCAAAATGCGTTTCTCATTTTTGTACTTTTTTTTTTGGATATTCCTATGGAACCCCTAATTAATTTTACAAGATAGAGCTAATTCAGGGGCTCTATTTATGCAATACAATAATACCAAATGAAAATACTGTGAACTAAGAAATGCAGGTAATACAAAAGAGTCACTAGCAGCTCTTCAAGAGTATGGATGTTTATGGTCAAAAATGATACAGCGAGCAGTCTGGGATATTTGTATCCTCAGCCTTAGATAAGGATACAGTCAGATGTGGGGTGAAATAACTGTGGATAGTATACCATGAATCTTTGGTTGAGAATAAGTGTCATATCTATCTACAGAAATCCTTGATTAGTTTCTGCACGTATATCTATTTCCCCAAGCACTAGCTGGCTCACATTAGGCATACTAAGCTTGAAGGGGTCATCCAAGGATAAATTAGATCCCCTGATATATTACAGAATGTACACAAGGTGCCGGCCGCAGAATGTTCTGTTATGGAGAGGGGTTTTTGCGTTCATTTAAAGCTCAATTGCAATTAAAATAAGAGTAGCAGCTGTAAAATATGCTTTTATTTATATATCAATTAGTTTTAATTATTTAATCACCTACTTTGATATAATATAATGATTTATTATGAGATTGTTAGAGAATTAGATAAAACTAATTGAATAATTAGTTAATGAACAAAAAAAAAAATAACTGATGTAATCAGCAGCTTATAGACAACCGATCATTATTTAAACAGACACTAACGTCAAAATTAAACTTTCTTGATTCAGCAAGAACAGCATTTACAGAATATGCAATCTTTTTATATGCACACTATTTGAGGCACCAACTCCTACTGAGCATGTGCAAAAGTTCACATTGCATGTGTACAGGAGTCTGTGAAAAGAAATCTAATTACTGCTCATTTAACATTCAGAGTAAGTGTTATCACATTGTCTTTATACTATGCATTTTTTGATTATGCAATTCTACTGTATTCAGTGGTCTTTTAATAGGATTCTGGATGAACAGGCTTTGAAACTCAAAAACCCCTAGGGAACTGGCTCTAGCATGAAGACTGTTCAACTTCAAAATTAACAAGCGAAAATAATATAGATACTAATTTGAATAATATGAAGCACGTGTGCAAAGTAATAACAGAATATGCACTTTTCAGACCTTGAGAATGATACATAGTTTATGGTTGTTGAGTGAACTGTTAAAGTAGCTCATCAGTAGTACCTTAAAATGTCAAGGACACTTTGTTAATACTGAACTAATAACTCACGAACAAATGCTGATGTGACTAAATATTTATTGATAATGGCTTATTGTCCATAATATATCCTCCATATTAAAATGTGATTGCAATGTCCCATGAGTAGCAAAGTGGATTACTACTACTAAGCTTCACCTTATGGGTTCAATCAAATATAGGCAGCTACCTAGGGGCATGTGGGACTCCACCCACCATTTAGTTCATAGACAACAAGGCTAACCATGGCCATACAAGTCAGGAGGGTGCATTTCAAGTTCTGAGAATTAGAAATTGCTAAAATTTCAGAGCAAAATTCTACAAGGGGCAAAAATAATGACAATATATTGCGAAGTTGTTTCATTACACATAACAAAACATTTTATATAGAAATCCCAATATGTTTTCTCTCTCTTCAACATTGGAAGTTGTGTTTTTTTCAGATTCCTTAAATAAAGTGCTTACTCAAAACTTTAGAAACCTAGCCCTGCTACATTCTACAAATAGATTGATTGTTCAGTGTACTTGGTCATTTATATTTATCCATAATTGGCCTCAACAGAGAAGATCACATAAAAAAATACTCAAGATGCTTTTTAAAGGGTAGGCCACTGGACTTTAACTATGCACATTTTGCTAAAAATAAGACAGTTGCAATGCTTTTAAAACACTTAGGGCTAGTTTTTCGAGTGGATCAGTAATTATCACTATCTGCACTAGGAGTACGTTTTTTGGGGTGCATTGGATTTTGCGCTTTTGACAAATTGAAAGTAAATGGTTTCACACATGCGCTAACACAACGTGCAAAAAGCTGAACTTCCGATACCATGATTGTCTTATTCCTCATAGACTTCAATGGAAGGTGAAAAGTGGGAAAAAAATCCTATTCGCGCACAAACATGATCGAATTTTCTCAAGTGTGCTAACCCAAATGAAATAATATTTCAAATTCCAATGTTCTTCACACAGCAGAATCTGTTCTATTTATTCATAAATGCATATTTCTACATATTTCTGATGCTTTTTTAGTAAAAAATACATATACAGGTAGCATTCAGTTTACACCGGGGTTAGGTTCCAGAAGGAATGGTTGTAAATTGAAACCGTTGTAAATTGAAACCCAGTTTATAATGTAAGTCAATGGGAAGTGAGGGAGATAGTTTCCAGGCCCCTCTCAAAATTGTCATAAGTAACACCTAATACATTATTTTTAAAGCTTTGAAATGAAGACTTTAAATGCTAAACAGCATTATAAACCTAATAAAATAATCACACAACACAGAATATATAATTAAACTAAGTTAAATGAACAAACATTTTTGCTAAACAACATTATAAACCTAATAAAATAATCACACAACACAGACTTCACTTGCATTTTTCTGCAAACAGTTCTTTCTATGCATTCCAATCTGGACTGATTTATAGACAGGAAGATCTTGTTCCTTTGAAATCTGCTCGATAGCTCAGGTCTGGTTAAACTGATTCATTTCAGGTTGCTTGGCTTTGCTGCAACACAAGCGGACAGCTCCACCTACTGGCTATTTTAATAAATGCACTGCTTCTCAATGCTTTTCAATAGCAGTCACATGACTGGAAAAAAAGGTTGTTATTCTGAAACGGTGTAAATTGAACCGTTGTAAAACGAGGGCCACCTGTATGTATATATATATATATATATATATATATATATACACATATATATATAGGAATATGAATTTAAAAATACAAAGAACATATTCCCTTATGTGAAGAACATTGGAATTCCAAGGTATATCGTAAACCGATTTCTAGCAACACCTTCCTGCACGCCTCCAGCTGTCACCCTAAAAACACTTCATACGCTGTAGCGAAAGGACAGTTCATCCGACTCAAAAGAAACTGTAGTGGACAAACGGATTACGTGCAGGAGGCCAAGTTGCTAGAAATCAGGCTTAAAGAAAGAAAATATGCCCGAAGTCATATCACAGAAGCCAGAAATGTAGTGGATAACTTGGAGAGGGATGTGTTATTGGAAGATAAATCCAAATATAATGGAGACACCTTTAAAGGGGTTCATTTTGTGACGACTTTTAGTGCACAATATCCACAAATCTGCAGTATCATTAAGAAGCATTTTCCTCTTTTGACTGCAGACGACAAACTTGTAGAGACTGTCAGACAAGGTATCAGATGCTCATACAAGAAATGCCCTACACTAGCCACTATTCTAGCTCCCACCCAGCTTAAACAGACAACACGCCAACCTAGTTCTTGGCTCCAACATTCAGGCATGTTTAAATGTGGGCATCTTAAGTGCAAGCCTTGTGATTATGTATTGGTTACCCCTGAGTTTACATCGGCAGTCACAGGTCAGACGTACTCCATTAAAACTTGTCTGAATTGTAAGAGCACTGATGTGATGTATCTTATCTTTTGTACAAAATGTAATGTCCAGTATGTAGGATTGACCTCAAGGGACATTAATTCCCGCATTAGGGAACATTTTTCAACAATTACCAGGGGTACATCCACTACACCCCTGGTTCAACATTTTGCCACTAAACATGACTGTAGTCTTAACTCCTTTAGGTGGATAGCTATTGAGAAAGCTAAGGTACCAAAAAGGGGAGGCAGTCTTGAAAACATTCTAGCCAAACGTGAAGTTTACTGGATCTTCACACTGAAAACCAGACTCCTATTAGGTTTAAATTCTAAATATAACCTTATCAATTTTTGGGAGTGAATATCCAGTACAAGTCAAGTTTTCGAGTTATACAAAGGTTCTATGTATAGATTTATATTTATATAACCCTTTAAATGTTATATGTATGGCTCATCTATATATTTTGGTTATTATTAACCTATCAGGTACCCCTATCATCATTCCTGTAGTATATATATATTGTTACATCTATATATTTGTAGTCCTGTTTTGTTAGATATGTATTTACATATGCTCATATAATCATTTTATCCTTAGACATTCAAATATTTTCAAATGTATGTCATTTGGGCATTCCGATATTCTAACACGTCATTGCTTTTTTCTATACTTATTATCTTGTATTATTCTTCTTCAGGGTATGCCAATTGTTTATGTGAATGTATTCCACCCCATTTGCCTATATACATTGTGGTCTGTTCTAAGATTTGAATATCTCTGCATTTGTCTCTTTTTACATATCAGCTGCACGTATACTCCCTGGCATAATGGGTTCATTCACACATTTTTTGTAAGTGTTATGGGCGTGTTCTATGTTTTTAGGTTTCAACCTATCAGAGTGCAACATTAGGTTTTTAAGGTACTTCACATCTGTGACACCTAGGGCTATGATTACGGCTAAGTGCCGAAACATGTAAGCCGTTGGTGTCACGCTCATGCACCATTTGTTTTTGTTCCTGTACTGCCTCCAGCCTATGTTGGCTTTTTTAACTTTTTCCAAATAACTTAAGTTTTATATTTCATTTGATGGATCCTGCTCTATGTTTTTTTAAGAACATTGTAATGTCAAAAATTTAGAGTAAATACATAGTTTTACTTTATTAAAAATTAATATGTTTTCAACTACTTAAAGGATTACAAAAGTTTATAAAAAAAATGCTACTATAAAAATATATAATTCGAAAAATTAAATTAAAGCCTGCAGATTGAACTTACTTTCACAGAAAAACAAAGCTTCTTTCTTACTAAATAATATATCATCTTAAATCCGAATTGACGTCACAAATCCCAGCCCAGAAAATAGTTGTGTCTAGGCAATTCTATATTGGCCAATTGGTGCTCTCCAAATGAGCATAATAAGTGATTCTGTGTGCATTTCGGATTGCATGCAAATTGCAACTTTACACAAATGCATGCACATTAAAACGTTGACATATTCCTAAATATGTAGGACAGAAATGTTACACTTGCGTAGAAGTACTACTGAATATATCTTTGCCTTACATGATTAAACGTCTGTCACGTGGGATAAGAGCCCAGATGCCTATTAAAAATAATAGTTCTTGCTCGCTGTTTAAGACTTTGCAGCTAACGCAATTAATCTCCTCCTCAACTCGCATAAACATTAAAAGCCATAACCACACCCTGCTCGATTGGATTCTCTCCACTTCTCATGACCAAATCCAGAAGGCAGGTGTTCTCCCTAACAGTTTCAGTGACCACTGCTTAGTGTACTGCGTGTGAAAAAAATCCTCTCCCAAGGTAAAAATCATCAGGTCCAATCATTTCTAAATAAAATCAAGAACCTCCCCTGGCACAGATTACCTAATCCCAGATATAGACTCTGCAGTTAAATTCTTTCAGTCCGAACTCCTACAAGTCTGGAATTTGCATGCCCCGCTGGGTAAGGTGAGAGTAAAAGGAGCACATATGAATTGGATCACATCTAACCTCATTCAAATGTACCAGTTTTGGGATTCATTGTGGTCAAAGTTCAAGCATACTGGCTCTATGAACGATCACGGTGTACAGTATATAGACGATGGCGAAATATATGCACAAAACAAACAAAATTGGCCAAGGCCCAATATTTCTGTGAAAATCTTAACAATAACATAAGTTTTGGAAAGTCATAAATAACTTACACACTCTCCCAATCCACTCCCAATCCTCCACTGACAAAGTGGACAACCAAACCCTGCAACTTCCCTTAGAAGTTTCAAATGCCTTTAACAATTATTTTGTCAGATGCTCCACCACCCTGATTGACAAACTAATAAATGACACACATCCTGAAACTACAAATGTGGATCAGGCCCCACTAAAATCTGCAAAGTCCCAATATAGAGAAGTTCAATTTTAGACCTGTACCCATCAATGTCATTAAGAAACACCTTAATAATCTAAAAATGAAAAACCAGTCTGGACCTGATCAAATACCCGCAATGCTGTTGAAGCTCAGTGCGCTGGAAATTGCTAAACCTGTCACAACCCTAATTAATGAATCCTTGGTGTCTGGATACATACCCAAACTTTGGAAGACTGCAAGAGTAGTGCCTATCCATAAAAGTGGTGAGATAACCTTGGTTTCTAACTATCGCCCAATATCATTGCTCCCAGTATTGTCAAAAATCTAAGAAAAATGCGTCCATACGAGTATTACCAACAATCTAACTATCTGTCCCCAGATCAATCAGGTTTTCACCCGAATCACTCCACTACAACTACCCTCCTAAAAGTTTGCAACAACATCCAAACTGGCATGGATCAAGTTGACCTAACTGGAGCAATTTTCCTTGATTTTGCAAAGGCCTTTGACACAGTAGACCACGACATACTACTGCTCAAACTAAAAAACTCAGGTATTGGTGATCGTCCACTAAACTGGTTTCGATCATATGTATCGGATCGATCACAATATGTCTCAATTTCTGACAACGACTCCTTCCCTCTCCCAGTCACATGTGGTGTTCCACTAGGTTCCATTCTCGGCACCATACTATTCACATTATTTATAAATGATCTGCCAAATGTCTGCAAATCCTCAACTGTACACATGTACGCAGACGACACGGTAATCTATGTAAGCAAATCCGATCTACCGCAGCTTGAGGCAGTGCTCCAAGACCAGTTCACAGAGGTAGAAAAGTGAATCTCAAAAAACAAACTCTTCCTAAACACTGACAAAACTGTCACAATGATCTTTGAAACGGTACCTAAATTACACAAACTACAAAATTCCCATTTACGCATCAAAACAAAATCAAATTGCACGCTGACCGCAGTCCACTCTTTCAAATATCTGGGTATGTTGTTAGACCCCAATCTATCTTTTGGCATCCACATAGAAAAACTTGCATCTAAACTCTATCCAAAACTAGGTGCCCTGTACAGAAACAAATACTGCCTAAGCCCTACAGTAAAGGAAAAGATTGTACAGCAAATGCTGATGCCAATCATTGATTATGGGGATGCAGTATATGCACCTGCACTGCAAACTCACCTTAATAAACTTAATACATTGTATAACTCGTTCTGCCACTTTGTGCTACAATGTAACTACAGGACCCACCATTGTGACATGCTAAAATAACTAAACTGGCTGTCGCTGGAATCCAGACGCACCCTACATCTTTCCAGCCTTGTGTTTAAGAGCTTTTCTGGGAAGCTCCCACCCTACCTGAGCAGAATGCTCTCCCCCGATGTTCCCACCTCCTATAACCTCTGATCCAGTACCAGGACATTATTTAGTTTGCCACAATACAAAAAGAAAGCAGCTCGATCCTCCTTTTCCTACAGATCACCACAATTATGGAACGACCTCCTGCACACTTTCAAACCTTCCCCAAGCCTAAAATCCTTTAAGAGATCACTCTCTGCATATCTAAAAACAGAATGCACCGGTCATGGTTGATTATATACAGTATTTCTTACCTATTCTATGTTAAAGTTTGCATATATTATGTATTAATATTGTTTTTGTATTTTATTGTACCCTATTGTATCAATGCAATGTTTTGTGGACCCAGGACATACTTGAAAATGAGAGAAATCTCAATGTATCCTTCCTGGTAAAATATTTTATAAATAAAATAAATAAATGCCACTCAAGCTGTATCAGGAGCGTGCAATATTATCAATCCTTTTGATTGCGCTTGTATGGGTGAGTCGTATTTCAGAGCACATATGTTGGTTTATCCTCACTACCCAGAACTGCCAATATAAATAAAAAACAGGTTTCCCACCATGATTGGCTAATGCAAATTAATTACGCTCACTGTGATTTGGAAATCCGCCTGTTTTATACTGAAGATTATGGGGAAACTAGTAAGAAATGAAAACACATTATTTCAGCAGTTTTTTAAATGATATTATCCTTTACAATGAACAAATAAAAATATTTGCCTGTCACATCCCTTTAACATCAAAGGGATCCAATGCACTATATATGTATACCTATGTATTTGTATGTTTATATGTGTTTTAACTGTATATTTACTGTATATATTTAACATTCCAATGTTATTCACTTATAGGATAATGTCCTTTTTATTCTTAAAAACGTATACCATTTATGTAAGAGCTTACCTAATTCATTTATTTTATGGTGGCGAGAGTCCATGAGCTTGTTACTAATGGGATATTTATTCCCACCAGGAGGGGGCAAAGTTTCCCAAACCTTAAATGCCTATAAATAAACCTCCCACCTCAGTCATACCTCAGTTTAACGTATAGCCAAGTTGGTGAGGTGTAAAAGGAGTGAAAGCGTAAAAAAGAGAAATAGTATAAATAATGTGTTTTATACAAAAAATTTACAACCATCCAAAAAAATGGGTGTGCCTCATGGACTCTCGCCACCATGAAAGAAATTAATTTATCAGGTAAGTGCTTACATAAATTATATTTTCTTTCATATAGGTGGCAAGAGTCCATGAGCTTGTTACTGATGGGATATAATACTCAACATGTGGAATTACACGAGTAACAATAAAGGGAGGAAAAAAATTAAAAACAGCTATTTTCGCTGAGAAATTAAATTAAAAAAAATAATTACGTTTCTTTAACCCCTTAGTGACCAGAGCACTTTTCCATTTTCTGTCCGTTTGGGACCAAGGC
This sequence comes from Bombina bombina, assembly GCF_027579735.1. NCBI lineage: Eukaryota > Metazoa > Chordata > Amphibia > Anura > Bombinatoridae > Bombina > Bombina bombina. The sequence continues at coordinate 465,998,241 of NC_069499.1, forward strand.
TATTTTTACATTTCTGCGGTGTTTGTGTTTAGCTGAAATTTTCCTCTTACTCATTTACTGTACCCACACATATTATATACCGTTTTTCTCGCCATTAAATGGACTTTCTAAAAATACCATTATTTTCATCATATCTTATCATTTACTATAAAAAAAATTATAAAATATGAGGAAAAATTGAAAAAAACACACTTTTTCTAACTTTGAACCCCAAAATCTGTTACATATCTACAACCACCAAAAAACACCCATGCTAAATTGTTTCTAAATTTTGTCCTGAGTTTAGAAATACCCAATGTTTACATCTTCTTTGCTTTTTTTGTAACTTATAGGGCCATAAATACAAGTAGCACTTTGCTATTTTCAAACCATTTTTTTTCAAAATTAACGCTAGTTACATTAGAACACTAATATCTTTCAGGAATCCCTGAATATCCATTGACATGTATATATTTTTTTTTAGAAAACATCCCAAATTATTGATCTAGGCCCATTTTGGTATATTTCATGCCACCATTTCACCGCCAAATGCGATCAAATACAAAAAATTGTTCACTTTTTCACAAATTTTTTCACAAACTTTCAGTTTCTCACTGAAATTATTTACATACTGCTTGTGCAATTATGGCATAAATGGTTGTAAATTCTTCTCTGGGATCCCCTTTGTTCAGAAATAGCAGACATATATGGCTTTGGCATTGCTTTTTGGTAATTAGAAGGCCGCTAAATGCCACTGCGCACCACACGTGTATTATGCCCAGCAGTGAAGGGGTTAATTAGGGAGCATGTAAGGAGCTTTTTGGGGTAATTTTAGCTTTAGTGTAGTGTAGTAGACAACCCCAAGTATTGATCTAGGCCCATTTTGGTATATTTCATGCCACCATTTCACCGCCAAATGCGATAAAATTAAAAAAAACGTAAAATTTTTCATAATTTTAGGTTTCTCACTGAAATAATTTACAAACAGCTTGTGCAATTATGGCACAAATGGTTGTAAATGCTTCTCTGGGATCCCCTTTGTTCAGAAATAGCAGACATATATGACTTTGGAGTTGCTTTTTGGTAATTAGAATGCTGCTAAATGGCGCTGCGCATCACACGTGTATTATGGCTAGCAGTGAAGGGGTCAATTAGGTAGCTTGTAGGGAGCTTGCAGGGTTAATTTTAGCTTTAGTGTAAAGATCAGCCTCCCACCTGAAACATCAGACCCCCTGATCCCTCCCAAACATCTCTCTTCCCTCCCCTACCCCACAAATGTCCCCGCCATCTTAAGTACTGGCAGAAACTCTGCCAGTACTAAAATAAAAGGTATATTTGGGCTTTTTTGTGCATTTTTTGTTAGCATATTTACATATGCTTCTGTGTAGGGATCCCCCTTAGCCCCCAACCTCACTGATCCCCCACTAAACAGCTCTCTAACCCTCCCCCTCTGACTTAATGTGCGCCATCTTGGGTACTGGCAGCTGTCTGCCAGTACCCAGTTTAGTGAAAAAAAGCTTTTTTTTTAAATAAAATGTCCCTTTTCTGTAGTGTAGCTTTCCCCCCCCCCCCCAAGACCAACCCCCACCCCTTCCAGATCCCTTAGATGGTTTTTAAAATAAAGTTTATTACATTATTTTTTTACTTTTACTTGTTAACTTTTCTGTAGTGTAGCGGTTCCCACCCGCTCCCGCCCCGTGCACGCGCCCGCCCGCCACCCCCGTGCACGCGCGCGCGCCCGTGCGCGCCCTCGACGGTCCCGATCCCGATCCCGCCCCCCGTGACGTCACGCGCAACACCGATGGCCGCCCACCCGCCTCCCAATTCGGCTCCCACCCACCAACGATACCGGCCATCGATGTCCGGTGCAGAGAGGGCCACAGAGTGGCTCTCTCTGCATCGGATGGCCATGTATGGTTATTGCAGGATGCCTCCATATCGAGGCATCACTGCAATAACCGGAAAGCACCTGGAAGCGAGCAGGATCGCTTCCAGCTGCTTTCCACACCGAGGACGTGCAGGGTACGTCCTCAGGCATTAACTGCCTTTTTTTTGAGGACGTACCCTGCACGTCCTCGGTCATTAAGGGGTTAAAATAAAAAATTATAGGCACTAGTATCAATTTGAGACAGCTGCCTGAAGAACCTTTCTACCAAAAGTTGCTTCTGAAGAAGCAAAAACATAAAAATGGTAAAACTTAGTAAAGGTATGCAAATAGGACCAAATGGCTGCTTTGCAGATTTGATCAACTGAAGCTTCATTCTTGAAAGCCCAAGATGTGGCAACTGATCTTGTAGAATGAGCTGTAATTCTCGGAGGCAGAGACTGTCCCTCCACCAAATAAGCTTTGTGAATCAGAAGTTTTAACCAAGATCCTAAAGAAATGTCAGATGCTTTCTGACCTTTTCTAGAACCAGAAAAAATACCAAATTGTCTGAAATCATCTGAAAGATCTTTCAAGAGAATTCTTAGCATTAGGAAACAAGGAATGAACAATAATTTCCGTATTAATGTTGATAGAATGCACAACTTTAAGCAAAAATGTGAAAGAAGTCTGCAAAGCTGCTTTATCTTGATGAAAAATAAGAGAAGACTCACATGAGAAATCAGACAACTTAAAAACTCTTCTAGCAGAAGATATTGTCATTAGGAATAACACTTTCCAAGAAAGTAGTTTAATGTCCAAAGAATGCATAGGCTCAAAAGGAGGAGCCTGCAAAGTCTTTAATACCAAATTAAGACTTCTAGGAAGAGAAAACATAATTTATGTAAGAACTTACCTGATAAATTCATTTCTTTCATATTAGCAAGAGTCCATGAGCTAGTGACGTATGGGATATACATTCCTACCAGGAGGGGCAAAGTTTCCCAAACCTCAAAATGCCTATAAATACACCCCTCACCACACCCACAAATCAGTTTAATGAATAGCCAAGAAGTGGGGTAATAAGAAAAAAGTGCGAAAGCATAAAAAATAAGGAATTGGAATAATTGTGCTTTATACAAAAAAATCATAACCACCACAAAAAAGGGTGGGCCTCATGGACTCTTGCTAATATGAAAGAAATGAATTTATCAGGTAAGTTCTTACATAAATTATGTTTTCTTTCATGTAATTAGCAAGAGTCCATGAGCTAGTGACGTATGGGATAATGACTACCCAAGATGTGGATCTTCCACGCAAGAGTCACTAGAGAGGGAGGGATAAAATAAAGACAGAAAAATTCCGCTGAAAATAATCCACACCCAAAATAAAGTTTAAATCTTATAATGAAAAAAACTGAAATTATAAGCAGAAGAATCAAACTGAAACAGCTGCCTGAAGTACTTTTCTACCAAAAACTGCTTCAGAAGAAGAAAACACATCAAAATGGTAGAATTTAGTAAAAGTATGCAAAGAAGACCAAGTTGCTGCTTTGCAAATCTGATCAACCGAAGCTTCATTCCTAAACGCCCAGGAAGTAGAAACTGACCTAGTAGAATGAGCTGTAATCCTTTGAGGCGGAGTTTTACCCGACTCGACATAAGCATGATGAATTAAAGATTTCAACCAAGATGCCAAAGAAATGGCAGAGGCCTTCTGACCTTTCCTAGAACCGGAAAAAATAACAAATAGACTAGAAGTCTTTCGGAAATTCTTAGTAGCTTCAACATAATATTTCAAAGCTCTAACTACATCCAAAGAATGCAATGATTTCTCCTTAGAATTCTTAGGATTAGGACACAATGAAGGAACCACAATTTCTCTACTAATGTTGTTAGAATTCACAACCTTAGGTAAAAATTGAAAAGAAGTTCGCAACACCGCCTTATCCTGATGAAAAATCAGAAAAGGAGACTCACAAGAAAGAGCAGATAATTCAGAAACTCTTCTAGCAGAAGAGATGGCCAAAAGAAACAAAACTTTCCAAGAAAGTAATTTAATGTCCAATGAATGCATAGGTTCAAACGGAGGAGCTTGAAGAGCCCCCAGAACCAAATTCAAACTCCAAGGAGGAGAAATTGACTTAATGACAGGCTTTATACGAACCAAAGCTTGCACAAAACAATGAATATCAGGAAGATTAGCAATCTTTCTGTGAAAAAGAACAGAAAGAGCAGAGATTTGTCCTTTCAAGGAACTTGCAGACAAACCTTTATCCAAACCATCCTGAAGAAACTGTAGAATTCTCGGAATTCTAAAAGAGTGCCAGGAAAAATGATGAGAAAGACACCAAGAAATGTAAGTCTTCCAAACTCGATAATATATCTTTCTAGATACAGATTTACGAGCCTGTAACATAGTACTAATCACAGAGTCAGAGAAACCTCTTTGACTAAGAATCAAGCGTTCAATCTCCATACCTTTAAATTTAAGGATTTGAGATCCTGATGGAAAAAAGGACCTTGAGACAGAAGGTCTGGTCTTAACGGAAGAGTCCATGGTTGGCAAGATGCCATCCGGACAAGATCCGCATACCAAAACCTGTGAGGTCATGCTGGAGCTACCAGCAGAACAAACGAGCATTCCTTCAGAATCTTGGAGATTACTCTTGGAAGAAGAACTAGAGGTGGAAAGATATAGGCAGGATGATACTTCCAAGGAAGTGACAATGCATCCACTGCTTCCGTCTGAGGGTCCCTGGATCTGGACAGATACCTGGGAAGTTTCTTGTTTGGATGAGAAGCCATCAGATCTATTTCTGGAAGTCCCCACATTTGAACAATCGGAAGAAATACCTCTGGGTGAAGAGACCATTCGCCCGGATGTAACGTTTGGCGACTGAGATAATCCGCTTCCCAATTGTCTATACCTGGGATATGAACCGCAGAAATTAGACAGGAGCTGGATTCCGCCCATACCAGTATTCGAGATACTTCTTTCATAGCCAGAGGACTGTGAGTCCCTCCTTGATGATTGATGTATGCCACAGTTGTGACATTGTCTGTCTGAAAACAAATGAACGATTCTCTCTTTAGAAGAGGCCATGACTGAAGAGTTCCAAAATATTGATCGGTAATCTCACCTCCTGAGATTCCCAAACCCCTTGTGCTGTCAGAGACCCCCAAACAGCTCCCCAACCTGTCAGACTTGCATCTGTTGAAATTACAGTCCAGGTCAGAAGAACAAAAGAAGCCCCCTGAACTAAATGATGGTGATCTGTCCACCACGTCAGAGAGTGTCGTAAATCGGTTTTAAAGATATTAATTGAGATATCTTTGTGTAAACCCTGCACCACTGGTTCAGCATACAGAGCTGAAGAGGTCGCATGTGAAAACGAGCAAAGGGGATCGCGTCCGATGCAGCAGTCATAAGACCTAGAATTTCCATGCATAAGGCTACCAAAGGGAATGATTGTGACTGAAGGTTTCGACAAGCTGATATTTCAGACATCTCTTGTCTGTCAGAGACAGAGTCATGGACACTGAATCTATCTGGAAACCTAAAAAGGTTACCTTTGTCTGAGGAATCAATGAACTTTTTGGTAAATTGATCCTCCAACCATGATCTTGAAGAAACAACACAAGTCGATTCGTATGAGATTCTGCTAAATGTGAAGACTGAGCAAGTACCAAGATATCGTCCAAATAAGAAAATACCACAATACCCTGTTCTCTGATTACAGACAGAAGGGCACAGAGAACCTTTGTAAAAATTCTTGGAGCTGTTGCTAGGCCAAACGGCAGAGCCACAAACTGGTAATGCTTGTCTAGGAAAGAGAATCTCAGAAACTGATAGTGATCTGGATGAATCGGAATATGCAGATATGCATCCTGTAAATCTATTGTGGACATATAATGCCCTTGCTGAACAAAAGGCAGGATAGTCCTTACAGTTACCATTTTGAATGTTGGTATCCTTACATAACGATTTAATATTTTTAGATCCAGAACTGGTCTGAAGGAATTCTCCTTCTTTGGTACAATGAAGAGATTTGAATAAAACCCCAGCCCCTGTTCCAGAACTGGAACTGGCATAATTACTCCAGCCAACTCTAGATCTGAAACACATTTCAGAAATGCTCGAGCCTTCGCTGGGTTTACTGGGACACGGAAAAGAAAAAATCTCTTTGCAGGAGGCCTTATCTTGAAGCCAATTCTGTACCCTTCTGAAACAATGTTCTGAATCCAAAGATTGTGAATGGAATTGATCCAAATTTCTTTGAAAAAACATAATCTGCCCCCTACCAGCTGAGCTGGAATGAGGGCCGCACCTTCATGTGGACTTAGGAGCTGGCTTTGGTTTTCTAAAAGGCTTGGATTTATTCCAGACTGGAGATGGTTTCCAAACTGATACCGCTCCTGTGGATGAAGGATTAGGCTTTTGTTCCTTATTGTGATGAAAGGAACAAAAACGATTATTAGATCTAAATTTACCTTTAGATTTTTTATCCTGTGGTAAAATAGTTCCTTTCCCTCCAGTAACAGTTGAGATAATAGAATCCAACTGAGAACCAAATAATTTATTACCCTGGAAAGAAAGGGAAAGCAAAGTAGACTTAGAAGACATATCAGCATTCCAAGTTTTAAGCCATAAAGCTCTTCTAGCTAAAATAGCTAGAGACATATACCTGACATCAACTCTAATGATATCAAAGATGGCATCACAAATAAAATTATTAGCATGTTGAAGAAGATTAATAATGCTATGAGAATTATGATCTGTTACTTGTTGCGCTAAAGCTTCTAACCAAAAAGTTGAAGCTGCAGCAATATCCGCTAAAGATATAACAGGTCTAAGAAGATTACCTGAACACAAGTAAGCTTTTCTTAGAAAGGATTCAATTTTCCTATCTAAAGGATCCTTAAAGGAAGTACTATCTGCTGTAGGAATAGTAGTACGCTTAGCAAGAGTAGAGACAGCCCCATCAACTTTAGGGATTTTGTCCCAAAACTCTAATCTGTCAGATGGCACAGGATATAATTGCTTAAAACATTTAGAAGGAGTAAATGAATTACCCAAATTATTCCATACCCTGGAAATTACTTCAGAAATAGCATCAGGGACAGGAAAAACTTCTGGAATAACTACAGGAGATTTAAAAACCTTATTTAAACGTTTAGATTTAGTATCAAGAGGACCAGAATCCTCTATTTCTAATGCAATTAAGACTTCTTTAAGTAAAGAACGAATTAATTCCATTTTAAATAAATATGAAGATTTATCAGCATCAACCTCTGAGACAGAATCCTCTGAACCAGAAGAACCATTATCAGAATCAGAATGATGTTGTTCATTTAAAAATTCATCTGAAAAATGAGAAGTTTTAAAAGACTTTTTACGTTTACTAGAAGGAGGAATAACAGACATAGCCTTTTTAATGGATTTAGAAACAAAATCTCTTATGTTATCAGGAACACTCTGAGTATTAGATGTTGACGGAACAGCAACAGGTAATGTAACTTTACTAAAGGAAATATCTGCATTAACAAGTTTGCCATGACATTCAGTACAAACAACAGCTGGAGGAACAGATACCACAAGTTTACCGCAGATACACTTAACTTTGGCAGATCCAGCACCAGGCAGCGATTTTCCAGAAGTATCTTCTGACTCAGTGTCAATCTGGGACATCTTGCAATATGTAATAGAAAAAACAACATATAAAGCAAAATTGATCAAATTCCTTAAATGACAGTTTCAGGAATGGGAAAAAATGCCAGTGAACAAGCTTCTAGCAACCAGAAGCAATAAATAATGAGACTTAAATAATGTGGAGACAATAGTGACGCCCATATTTTTTTAGCGCCAAAAAAGACGCCCACATTATTTGGCTCCTAAATGCCTTTGGCGCCAAAAATGACGCCACATCCGGAACGCCGACACTTTTGGCTCAAAAAAAACGTCAAAAATGACGCAACTTCCGGCGACACGTATGACGCCGGAAATAGAAAAAAAAATTTGCGCCAAAAAAGTCAGCGCCAAAAAAGTCTGCGCCAAGAATGACGCAATAAAATGAAGCATTTTCAGCCCCCGCGAGCCTAACAGCCCACAGGGAAAAGTCAAATTTTAAGGTAAGAAAAAATTGATTTATTCATATGCATTATCCCAAATATGAAACTGACTGTCTGAAATAAGGAACGTTGAACATCCTGAGTCAAGGAAAATAAATGTTTGAATACATATATTTAGAACTTTATATAAAAGTGCCCAACCATAGCTTAGAGTGTCACAGAAAATAAGACTTACTTACCCCAGGACACTCATCTACATGTAGTAGAAAGCCAAACCAGTACTGAAACGAGAATCAGCAGAGGTAATGGTATATATAAGAGTATATCGTCGATCTGAAAAGGGAGGTAAGAGATGAATCTCTACGACCGATAACAGAGAACCTATGAAATAGACCCCGTAGAAGGAGATCATTGAATTCAAATAGGCAATACTCTCCTCACATCCCTCTGACATTCACTGCACGCTGAGAGGAAAACCGGGCTCCAACCTGCTGCAGAGCGCATATCAACGTAGAATCTAGCACAAACTTACTTCACCACCTCCATAGGAGGCAAAGTTTGTAAAACTGATTTGTGGGTGTGGTGAGGGGTGTATTTATAGGCATTTTGAGGTTTGGGAAACTTTGCCCCTCCTGGTAGGAATGTATATCCCATACGTCACTAGCTCATGGACTCTTGCTAATTACATGAAAGAAATAGATTTAATAACAGGTTTAGTTTGAATCAAAGCAAGGACAAAACAGTGAATATCAGGAAGATTAGCGATCTTTCTGTGAAATGAAAAAGAAAGAGCAGAGATTTGTCCTTTCAAAGTATTTGCAGAAAAACCCTTATCCAAACCCTCCTGAAGGAACTGGAGAATCTTTGGAAGCCGAAAGGAATGCCAGAAATAATCATTTGTATAAGACCAAGTAATATAGGTTTTTCAAACCTTGTTGTAAATTTTCCTTGAAACAGGCTTACGAGCCTGAATCATAGTTTTAATCACGGAGTCAGAGAAACCTCTATGACTGAGGATTAAACGTTCAATTTCCATGCCATCAAATTTAGAGATTTGAGATCCTGATGGAAAACTGGGCCTTGAGACAGGTCTGGTCTTAGAGGAACGGACCAAGGCTGGCAACTGAACATTCAGACAAGGTCCGCATACCAAAACCTGTGAGGCCATGCTGGTGCTATCAGAAACACTAAGATTGTTCCATTATAATCTTGAAGGTCACCTTTGGAAGAACCAGAGGGGGAAAATGTAAGTAGGTTGGTAAAATCAGGGACCTGCTAGATCCTCCATCATTTCCGCCTGAGGATCCCTGGACCTGGAAAGCTTCTTGTTCAGACGAGACGCCATCAAATCTATTTCTGGAAGACTCCACATCTGTACAAGTTGAAAAAACACATCTGGATGGAGAGACCACTGCCCCGGAGGTAGAGAATGACGGCTGAGATAATCCGCTTCCCAATTGTCTACACCTGGGATATGGAGATAGCATCTGGAATAGGAAAAACTTCAGGAGTAACCTCTTAAATACAGAATTTAAACAATTATTAGCTTTGCAATCATGGCGACTAGACTCCTCAATACCCAATGCAAACAATACTTCCTTTAATAGAGAACGAATATGTTCAATTTTAAATAAAAAAGAAGAATTGTCAATTTCTGTCTCTGATGCAGGATCCTTTGAGTCAGGAGAACCCTCATCCGTAGAGGATATTTCAGTATGCTGTCGGTCAGTACAAAATTCATTAGATCTATGACAAGTTTGGAAAGACCTTTTACGTTTATTTGAAGGCAGAATAGCAGTCATAGCCTTCTCTATTGCTGTAGCAATAAACATTTTCATATCTGCAGGGATATCAGGTACATTAGACTGAGAAGGAATAACAGTGGATGTATTTGTACTCATAGAAACATTATCAGCATGTAATCATTTGTCATAATAAATGCCACATAATTGAGCTGAAGAAATAAGATCAGCTTGTTTACAACAAACACACTTTGCTTTGGTAGAATTGTGTTCAGGTAGCTTAGTTCCTACAGTAACATCAGAGGCAGGATCAGTTTGAGACATCTTGCAAAATGTAACAAAATAGAAAAAATAACATTTAAACAAAATATTAAATTTCCTCAATATAGCAGTTTTAGGAATGGGAAAAAATGCTTATGATAAAATTCTTATACAAAAAGTAAAATCAAAAGCAAGCATCATAGCTCTCTATAATATAATGAGAGCAGGGAGTATTAGAGGGAGAGGCTTAATATAAAAAATGTTGGCACCAAGAACAACGCACTGAAAAAACACAACTTGCATCATAACAGGTACGACTTCCCGCCAAAAAACAAAATTAATTTCTTTCATAATGGGAAGAGTCCATGAGCTAGTGATGTATGGGATATACATTCCTACCAGGAGGGGAAAAAGTTTCACAAACCTCAAAATACCTATAAATACACCTCCCACCACACTCACACCTTAGTTTAACACATAGCCAAGTAGTGAGGTGTAAAAAGGAGTAAAAAAGCATACAAAGAGAGGATCTGGAAATCAAATTGTGCTTTTATACAAAAAAATATAATCACCAAAAACAGGGTGGGCCTCACGGACTCTTCCCATTATGAAATAAATTAATTTATCAGGTAAATTCTTATATAAATATTGTTTTCTTTCATGTAAATAGCAAGAGTCCATGAGCTAGAGATGTATGGGATAAAATACCCAAGATGTGGAAGTCCACAGAAGAGTCACTATAAAGGGAGGGATAAAGTAAAAACAGCTATATCCACTGAGAAATTAAATCCAAACAAAAAATAAGTTTTTCTATAAATTTCAAGAAAAAAAACTTAAAATATAAGCAGATGAATTAAACTGAGAAAGCTGCCTGAAGAACTTTTCTACCAAAGACTGCTTCAGAAGAAGCAAATACATCAAAATGGTAAAAGTTAGCAAATGTATGCAAAGAAGACCAGGTTGCTGCTTTGCAAATCTGATCAACTGAAGCTTCATTCTTAAAAGCCCACAAAGTGGCAACTGATCTAGTAGAATGAGCTGTAACTGTTTGAGGCAGAGACTATCCAAATAAGCCTTGTGAATAAAAAGCTTTAACCAAGATGCCAAAGAAATGGCAGAGGCTTTATGACCTTTCCTAGAACCAGAAAATACATCAAATAGACTAGAAGTCTTCCTGAAATCATTAGTAGCCTCAACATAGTATTTCAAAGCTCTTACCACATCCAAAGAATGTAACAATTTCTCAAGAGAATTTTTAGGATTCGGACACAAAGAAGGAACAACAATTTCCCTACTAATGTTAGAATTCACAACCTTAGGAAGAAATTTAAACAAAGTCCGCAAAACAGCTCAATCCTGATGGAAAATCAGAAAAGGAGACTCACAAGAGAGAGGAGACAATTCAGAAACTCTTCTAGCAGTAGATATAGCCAAAAGGAATAAAGTAGTTTAATATCCAAAGAATGCATAGGCTCAAAAGGAGGAGCCTGTAAAGCCTTCAAAACTATGTTAAGAATTCCATGGAGGAGAAATAGACTTAATAACAGGCTTGATACGGACCAAAGCCTGAACAAAACAGTGAATATCAGGAAGTTTAGCAATCTTTCTATGAAATAACACAGAAAGAGCAGAGATTTGTCCCTTCAAAGCACTTGTAGACAAACCTTTAGCCAAACCATCCTGATGAAACTAAAATTCTAGGAATTCTAAAAGAATGCCAAGAAAATTTATGAGAAGAAAACCATGAAATATAGGTTTTCCAAACCCGATAATAAATCTTCCTTGAAACAGACTTACGAGCATGCAACATAGTATTACTCACTGAGGCAGAGAAACCTCTATGACTAAACACTAAACATTCAATTTCCATAGCTTCAAATTTAGGGATTTGAGATCCTGATGGAAAAACGGCCCTTGAGACAGAAGGTCTGGCCTTAAAGGAAGTAACCAAGGTTGACAACTGGACATCCAGACAAGATCTGCATACAAAAACTTGTGAGGCCATGCTGGTGCTAACAGAAACACATGCGATTGTTCCATTATGATCTTGGAGATTACCCATGGAAGAAGAACTAGAGGCGGAAAAATATAAGCAAGTTGGTAAGATCAAGGAACTGCTAACGCATCCACCATCTCCGCCTGAGGATCCCTGGACCTGGAAAGGTATCTGGGAAGTTTCTTATTTAGATGGGAAGCCATCAGATCTATTTCTGGAAGACCCCACATCTGCACAATCTGATTAAACACATCTGGATGAAGAGACCACTCCCCCAGATGTAAAGTCTGATGACTGAGATAATCCGTTTCCCAATTGTCTACACCTGGGATATGAATCACAGAAATTAGACAAGAGTTGGATTCCGCCCAAGAAAGTATCCGTGATACGTCTTTTGCTAAAGGACTGCGAGTCCCTCCCTGATAATTGACATATGCCACAATTGTGATATTGTCTATTAAAGAGAGAACTTTTCATTTGCTTTCAGACAGAGGCCAAGCCTGAAGAGCCCTGAAAACAGCACGGAGTTATAAGATATCGATTGGTAACCTCGTCTCTAGAGGATTCTAAACCCCTTGTGCTGTCAGAGACCCCCAGACAGTTCCCCAACATGAAAGACTTGCATCTGATGAGACTACAGTCTAGGATGGACAAACAAAAAGAGGTCCCTTGAACAATACGATGATGGTCTAACCACCAAGTCAGAGAGAGTAGAATCCTGGGATTTAAGAATATCAATTTTGATATCCAAGTATAATCCCTGCACCATTGATTCAGCATGCAAAGCTGCAGAGGTCTAATATGAAAACGAGCAAAGGGGATTGCATCCGATGCTGCAGTCATGAGACCTAAAACTTCCATGCACATAGCCACTGAAGGGAATGATCGAGACTGAAGGTTTCGACAGGCTGAAACCAATTTCTTTCGTCTCTTGTCTTTTAAAGACAGAGTCATGGACACTGAATCTATCTGGAAACCTAAAAAGGTGACCCTTGTCTGAGGAATGAAGAAACTCTTTGGTAAATTAATCCTCCAACCATGTCTTTGAAGAAACAACACTTGTTGATTAGTGTGAGATTTTGATAAATGAAACGATTGAGCCAGTACCAAGATATTGTCCAAATAAGGAAACACTGCAATACCCTGCTCTCTGATTACAGATAGAAGGCCACCGAGAACCTTCAAAAAGATTCTTGGAGCTGTCGCTAGGCCAAATAGAAGAGCGACAAATTGGTAATGCTTGTCTAGAAAAGAGAATCTCCGAAACCGATAGTGATCTGAATTGGAATATGAAGAAAAGCATCCTGTAAGTCTATTGTGGACATGAAATTGCCTTGCTGAACAAAAGGCAGAATAGTCCTTATAATCACCATCTTCAAAGTTGGGACCCTTCCAAAACGATTAAAAAAATTCAGATCCAGAACTGGTCTGAAAGAATTTTCTTTCTTTGGGACAATGAATAGATTTGAATAAAAACCCAGACCCTGTTCCTGAAGTGGAACTGGTATAATCACCCCTTAAAGCTCCAGATCTGAAACACACTTCAGAAAAGCCTGAGCTTTCACAGGATTTGTCGGAACATGAGAAAGAAAGATGAGGTCTTACTCTGAAACCTATTCGATACCCTTGAGAGACAATGCTATGAATTTTTTTAACAGAATCTGACCAAATGTCTTTCAATCTGCCAAAATAATTTCAATCTGCCCCCCACCAGTTGAACTGGAATGACTGCCGCACCTTCATGCAGACTTGGGGGCTGGCTTTGGTTTCTTAAAAGGCTTGGATTTATTCCAACTTGAAGACAGCTTCCAATTGGAACCAGAGTCCTTAGGGGAAGGAGAGGTTTTCTGTTCTCTATTCTGACGATAGGAACGAAAACGATTAGAAGCTTTACCCTTAGATTTTTTTATCTTGAGGCAAAAAAATCCCTTTCCCCCCCAGTAATAGCGGAAATAATAGAATCCAACTGAGAACCAAATAAATTATTACCCTGGAAAGATAGAGATAGCAATCTTGATTTAGATACCAGGTCAGCATTCCAAGATTTAAGCTATTAAGCTCTTCTATTTAAAATAGCTAAAGATATTGATTTAACATCAATCTTGATTATATTAAAAATAGCATCACAGATAAAATGATTAGCATGTTGAAGAAAATGAATAATGCTAGACAAATCAGGATCTGCTTCCTGATGTGCTAAGCTATCCAACCAAAAAGTTGATGCAGCTGCAACATCAGCCATAGAAATGGCAGGCCTGAGAATATACAAAAAAAAAATCCAAGAGTGTGGCAGCACAACAAATTTTATTAGGAACACACAAGGAAAAACAGCAGAGCAATGTTTCGGGAGTGTTTCCCTTTGTCAAGCTTGACAAAGGGAAACACTCCCAAAACGTTGCTCTGCTGTTTTTCCTTGTGTGTTCCTAATAAAATTTGTTGTGCTGCCACACTCTTGGATTTTTTGCATATTTGAAGGGGTTTCTGGTGCCCCTGTGGCCTGCATACAGTACCCTCAGTGCTGGACCTTTGTTGGATTCAGGCTTGAGAATATACCCAGAATGTAAATAAGCTTTCCTTAGATAAGATTCAATCTTCCTATCTAAAGGATCTTTAAAAGAAGTACTATCTTCCATAGGAATAGTAGTACATTTGGAAAGAGTAGAAATAGCCCCATCAACCTTAGTGACTTTTACCCAAAACTCCAAATTAGCCACTAGTAAAGAATATAACTTCTTGAACCTAGAAGAAGGATTAAAAGAAGCACCAGGTTTAGACCATTCCCTAGCAATCACATCAGAAACAGCATCTGGAACAGGGAAAACCTCAGGAGTAATCATAGGAGGTTTAAAAACAGAATTTAAACTCTTACTGGATTTGTTATCAAGAGGATCAGACTCCTCAATATCCAAAGTAACCAATACTTCTTTCAATAAAGAACGAATATATTCAATATTAAAGAGATAAGAAGATTTATCAATTTCAATGTCTGACGTAGGATCTTCTGAACCAGAGAGATCCTCTTCAGAGGAGGATATTTCCGTATGTTTTCGGTCATTACAAATTTCATCAGAATTATGAGAAGTTTTAAAAGATCTTTTACATTTATTAGAAGGTGGAATAGCAGACATACCCTTCTGAATTGCATCAGCAATATCATTTTTCATATCAACAGGGATATCATGTACATTAGATGTTGAGGGAACAACAGGTGCTGTACTAGTACTAATAGAAACATTATCGGCATGCAAAAGCTTATCATGACAACTGTTACATAATAAAGCCGGAAATCTCAGCTTGCTTACAACAGATACACTTAGCTTTGATAGAACTGTGTTCAGGCAGCAAGGTTCCTACAGTAGCTTCTGAGGCAGGATCAGACTGAGAAATCTTTGCAAAAATGAAAAAGAAAAAATAACATTTAAACAAACATCAAATTTCCTCATATAGCAGTTTCAGGAATGGGAAAAAATGCATATGCTAAAATAGGCAGAAAAGCAAACAGCATAGCCCGCTAGATTAAAAAAAAGAGCAAAAGCATAAAGGAAGTGGGGTAAAAATAACTAAAAAATATTTGGCGCCAGGTTAAATTCTCCCATAAACATAATTTCCATTCTGAAACTGTGTGACTGCAAAGGGAAATATTAACAGACCTGACTCAAGGCTATTTTAGGCAAAATACATTAAGAACTTTATAATAAAAAGTGCCTTCCATAGCTGAGAGTGTCTTAAAAATGATATATACTTACCAGAAGACACACATCCACATATAGCAGACAGCCAAACCAGTACTAAATCATATCAGCAGCGGTAATGGTAGAGGAGTATAATGTCGATCTGTAAAAGGAGGCAGCAGATGAATTCCCGCGACCGAATTTACAGAGAGCCCTAGAATAGATTTCCCATAGGCGAAAACATGATATCAGGCAATTCTCCCTTCACATCCCTCAGACAAACACTGTACTTAGAGAGGAACTGGGCTTCAATATGCTTAGAAGCACCTTTCACAGAAGAAATCAAGCACATCATGCTTCACCACCTCCTAAGGAGGCAAAGTTTGTAAAACTGAGGTATGAGTGAGTTAGGAGGTGTATTTATAGGCATTTGAGGTTTGGGAAACTTTACCCCATCCTGGTAGGAATATATATGTATAGTTAATATCAATGATGGGAAAAACAAGTGTTCTAGCTCTCTGAAAAAATATGAGAGCACAGAGTGAAGTAGGAGTGGCTTTGCCAGAAAAAAGACACAAAATGATGACACGTCATGACGAAGTAAGTAGTGCCATCACATGCGCGATATTTGAGTGTGAAATTGAAAAAGGAACCTCCGAGAAAGCAGAGGTAATAAGGGCCTAAATGTAAGCGTTTTTAAATAATAAATAAAAACCCCACATTCAAATTTCTAAGCATAATTTCCAATACTGATGCTGTATTTCATGACACTTAAAAGAAAATAAAAACAACCTGTCTCATGGCATATATATATATATATATATATATATATATATATGGGAGTACATAAAGTCGAGCACTCTATAGTCCATCAAAGCTGGGGTGCATCCCACATAATATATAAATGATAAGACCAAAGAGAGCACTCGCCATTAATAAAAATATTTTTTCCAATGTGCTGTAAACGTTTTCGGGGAGTGACCCCATCATCAGACAGAAAGTATAAAGCAAGTGTACTCACCAAACAATTCAGTAAAAGTGCTAGTGTGGATCGGCCGCCGGTCCCTGTGGGAGAAAACTGCTCCAGAAGTGGAGATGACGTCATCACGCCGGGTTCCGGCGGCTTACCAGGTGTTCAATTGGACAGTGAAGGTGTAAACAGAGGGGTTGTCATTGTATTGAATGATACTAGGTTACGGGGCATTAATACATATTGTATAAGCCTGTGAGGAATGCCCAAAATGTAAAAAAGTGTTATCAAAATACAGAGTGTATTACATTGTGACATAGTGAAAGTTATTATTATAGTAACCAAACAATAAACAACCTAAAGACAACCTAAGGTTAAAAACAATTTTATGGAGATGGCCAAAGAGGGTAATAATCAAAAAGATAATAAACAAAAAGATAATAATCAAAAAGTCAATATTGAGATGGATAGAAGCACAGAAGAAGGAAGGGAAGAAAAAAAAGAGAAAAAGAAAGAAAGAAGAGGAAAAAAGGGGGGAGAGAAAAATAGGTGGGACGTATACACACTGTCATACTTGGCAATCAATTGTGCTGATAATAAATGTATTTGCACAAAAGAGGTATATTGTAGGGGCCAATGGTTGGGGTCCCAGACGGGTATTTCACTGGCTACGGGGCATCCATGCTAGGGGGTAAATAAACGTATTAACCAGTTTTTCAAAACCAGAGGCTAGGTATACAATAACTCCTAAATTAAATATGTAGAGTGTGTATAAGAATGTAAAGAAATCTAGAAAAAGGGGGGAGGGGGAAAAGAGAGCCAAAGTATGAGTTGGTTGTATTTGGCTTGAGTCTAAGTTGTATGGGAGCTTAATGTCAGAATAATAAACTACTAAATTAGACAGATATGTTCAGTAACAGGACCCTCACAGAGATTGAATTCAGGGTCCTAAATAAAGGACTTACCTTTATACCAACATGTTGTACTGATGACTTTGCCCTCTTTGTAGATCTCCAGAGATTTCAGAGACAGCTCAAACTGAAGGAATATTTTGGCAACACAACTGCCATGGAACAATATACATTTAAGAAAAGGTCCACATTTGACCCCAGCAGTACCAACTCTAGCATCCGCAATTACCAACGGCTAACCCATGCAGAAATGGAAAACTGCATACGGGATAACAAGGATACAGGGTACAATAATCTCTCGAAAGTGGAACGCCAGGCAGTCAAAACCCTGGAAGAGGACCCAAATATAATAATACGAGAGGCTGATAAAGGAGGGGCCATTGTCATACTAAATTATAAGGACTACCGTGAAGAAGCATTATCTCAATTGGATGATACCTCAGTTTATCGGAAACTTCCAATGAATTCGACAACCACACTCAAAAGAACAATTGACACCTACCTGGACAAAATACAACAAGAAGGACAAATCACCATACAAGAAAGGGACTATTTTAAGACCTCCCATCCAAGACTACCGGTTCTATATATAGTCCCTAAAATCCATAAATCTCTTGAACATCCCCCGGGCAGGCTGATCGTATCAGCTATACAGTTGCTGCTTCAACCAATAGCCTGTTTCGTGGACACATACCTACAGCCTCTAGTGAGGAGAATAGGATCTTACTTTTTAGACTCCAACATGCTTCTTACCATCAGTAAACGGTTTGACAACATACAGGAGAATGACATCTTAGTGACTCAGGATCTGACAAGTCTTTATACCATCATACCCCATCAACTGAGATTAAAAGCCATTACCAACCAACTCCTTCGATACCCATATGTGGGACCTTCGATCAATATACTACTAACCTTATTGGAATTCTGCTTAAGCTATAATTATTTTAAATTTGAAAAGAACATCTACCTCCAACTAACAGGCATGGCGATGAGGTCCAATGTGGCCCCATCTTACGCAAATTTATTTATGGCGAAATTTGAGGAACAAGATACACATCTATTCCGGGACACCAGGATCATTCTATTCAGATGCTATATAGATGATCTGATACTTATATGGAGGGGCTCCAAACAGGAATTACTTGAGTGGTACCAGACACTCAATATGATATGCCCAGCTCTAAAATTTAATATTAATTACAGTAAGGATACAGTAGATTTCCTGGATCTTCGACTATATAAAAAGGAGGGAACACTACAGTCCACACTCTATAGGAAGACCACACACCACAATTCAATCCTGCACTACACAAGCTGTCATCCCCCGGCCCTCAAAAAAGCACTGCCCATCTCACAACTCAAAAGAGTAATAAGGAATAACATAGAACAGCCCAATACCATCATACAACTGAATGAGATGCAAGACAGATTCCAACAGAGGGAATATCCAGCAAAAGCACTGCAGAAAATTAAAGAACATCAGCTGCAAAAACAGGAAACAGTGGAAAAGGAAAATACAGAGACACGCATGACATTTGTCACGACCTATACCCATGATAAACAGGGGATATCCAGACAATTACAAAAAAACTGGCAGATAATTGCTACTGATAACAACCTGCCATTAGTAAACATGCCAGTTCCAAGAGTGGGATTTAAAAGAGCAAGATCCGTCAAGGACAGTTTGGTACATACGGATCCAACCCATTGTTACCAAAAAGCCACTTGGTTGCAAGGGAAACCAGGGTGTTATCGATGCCTAGGATGTACCACCTGTAACGGCTTAATTACAGGCCCCTATTTTACACACCCACAATGTGGCAAGAAATACTACCACAAGAATAGGCTTACGTGTATCACAGTACATGTAGTCTATCTGCTTCATTGCAACTGTGGTCTATTCTATGTGGGCAAGACGACAGACGACCTCCACACAAGAATGGCCAACCACAGATCGGCAATTAGGACTGCCTTAGATAGAGGCCAGACAGACCAACCGGTGGCCAGACATTTTCTCCAAAAGGGCCACACAGTTAAAGATCTTAGATATACTCTTATAGATCATGTACCCCCACTAACAAGAGAAGGAGAGAGGGGCATATTACTCTTACAACGAGAGGCCAGATGGACCTATGAACTGGGCACCCTGGTCCCTAATGGGCAAAATACCCACCTTGGTTGGCACTGCTTCCTGTAACTAATAATTAATGGATGGCCTTAATAAATTTCCAGCAAGATATCTCCTACCAGAACTTTATCCCCACATATGTTTATGTATTTCCATATCTGTCTAATTTAGTAGTTTATTACTCATACTTTGGTTCTCTTCTCCCCCTCCCCCCTTTTTCTAGCTTTCCTTACATTCTTATACATACTCTACATATTTAATTTAGGAGTTATAGTATATCTAGCCTCTGGTTTTGAAAAACTGGTTAATACGTTTATTTACCCCCCTAGCATGGATGCCCCGTAGCCAGTGAAATACCCGTCTGGGACCCCAAGCATTGGCCCCTACAATATACCTCTTTTGTGCAAATACATTTATTATCAGCACAATTGATTGCCAAGTATGACAGTGTGTATACGTCCCACTTATTTTTCTCTCTGCCCTTTTTTTCCTCTCCTTTCTTTCTTTTTCTCTTCCCTTCCTCCTTCTGTGCTTCTATCCATCTCAATATTTACTTTGATTCTTATCTTTTTGATTATTACCCTCTTTATCCATCTCCGTAAAATAGTTTTCAACCTTAGGTTCTTTATTGTTTGGTTACTATAATAACAACTTTCACTATGTCAAAATGTAATACTCTCTGTATTTTGATAACACTTTCTTTTACATTTTGGGCATTCCTCACAGGCTTGTACGATATGTATTAATGCCCCGTAACCTAGTATCATTCGATACCATGACAACCCCTTTGTTTACACCTTCACTGTCCAATTGAACACCTGGTAAGCCGCCGGAACCCGGCGTGATGACGTCATCTCCACTTCCGGTTTCGGAGCGGCGTTCTCCCGCGGAGACCGGCGGCCGATCCACACTAGCACTTATACTGTATTGTTTCGTGAGTACACTTGCTTTATACTTTCTGTCTGATGACGGGGTCACTCCCCGAAAACGTTTACAGCACTTTGGAATAAATATTTTTATTAATACAGTACATACACACACACATAAACATTAAGAACTTTACAAAATAAAGGTCATTTCCATAGCCGAGAGTGTCCTTTAAAAAAGATATATACTTACCTGAAGACACCTATCCACATATAGCAGACAGCCAAACCAGTACTGAAACATATCAGCAGAGGTAATGGTAGAGGCGTATAATGTCGATCTGCAAAGGGAAGCAGCAGATGAATCCCTGTGACTGAATTTACAGAGATCCTTATGAATAGATTTCCCATAGGTGAAAACATGGCGCCATCAGGCAATACACCCTTTACATCCCTCAAACACTGTACTTAGAGAGGAACTGGGCTTCAATATGCTTATAAGCACCTTTCACTGAAGAAATCAAGCACATCATGCTTCACCCCCTCCTAAGGAGGCAAACTGGGGTATGAGTAAGGTGGGAGGTGTATTTATAGGCATTTGAGGTTTGGGAAACTTTGCCCCCTCCTGGTGGGAATGTATATCCCATCAGTAACAAGCTCATGAACTCTCGCCACCTATATACAAGAAATATATATATATATGTGTGTTTATACCAAATACCTGCATGTAAAATACATATCTATACCTATATGAATAGATATGCATGTATAGGTAAATACACACATATAGAAATATCTATTTAAGAATTAAAAGAACATTATTCTGTAAATAAAAAACATTGTAATGTTAAATATGTACAGTATATATACAGTAAAACACAAATACATATACATACTTTTAAATGGAATTTTGATGTGTTTTGTGCAACTTTTTATTTGTGTGCAACAGTTAACCAGTAGTGATGTCGCGAATAGTTCGCCGGCGAATAGTTCCCGGCGAACATTGCTTGTTTGCATTCGCCGCAGCGGGCGAACATATGCGATGTTCGATCCGCCCCCTATTCGTCATCATTGAGTAATACTTTGATAATAATAATTATTTGATAATTTTAATACAGACCCTCCCTCCCAGACCCTCCTACCTCCTGGACAGCATCCATTTTAGATTCATTCGGAGCCTGCATTCTTAGTGAGAGGAGGGACAGTGTAGCTGCTGCTGATTTAATAGGGAAATCGATAGCTAGGCTAGTGTATTCAGTGTCCACTACAGTCCTGAAGGACTCATCTGATCTCTGCTGTAAGGACAGCACCCCAAAAAAGTCCTTTTTAGGGCTAGAACATCAGTCTGCTTTTTTTTTTTCCTGTGTAATCTAATTGCAGTTGCCTGCCTGCCAGCGTGTGTGTCAGGTTTACAGCGTATACTGTGCCTACTTGCCCAGTGCCACCACTCATATCTGGTGTAACTGTAGTGCAGATTTTAAAAAAACACTTTTTTGACTGTGTTAAATAATAGCAGTCAGTTTCCTTCACACGTGTGCGTTTCAGTGCCTGCCTGCCAGGGCACAGTGTCACCCCTGTGCAACTCATATCTGGTGTAACAGTAGTGTAGATTTAAAAAAAACAACACTTTTTTGACTGTGTTAAATAATAGCAGTCAGTTTCCTTCACACGTGTGCGTTTCACTGCCTGCCAGGGCACAGTGTCACACCAGTGCAGCTCATATCTAGTTTAACAGTAGTGTACATTTAAAAAAAACAACACTTTTTTGACTGTGAAATAATAGCAGTCAGTTTCCTTCACACGTGTGCATTTCAGTGCCTGCCTGCCTGGGCACAGTGTCACCCCAGTGCAACTCATATCTAGTGTAACAGTAGTGTAGATTAAAAAAAAAAAAAAAACACTTTTTTTGACTGTGTTAAATAATAGCAGTCAGTTTCCGTCACACGTGTGCGTTTCAGTGCCTGCCAGTAAATTTTAAAAAAAAATACAATTTTGACTGTAATAGATTGAATACCAGTTAGTTGTCTGCAAGCATGTGTGTCAGGCCTACAGCGTCTACTCTGCCAACTTCTGCCAGTGCACAGTGCCACTCATATCTGTTGTCACAGTAGCTTGCACGCATAGTACCACTAATCGGAAAAAAAATGACAGGCAGAGGCAGGCCACCCCGCAGGGGCCGTCGTGTTCGTGGTGCTGTGACACGTACCCTGAACTAGAACAGTTCTGAGGACATAGTTGACTGGCTAACACAGGACACCCAATCTTCTACAGCTTCCACTTGGAACCTTGACGCACCATCCTCCTCCAGCTTAGCTTCGGGCACCTCTCAAGTTACCACTCGCCTGTCTGCCACCACCACCAACACTAGCACCACAGCCACTTCACTTGATCTGTCAGAGGAGTTATTTACACATCAGTTGGAAGAAATGAGTGATAGTGATGCACAACCATTATTGCCAGAGGATGTAGATAACAGGGATATGTCTCAGTCAGGCAGCATTACACACATGGACGTACGGTGTGATGATGATGATGTTGTACCCACTGCTGCTTCCTTTGTTGAGTTGTCAGATACAAGTGAAGCGGTTGATGATGACGATGCGTCCGTGGATGTCACGTGGGTGCCCGCTAGAAGAGAAGAAGAATAGGGGGAAAGTTCAGATGGGGAGACAGAGAGGAGGAGGAGACGAGTTGGAAGGAGGGGGAGGTCGTCACAAGGAGCTAGTGGCACAGTCAGACAGCATGCATCGGCACCCGGGTCAGCCAGACAGCACGCCAATCAACGCATGCTGTTGCCACCACCAGAATGCCGTCATTGCAGAGCTCAGCAGTGTGGCATTTTTTTTGTGTGTCTGCCTCTGACAACAGCAATGCCATTTGCAACCTGTGCCAAAAGAAACTGAGTCATGGAACATCCAACACCCACCTAGGCACAACTGCTTTGCGAAGGCACATGATCGCACATCACAAATGCCTATGGAATCAACACATGAGTACAAGCAGCACACAAACTCAAAACCGCCATCCTCCTCCTGGTCCAGCATCTTCAGCCACATCAACCACTGCTGTCCTCCTTGCCTCCTCTCAACCATCCGCCACTCCGTGTCTCACCTTGAGCAGTTCCTGCTCATCTGCCCACAGTCAGGTGTCTGTCAAGGACATGTTTGAGCATAAGAAGCCAATGTCACAAAGTCACCCCCTTGCCCGGCATCTGACAGCTGGTTTGACTGAACTCTTAGCCCACCAGCTTTTACCATACAAACTGGTGGAGTCTGAGGCGTTCAAAAAATTTGTAGCTATTGGGACACCGCAGTGGAAGGTATCCGGCCGAAATTTCTTTGCACAAAAGGCAATCCCCAACCTGTACTCGATTGTGCAAAAGGAAGTAATGGCATTTCTGGCACACAGTGTTGGGGCAAGGGTCCATCTGACCACTGATACCTGGTCTGCAAAGCATCGTCAGGGCAGGTATATCACCTACACTGCGCATTGGGTAAACCTGGTGATGGCTGCCAAGCATGGAATGCGTGGCTCTGCAGAGGAGTTGGTGACACCGCCACGACTTGCAGGCAGGCCTGCTGCCACCTCCTCTACTCCTCCTACTCCATCCTCTTCCATAACCTCCTCGGCTGAGTCCTCTTTTGCTGCTGCTGCATCTTGCTCCACATCAACGGCACCCCCCCAGTTCCCCAGGTACTATTCCACATCCCAGATACGGCAGTGTCACGCTGTCTTGGGGTTGACTTGCCTGAAAGCAGAGAGTCACACCGGACCAGCACTCCTGTCCACCCTGAACGCACAGGTGGATCAGTGGCTGACTCCGCACCAACCGGAGATCGGCAAAGTGGTTAGTGACAAAGGAAGAAATTTGGTGGCGGCATTGAATTTGGGCAAGTTGACACATGTGCCGTGCATGGCACATGTGTGTAATCTGATCGTACAATGCTTTGTGCATAATTACCCAGGCTTACAGGACGTCCTACACAGCCATGGCGCACTTTACAGATATCCAGCGGCGAAACAACATGCCAGTGAGGCACTTGATTTGCGACAGCCCGACACATTGGAATTCAACACTCCTAATGTTCGACCGCCTGATCCAACAAGAAAAAGCCGTTAACGACTATTTGTATGACCGGGGTGCTAAGACAGCCTCTGTGGAGCTGGGAATTTTTTTGCCACGTTACTGGACGCTCATGCGCAATACCTGTAGGCTCATGCATCCTTTTGAGGAGGTGACAAACCTAGTCAGTTGCACCGAAGGCCCCATCAGCGACATCATACCATTTGTTTTCTTCCTGGAGCGTGCCCTGCGAAGAGTGCTGGATCAGGCCGTAGATGAGCGTGAAAAGGAAGAGGAAGAGTTGTGGTCACCATCACCACCAGAAACAGCCTTATCAGCATTGCTTGCTGGACCTGCGGCAACGCTGGAAGAGGATTGTGACGAAGAGGAGTCAGAGGAGGAATGTGGCTTTGAGGAGGAGGAGGAAGACCAACCACAACAGGCATCCCAGGGTGCTCGTTGTCACCTATCTGGTACCCGTGGTGTTGTACGTGGCTGGGGGGAAAAACATACCTTCAGTGAGATCACTGAGGATGAGGAACGGGACCATGAGTAGCTCGGCATCCAACCTTGTGCAAATGGGGTCTTTCATGCTGTCGTGCCTGTTGAGGGACCCTCGTATAAAAAGGCTGAAGGAGAACGACCTGTACTGGGTGTCCACGCTACTAGACCACCGGTATGAGCATAAAGTGCCTGAAATGTTGCCGAATTACCGCAAGTCAGAAAGGATGCAGCAGTTCCAAAATAAATTAAAAAGTATGCTTTACACAGCGTATAAGGGTGATGTCACAGCACAACGGGAATCTAACAGGGGAAGAGTTGAAAGTAATCCTCCTCCCCCTGGCAAGGACAGGACGCTATACAGACATGTTGTTGATGGAGGACATGCAGAGCTTTTTAAGTCCTACTAATCGCCACAGCCCTTCAGGGTCCACCCTCAGAGAACAGGTAGCAGACTACCTCGCCTTAACTGCAGATATAGACACTCTGTGGAGCGATGAACTCCTTGACTACTGGGTGTGCAGGCTTGACCTGTGGCCTGAGCTATCCCAATTTGTGATAGAACTTCTGGCCTGCCCCGCTACAAGTGTCCTGTCAGAAAGGACCTTCAGTGCAGCAGGAGGTATTGTCACTGAGAAGAGAAGTCACCTAGGTCAAAAAAGTCTAGATTACCTCACCTTTATTAAGATGAATGAGGGATGGATCCCGAAGGGACTGACAGTGGGCGATACATTCGACTAAAAAAGGCTTGATGAGATGAGCTGCCTTGGGCTAAAAATGGTCCACACGCTGCTGTATCTCTGAATGCCGGATGACTTGCGTGACTTATCCGCCACCAACTAGGGTTCAAGCCGCAATGTTTTAGGGCACTTTCTGCCTGGGAAACAAACATCAATTTTTCTGGCTGCTGCTACAGCAGCGGCTGCAACAATACCTAATTTTTCAGGCATGTGTACACATGCCTAATTTTTCTGGCCTCTGGTGCTGCACTGTGGCTTCAAAAACCAAACAAAAAAAAAGGCGCATAACAGGGATTAAACTGATAGGAATAGTACTATTTAACACACCACTCCTATCTGGTGGCACATTAGATTGCACGCGCAGTGCCCCAAATTTGAAGTAGGAGGTCCGACCAAGCATCTTTTTCCATCTCCCGGTTCCTAAAATTGAGGCCATATACACGTCCCCTGATAGGGGACGTAACAGGGACTAAACTGATAAGAATAGAACTACTTAACACACCACTCCTATCTGGTGGCACAATAGATTGCACGCACAGTGCCCCAAATTTGAAGTAGGAGGACCGACCAAGCATCTTTTTCCATCTCCCGGTTCCTAAAATCGATGCCATATACACATCCCCTGATAGGGGATGTAACAGGGATTAAACTGATAAGAATAGAACTACTTAACACACCACTCCTATCTGGTGGCACATTAGATTGCACGCGCAGTGCCCCAAATTTGAAGTAGGTGGACCGACCAAGCATCTTTTTCCATCTCCCGGTTCCGAAAATCGATGCCATATACACGTTCCCTGATAGGGGACGTAACAGGGATTAAACTGATAAGAATAGTACTACTTAACACACCACTCCTATCTGGTGGCACATTAGATTGCATGCGCAGTGCCCCAAATTTGAAGTAGGAGGACCGACCAAGCATCTTTTTCCATCTCCCGGTTCCTAAAATCGATGCCATATACACGTCCCCTGATAGGGGACGTAACAGGGATTAAACTGATAAGAATAGTACTACTTAACACACCACTCCTATCTGGTGGCACATTAGATTGCACGCGCAGTGCCCCAAATTTGAAGTAGGAGGACCGACCAAGCATCTTTTTCCATCTCCCGGTTCCTAAAATCGATGCCAAATACACGTCCCCTGATAGGGGACGTAACAGGGATTAAACTGATAAGAATAGTACTACTTAACACACCACTCCTATCTGGTGGCACATTAGATTGCACGCGCAGTGCCCCAAATTTGAAGTAGGAGGACCGACCAAGCATCTTTTTCCATCACCCGGTTCCTAAAATCGATGCCATATACACGTCCCCTGATAGGGGACGTAACAGGGATTAAACTGATAGGAATAGTATTACTTAACAACACCTTATAATAACACAGAGAGAGTCAATGCAGAGAGAGGAGTCTGAAGAAGAGGAGTCAGAGGAGGAAGGTGGCTTTGAGGAGGTGGAAGACCAAACACAGTAGGTGTCCCAGGGGGCTTGTTGTCACCTTTTTGGGGACCCTTGGTGTTGTACGTGGCTGGGTGGAGGAAGAGACCTTCAATGACATCAGTGAGGACAAGGAACGGGACATGGCTAGCTTGGTATCCAACCTTGTGCAAATGGGGACACTACTACACTACCTGATTGATACAACATCATACCTGATGTTTTAAAGCACGTTATTCCAAACAATGTAGAAATGTTAGGTGATTTATGCCCTTTAAGGATTAAAACCAGACTCTGCATCAACTATGTAATTTTCCATGGGAGTTTTGCCATGGATCCCCCTCCGGCATGCCACAGTCCAGATGTTAGTACCCTTGAAACAACTTTTCCATCACTATTGTGGCCAGAAAGAGTCCTTGTGGGTTTTAAAATTCGCCTGCCTATTGAAGTCTATGGCGGTGCGCCCGGTTCGCCCGTTCGCGAACAGTTGCGGAAGTTTGCATTCGCTGTTCGCGAACGCAAAATTTTAGGTTCGCGACATTACTATTAACCAGAGCTCTGAGATTGCGCTATCCCAACGTGAGTTAAATTAAATTGTGCTTGAGCGAACAGGTTTACTTTTAACTCGTAATACGTGTGCTATTTCCGACACAGGCAAACACCCGCAATAAACCTGATTAACGTGCCATTCGTAATCCCCTGCCCTTATTTTGTAAGCAAGGATTACATGTTGCTTTGTTACTATCCATACTGTGTTCATTAAGTCGACTAAGGTTTGACAATCCCGGAATCCCATGTACATTTGACCAGGAGACTAAAAATCAAAATGCACAGCCACTGTACCTAGTGCTCAGCAAGTAGTATCCACCTAATATTTAGCCAGGTGATGGTAATAACGATAACTGGCAGGACAATGTATGCCCTTAATAATGTATTAATTAAATGTATAAGTTGTCTGGATATAGGTTATTTGACAAGGTTATTTTCTAACAATGAACCCTAAATATTTTAATAGTAACTATGGAAATTCTCTTATAGAAACAGACAAGAAAATGACACAGGAAACCATTTAAACAAATGTATATTAAGAATCACAAAATGCTGAACAAATTGGATCTTCCTCAGAGATAGTGCAATTAATAAGCTAAGAAAACAATTGCCTACAATATAGGACATATTCTCTGGTGTATGAGAGTTAATTGCAACATTGTCACATTGATATATAGCTACGTATCACAGGTCACTGTTCTGTACTCATATATTATCAAATTTAAAAGCGCATATCTGATTGTACCCAACCTTTAAACAACTAGAAGTACAAGTGAAAATTGATTTTATTTAAAGAAAAAGATTTCTGAATATGAAACAGATGTTTCAGTTATCATCGGGTCAGATAGTCAGAATAGCAAGGTTAGATGTCATTGCAAGGACCTATTGACACCATTCAATATAAAAAGCACGCTAGAGTGATCACAAGCTTAAGAATACTGGTTATAAAAACATTAATGGCTAAAGAAGCATAAACACATGGCTCATCTTAAAAGCAGTGTTGCCTGTTCAATAATATGTAAAGAAATATGTTTGCTTACAAGAATTAAAAATAAATAATTAGCGATACAAAATACAGTATTGCTTTTTTTCTGAAAAAGGTTTGTAAGAAGTAGGGTGGATAAAAAATGTATTAAATTCACTTAGCTAAATAAAATAAATTGCATTGATGAAAAAACACAATAGAGCATAATATTAAGTACAGACAAAATACAATAATAAGAATAAAAGCCAACATAAAAAAGAGTGCATTTTCCCCATTGTTTAAAGCTTTTATATTTTCCGAAACGTGAGTTCTATGTTAGGGGGATGTTATTGAAATGCGACTACATTTTGCTTGTTGTGCTAAAGGTTTTACACAATCCTATCGATCCAGACACATTTTTTTTTTACAAAATGATCTTTTACATGTATATTAAGTAAAAAATGGTCCTTTAAAACAAGAGTGGGGCACTGCAGAAATAGAGTTGCAGAGTTGTCGATGCTAAGAGGGCCACTCTGTGGCCCTCTCTGCATTGGCCAGCGATGGTGCAGTTAGTTGGTGTCAGGGTGCCAGGAATCAGACTGAGACGAGAAGTGCAAAAATAATCATACCTTTATTAATAGCAAAAAATAATAAAAAGTCCACAAGTCAAATAACAAGCCAGGAATCAAAACCAGAGCTGGTAGTCAGACGAGCCGAGTCAGGAGCCAAAGCGAATAGTCAGACGAGTCGGAATCAGGAACAAGGAAAACAGCAGAGTCAGGAACAAGCCAGGGATCAGGAACCAGGAAGGACGTCAGACAGCCAGGTAATACACAGGAACTCTCACAAACAGGTCTGAGACAACGCAAAGGCAAAGCATACTGAACAGAGGCCCTTTAAATAATAAGTGATGACATCACAAATCTGAGACTGCATCCTGTCTCACATGGATGATGCACACCAGTCTGGCCATAAAAGGAAGTGCAGGAATTGAGCAGCATCCCCCACAATGCACCATAGTCAGGAAGAGAGGTGAGTAAAATGGCTGCCAGCAGCACATGGCAAACACAACAGGGAAAAAACCCTGACAGTACCCTCCCCTCAACGACCCCTCCCCCACGGGAGGACAAAATGCTTATTGGGGAAATGAGCATGGAAGGCACGGAGGAGGGAGGGAGCATGAACATCAGAGGAGGGAACCCAAGAACGCTCCTCCGGACCGTAGCCTCTCCAGTGAACCAAATACTGTACATGGCCCCTGGACATACGAGAGTCAATAATGCTGCTGAAATCATACTCCTCATGGTTGTCAACAAAGATAGTATAAAGAATATTCCAGCCTACAATTTTCTTAAAAGACCTTTATTTCCCATGGGGTCCTGAGTAAAAAGTTACAACGTTTCAAGCCTCAGCCGGCTCTTAATCATGTACATGTACATGATTAAGAGCCTGCTGAGCCTTGAAACGTTGTAACTTTTTACTCAGGACCTCATGTGAAATAAAGGTCTTTTAAGAAAATTGGAGGCTGGAATATTATTTATACTTTGATTGATTGGGACCTGGCAAGTCCTTTATTCCGTGCCCCAATACAGAAGAAAAAGAAGGTGTGCTGTTTTTCCTAACCTTTTGGTGATTAAAGATGTCAACAAAGATAGGACGGGGACAAGGCAACACAGTGGTAAACCGATTACAAACCAATGGTTTCAAGAGGGAGACATGAAAAACATTGGAGATGCGCATAGCAGGAGGAAGGTCAAGAGCGTAGGCCACAGGATTAACCCGTCGGAGTATTCGAAAGGGACCAACATAACGGGGAGCCAATTTATTGGAAGGCACGCAAAGGTTCAAGTTGCGGGAGGACAGCCAAACTCTCTCACCTACCTGGTAGGAAGGTGCGGTCAGACGCCTACGATCAGCCTGGAACTTTTGGCGCTGCATAGAATGATGAAGGCAATCCTGAATCTGCACCCACGTGGAACGGAGTTGCTGGAGATGCTCCTCCAACGACGGTATACCCTCAGACATGAATGAATCGGGCAACAAGGATGGTTGAAACCCATAATTCACCATGACCGGGGATATCTTGGAGGAAGCATTAATAGCACTATTACGAGCAAACTCTGCCCAAGGTAACAGTTCAGACCAATTATTGTGGTGATCTGAGATATAGCAATGGAGGAACTGTTCCAGAGCTTGATTAGACCGTTCCGCAGACCCATTGGATTGAGGGTGATATGCCGAGGAGAAGGAAAGCTGGATCCCCATTTGAGCACAAAAGGAACGGCAAAATCTGTAGACAAACTGGCTACCCCAGTCCGACACTATCTCCTTGGGTAACCCATGTAAACGGAAGACCTCCCGGGCAAAAATTGAAGCAAGCTCCTGAGCGGTAGGTAGCTTCATCAAGGGAATGCAATGTGACATTTTAGAAAAACAGTCAACCACCATAAGGATAACAGTATTGCCATTGGAAACAGGGAGCTCGACAATGAAGTCCATGGAAAGATGTGTCCAAGGACGCTCACCATAGGTTGAAGAAGACCCACAGGAAGACATCGAGGAGTCTTATTCTGTGCACAAACTGAGCAGGAGGCAACATACGCAGCAACATCAGAATGAAGACCTGGCCACCAGAATTGTCGAGTGACAGACCAAATCATTTGGTTCTTGCCTGGGTGACCTGCGGCTTTAGGATAGTGGTAAGTATGCAAAAGTTTAGTTTGAAGATACTCAGGAACAAAACACTTACCACTAGGTTTCTCAGGAGGTGCATTGGTTTGTGCAGCCAGGATCTCCTCCCCCAAGGGAGAAGTCAAATTAGTAAGTATGGTAGCAAAAATATGGTCAGGAGGTATAACAGGAGTAGGTAAAGACTCCTCCTTGGACAGAGGCAAAAATTGTCGAGAGAGGGCATTAGCCCTAACATTCTTACTACTAGGCCAGTAGGAGACCACATAATTAAACCAAGACAAAAATAGCCCCCATCTGGCCTGTCGGGGCGACAAACGTTTTGCTTCAGATAGATAAGTTAAATTCTTGTGGTCAGTAAGAATGAGCACTGGCACGCTAGTACCCTCAAGAAGTTGCCTCCATTCCTTAAGTGCCAAAATTATGGCCAGTAATTCCCTGTTGCCAATTTCATAATGCACTCCGCTGGAGACAATTTCTTAGAGAAGAAACCACACGGATGCAAGGAACCGTCAGGCGTAGGACGTTGAGACAACAGGGCACCTACTCCAGTCTCAGACGCATCGAACTCAAGAACGAAAGGCAGGACAGGGTTAAGATGAGCCAGAACTGGAGCGGCAGCAAAGGCAGTCTTAAGACTATCAAAGGCCTTAATGGCAGTAGGTGACCAATGGAGTGGATCATTCTCTTTACGGGTCATGTCTCTCTGGTGTTAAATGCTGTTTTCCATTCATGGCCCTCCTTAATTCTTAACGAGATTGTACGCTCCTCTCAAATCAAGTTTAGTAAAACCGTAGCTCCCTTGAGGCGGTCAAAGAGTTCCGTAATAGGCGGAATAGGGTAAGCATTCTTAATGGTAAGACGATTAAGACCCCTATAATCGATACATGGTCTTAACTTGCCACCCTTTTTC
Organism: Bombina bombina; assembly: GCF_027579735.1. Lineage (NCBI taxonomy): Eukaryota > Metazoa > Chordata > Amphibia > Anura > Bombinatoridae > Bombina > Bombina bombina. The sequence continues at coordinate 466,030,564 of NC_069499.1, forward strand.
TTCACAAAGAAGAAGCCAGCCCCTGCAGGATGATCCCCCGCGACAGAGCATCGGCAACATACTCCATAGCACAATTCTCTGCAACAGACAGAGGGTACACCCGGCCCCAAGGAGGAATGGCTCTGGGTTGCAGGTCTATGGCACAATCGTAAGACCAGTGAGGAGGCAACGTACCGGCACGCACCTTGTCAAACACGTCTAGGAACTCTCGGTACTCATCTGGCAATTGAGAAACCGAAGAAGTGCACAAGACTTTAACTGGTTTCCGAAGACAAGTGGAAATACATTGCGGGGACCACAACAAAATTTTGGACCTGCGCCAGTCAAGACTGGGATTGTACTTTTGGAGCCAGGGATAACCCAGAACAACCGGAAAATGCGGATAGTTTATCACCTGGAACTGGAGGGTTTCAAAATGGAGAGCCCCAACAGACATGGACAACGGAGCAGTTTCGTGAGTAACGAGTGTGGGCTGAAGGGGCCTGCCATCAATGGCCTCAATAGCAAGCTGAACGGACGGAGGCAAAACAGGAATGGAGTGCTTTGATACAAAAGCACTGTCAATGAAATAGCCCGCAGCACCGGAGTCAACAAGAGCCTGAGTGACTATGGAGGAGTCCACCCAGGAAAGGACAACCATGACCAAAGGTTTCTCCTTAAGCGGTTCCGGGGACGAGGATAAACCACCCAAAGTCTGCCCCCAACAGGACCTTAGGTGTGAGCGTTTCCCGGCCGTGTAGGACAAGACTTCAAAAGGTGGCCCTGTAACCCACAATAGAGGCAGAGCCCCTCCCTCCTCCTAAAGGCCCTCTCTGCCGCGGAGAGACGCGTGAATCCCAGCTGCATCGGCTCAGCAGTACCTGGTGACTCGGGACCAGGAGGCATGGGATGAGAGGGAGGCATGGGTGGGAACGAACACGTAGGAGACAACGGAACAGGAGGCTTCCACAAGCGCTCCTTGAAAGAGGGCCTCTCTCTGAGTCTGATGTCAATTAGGATCAAAAAAGACACCAATGCCTCAAGATCCTCTGGTAAATCTCTGGCAGCAACTTCATCTTTAATCACATCAGAGAGCACATGAAAGAAGGCGGCAACTTGGGCTTCATTGTTCCAACCTACCTCTGCGGCAAGCGTATGGAACTCAATAGCATACTGAGCAACAGATCTTGTACCTTGCTGAATGGACATGAGTCGTTTAGCAGCAGAGGAGGAGCGAGCCGGAACATCAAATACCATTCGAAAGGAGGCCACAAATTCAGGGTAATTTGAAATCACAGGTTTATTAGTCTCCCACAAGGGATTAGCCCAGGCAAGAGCTGTGTCTGAGAGTAACGAGATGAGAAATCCCACCTTAGCTCTGTCAGAGGGAAACGCCTGAGGTAACATCTCAAAGTAAATGCCCACCTGGTTCAAAAACCCTCTGCACTGAATAGGATCGCCTCCATATCGCTGAGGTAGAGGTGCAGAACTGGACATGCTCCTGGTAGGCATAGGTGCAGCAGCAGAAACAGGAGCAGCCATAACTTGCGGGACACTTTGGTCCAAATGTGCAGTGCGAGTAGTGCAAATTGATCCAAGCTGTGATCCTGTACATCCATCCTGGAAATGATGGCAGGTAAAGGTGGATTATTAGCACCATCAGGATTCATGGCCTTTGCGTAATGTCAGGGTGCCAGGAATCAGACTGAGACGAGAAGTGCAAAAATAATCACACCTTTATTAATAGCAAAAAATAATAAAAAGTCCACAAGTCAAATAACAAGCCAGGAATCAAAACCAGAGCTGGTAGTCAGACGAGCCGAGTCAGGAGCCAAAATGAATAGTCAGACGAGCCGGAATCAGGAACAAGGAAAACAGCAGAGTCAGGAACAAGCCAGGGATCAGGAACCAGGAAGGACATCAGACAGCCAGGAAATACACAGGAACTCTCACAAACAGGTCTGAGACAACGCAAAGGCAAAGCATACTGAACAGAGGCCTTTTAAATAATAAGTGATGACATCACAATTCTGAGACTGCATCCTGTCTCACATGGATGATGCACACCAGTCTGGCCATAAAAGGAAGTGCAGGAATTGAGCAGCATCCCCCACAATGCACCATAGTCAGGAAGAGAGGTGAGTAAAATGGCTGCCAGCAAACACAACAGGGAAAAAACCCTGACAGTTGGTGGGTGGGAGTAGTAGAAGGGAGGCGGGGTGGGCGGGTTATCGCTGCAGGGACTTCCTGTTCCTGCAGTATGCGCAATACAAACGGCAGAGCATGAGGTGGGGGAGGGTGTGCGCGCACACTACATTAATGTGATAGAAGGAGAGGGAAATTAATTTTTGTAAAGGGATTGTGGAGGGGGGAGGGGGTTGGGGGGCAGCTACACTACAGAAAATGATTTAGCAAAAAAAACAAAAAAAAACATGTATTATGGAAAAATGGGTACTGGCAGATAGCTGCCAGTACCCAAGATGGTGGAAGATAAGTAGAGGGGGGAGGGTTAGAGAGCTGTATGGGGGGATCAGGAAGGTTGGGTGCTGAGGGGGGATCCATTACTGCAAAATAAATATAAAAAAAAATAATTGCCTTTTATTTTAGTACTAGCAGACTTTCTGCCAGTACTTAAGATGGCGGTGAGAATTGTGAGGTAGGGGAGGGAAAAGAGCTGTTTGAGGGGGGTCAGGGAGGGATCAGGGGGTGGGATGCTGATCTCTACACTAAAGCTAAAATTAACCCTACAAGCTCACTACAAGCTACCTAATTAACCCCTTCACTGCTGGGCATAATACAAGTGTTATGCGCAGCAGCATTTAGCAGCCTTCTAATTACCAAAAAGCAATGCCAAAGCCATATATGTCTGCTATTTCTGAACAAAGGGGATCCCAGAGAAGCATTTTCAACGATTTGTGTCATGAGTCCACTAACTGTTTGTAAATAATTTCAGTGAGAAACCTGAATTGTGAAAAAGTGAACAATTTTTTTTTTATTTGATCGCATTTGGCGGTGAAATGGTGGCATGAAATATACCAAAATGGGCCTAGATCAATACTTTGGGTTGTCTACTACACTATACTAAAGCTAAAATTAACCCTACAAGCTCCCTAATTAACCCCTTCACTGCTGGGCATAATACAAGTGTGGTGTGCAGCGGTATTTAGCGGCCTTCTAATTACCAAAACGCAATACCAAAGCCATATATGTCTGCTATTTCTGAACAAAGGGGATCCCAGAGAAGCACTTACAACCATTTGTGCCATAATTGCACAAGCTGTTTGTAAATAATTTCAGTGAGAAACCTAAAATTTGTGAAAAAGTGAACAATTTATTTTATTTGATCGCATTTGGCGGTGAAATGGTGGCATGAAATATACCAAAATGGGTCTAGATCAATACTTTGGGTTGTCTTCTAAAAATATATATATACATGTGAAAAGTTATTCAGGGATTCCTGACAGATATCAGTGTTCCAATGTAACTATTACTAATTTTGGGGAAAAAATGGTTTGGAAATAGCAAAGTGCTACTTGTACTTATTGCCCTATAACTTGCAAAAAAAAGCAAAGAACAGGTAAACATTAAATATTTCTAAACTAAATTTAGAAACTATTTAGTACGTAAGTTTTTTGGTGGCTGTAGATGTGTAACAGATTTTGGGGGGTCAAAGTTGGAATAAAGTGTTTTTTTCCACTTTTTCATCATATTTTATAATTTTTTATAGTAAATTATAAGATATGATGAAAAACATAATTTATGTAAGAACTTACCTGATAAATTCATTTCTTTCATATTAGCAAGAGTCCATGAGCTAGTGACGTATGGGATATACATTCCTACCAGGAGGGGCAAAGTTTCCCAAACCTCAAAATGCCTATAAATACACCCCTCACCACACCCACAAATCAGATTAACGTATAGCCAAGAAGTGGGGTGATAAGAAAAAAATGCGAAAGCATAAAAAATAAGGAATTGGAATAATTGTGCTGTATACAAAAAAATCATAACCACCACAAAAAAGGGTGGGCCTCATGGACTCTTGCTAATATGAAATAAATGAATTTATCAGGTAAGTTCTTACATAAATTATGTTTTCTTTCATGTAATTAGCAAGAGTCCATGAGCTAGTGACGTATGGGATAATGACTACCCAAGATGTGGATCTTCCACGCAAGAGTCACTAGAGAGGGAGGGATAAAATAAAGACAGCCAATTCCGCTGAAAAAAATCCACACCCAAAATAAAGTTTAAATCTTATAATGAAAAAAACTGAAATTATAAGAAGAATCAAACTGAAACAGCTGCCTGAAGTACTTTTCTACCAAAAACTGCTTCAGAAGAAGAAAACACATCAAAATGGTAGAATTTAGTAAAAGTATGCAAAGAAGACCAAGTGGCTGCTTTGCAAATCTGATCAACTGAAGCTTCATTCCTATACGCCCAGGAAGTAGAAACTGACCTAGTAGAATGAGCTGTAATCCTTTGAGGCGGAGTTTTACCCGCCTCGACATAGGCATGTTGAAACAAAGATTTTAACCAAGATGCCAAAGAAATGGCAGAAGCCTTCTGACCTTTCCTAGAACCGGAAAAGATAACAAATAGACTAGAAGTCTTTCGGAAATCCTTAGTAGCTTCAACATAATATTTCAAAGCTCTAACTACATCCAAAGAATGCAACGACTTTTCCTTAGAATTCTTAGGATTAGGACACAATGAAGGAACCACAATTTCTCTACTAATGTTGTTAGAATTCACAACCTTAGGTAAAAATTTAAAAGAAGTTTGCAACACCGCCTTATCCTGATGAAAAAATCAGAAAAGGAGACTCACAAGAAAGAGCAGATAATTCAGAAACTCTTCTAGCAGAAGAGATGGCCAAAAGAAACAAAACTTTCCAAGAAAGTAATTTAATGTCCAGCGAATGCATAGGTTCAAACGGAGGAGCTTGAAGAGCCCCCAGAACCAAATTCAAACTCCAAGGAGGAGAGATTGACTTAATAACAGGTTTTATATGAGCCAAAGCTTGTACAAAACAATGAATATCAGGAAGACTAGCAATCTTTCTGTGAAAAAGAACAGAAAGAGCAGAGATTTGACCTTTCAAGAAACTTGCAGACAAACCTTATCCAAACCATCCTGAAGAAACTGTAAAATTCTAGGAATTCTAAAAGAATGCCAAGAAAAATGATGAGAAAAACACCAAGAAATGTAAATCTTCCAGACTCGATAATATATCTTCCTAGATACAGTTTTACGAGCCTGTAACATAGTATTAATCACAGAGTCAGAGAAACCTCTATGACTGAGAATCAAGCGTTCAATCTCCATACCTTCAAATTTAAGGATTTGAGAACCTGATGGAAAAAAGGACCTTGCGATAGAAGGTCTGGTCTTAACGGAAGAGTCCACTGTTGGCAAGTGGCCATCCGGACAAGATCCGTATACCAAAACCTGTGAGGCCATGCTGGAGCCACCAGCAGAATAAACGAACGCTCCTTTAGAATCTTGGAAAAAGAAGTATAGGCGGAAAGATATAAGCAGGATGATACTTCCAAGGAAGTGACAATGCATCCACTGCTTCCGCCTGAGGATCCCTGGATCTGGACAGATACCTGGGAAGCTTCTTGTTTGGATGAGAAGCCATCAGATCTATTTCTGGAAGTCCCCATATTTGAACAATCTGAAGAAATACCTCTGGGTGAAGAAACCATTCGCCCAGATGTAGCGTTTGGCGACTGAGATAATCCGCTTCCCAATTGTCTATACCTGGGATATGAACCGCAGAAATTAGACATGAGCTGGATTCCGCCCATACAAGTATTCGAGAGACTTCTTTCATAGCCAGAGGACTGTGAGTTCCTCCTTGATGATTGACATATGCCACGGTTGTGACATTGTCCGTCTAGAAACAAATGAACGACTCTCTCTTTAGAAGAGGCCACGACTGAAGAGCTCTGAAAATTGCACGGAGTTCCAAAAATGTTGATTGGTAATCTCGCCTCCTGAGATTCCCAAACCCCTTGTGCTGTCAGAAACCCCCATACAGCTCCCCAACCTGTCAGACTTGCATCTGTTGAGATCACAGTCTAGGTTGGAAGTACAAAAGAAGCCCCCTGAACTAAACAATGGTGGTCTGTCCACCACGTCAGAGAGTGTCGAACAATCGGTTTTAAAGATATTAATTGAGATATCTTTGTATAATCCCTGCACCACTGGTTCAGCATACAGAGCTGAAGAGGTCGCATGTGAAAACGAGCAAAGGGGATCACGTCCAATGCAGCAGTCATAAGACCTAGAATTTCCATGCATAAGGCTACCGAAGGGAAAGATTGAGACTGAAGGTTTCGATAAGCTGAAACCAATTTCAGACGCCTCTTGTCCGTCATAGACAGAATCAAGAACACTGAATCTATCAGGAAACCTAAAAAGGTTGCCCTTGTCTGAGGAATCAAACAAACTTTTTGGTAAATTGATCCTCCAACCATGTTCTTGAAGAAACAACACTTATAAAAGACTGGAAAGGTTCTTTCTAGTGAAAATGAGCAAAGGGAATTGAATCCAATGCTGTGGCCATAAGACCTAAAACTTCTATGCATATATAGCAACTGAAGGAAATAATAGAGACTAAAGGTACCGATAGACGGAACCCAATAACATTATCCCTTGTCTGATAGAGACAAGGACAGTGACACAAACTATCTGGAAACCTAAAAAAGGTGACCCTTGTGTGAGGAATCAAGAGCTTTTGAAAAGAAGATCCTCTAACTATGTCCTGAAGAGTAAGTGAATCATATGAGATTCCACATCCTCAGAAAATAATCTGAATGAAAACAGAAAAATGAAAATACGCATTTATTGTATCTAATGAAAACAAATAATGCTATCAATGACCATAAAAAGGCAAAATAGTTTGAATAAAACTCCAAAACCCGGTTCCTCAAAAGGAACTGGAAGAAATACCCCAGAAGATTCCAGGTCTGAGCAGCGCTTGAACCCCATGGGTGCCCAGCCATGCTTCAACAGTACCCAAAATATATAGGACAGAAACACAGTTAAAGAAAGTGTTAGCCTTACTGGAATAAAATCAAAGAAATTTGGACAAAATAAATTTCAAAGAAGCCTTAACCTGCCCCTTACCAGCCAAGCTGGAATACGGCATGTACATCGCAAAATTAGGGAGCTGATTTCGAACTCCAATTATAGACATGTTACTTGGGAAAGAACTCAGGAATTCGTTCCTTAATAAGAACAACCAAACCAGTATAAGCTTAAAGTGTTAGTCTTACAACTCAACCTTGAAGCCCAGAGTAACAGTTAAGAATTGAATCCAATTATAAAACAAATAATTGATTATCTTAGAACAAAAGAAATATGGATTTTTTTTTTATTTTTTTTTTAAATCACAAAATTCTTCTAGCTAAAAAGCTAAAGACATAGATTAACCCTCATTTGCGAAAATATTCAATAAAATGAAGACACAAATGAAATTATTAGCATGATAGTCCAGTTTAAAGGACTAGCCAATACAATGGACTTGCATAATCAATAAATGCAAAACAACAAGACAAATGCAACAGCACCTAGTCTAGTAAATGTTGTCCCTTTAACAATGCTAAAATAAATCATAATCTGATACTTGATCTTAAAGTAAACAGAGAAAATGAAGCAATTGCAATATCCAAATAAATCACAGGACCAAGAAAAGTACCTGAAACTAAATAATTTTCCATAAATAAGATACAACTATCTAAAGGAAAATAAATACTATTTTGCTATAGAAACAATAGCATAATTAGTAGAATTAGAGATAGCCCCAATAAATTGGAGAACCCTCCAAATTGAGTTTAACTGCTGGCAAAGAATATAGTTTAAAACCTTTGAAGAAGGAATAAAAGAAAATTCTCAGCCTATTCCATTCCCTAGCATAGGGAATTGGAAAGAAAACCTCTGAAAATACAGAAGAAATAAATAGGCAGAAATAATGTCAGCTAGTCTTAAAGAACTAGTTACCTTAATATCCAAAATAATCAACACCTTTTCAACAAAGAACAAATGTACTTTAATAATAGAAAAATAATAAAAAAGTAGATTTGTTAGTGTCAATATCTGATGAAGAAAATTTCTGAAAGAGAAAAAAACATCATCAGAGAAGGATAAATCAGTATGTTGTTGGTCATTTGAAACTTCAATAATTAAAAAAGAAGTGAAAAAGACCTAAAATTTTTTATTAGAAGGCACGAAGTCAGACAAAGCCTTTAACATAGAATCAGAAAAATATTTCTTATAAGTCTTCTAAATATTTCTTGTAAGAAAAGAAAATATATAAAGCATAAATACTAATGGACTCCGCATGTAAAAGTATAACATAATAACTTATTACAAACCATAGCTAAAGATAAACATTTATAACATTTAAAATAAATGAACTTAGCTTTGGTAGAACTGAAACTCAGTTAAGCGTTTTTCCAGAAGTGGCTTCTGATTCAGAGTCCATCTGAGACATCTTGCAATATGTAATAGAAAAAACAACATATAAAGCAAAATTTATCAAATTCCTTAAATGACAGTTTCAGGAATGGGAAAAAAATGCCAATGAACAAGCTTCTAGCAACCAGAAGCAATAAATAATGAGACTTAAATATTGTGGAGACAACGACGCTCGAATTTTTTAGCGCCAAAAAAGCCGCCCACATTATTTGGCGCCTAAATGCTTTTGGCGCCAAAAATGGCGCCACATCCGGTAACGCCGACATTTTTTGGCGCAAAAACGTCAAAAAAATGACGCAACTTCCGGCGACACGTATGACGCCGGAAATGACAAGAAAATTTTTGCGCCAAGAAAGTCAGCGCCAAGAATGACGCAATAAAAAGAAGCATTTTCAGCCCCCGCGAGCCTAACAGCCCACAGGAAAAAAAGTCAAATTTTAAGGTAAGAAAAAAATTGAATTATTCATATGCATTATCCCAAATATGAAACTGACTGTCTGAAAATAAGGAACGTTGAACATCCTGAATCAAGGCAAATAAATGTTTAAACACATATATTTAGAACTTTATATAAAAGTGCCCAACCATAGCTTAGAGTGTCACAGAAAATAAGACTTACTTACCCCAGGACACTCATCTACATGTAGTAGAAAGCCAAACCAGTTCTGAAACGAGAATCAGTAGAGGTAATGGTATATATAAGAGTATATCGTCGATCTGAAAAGGGAGGTAAGAGATGAATCTCTACGACCGATAACAGAGAACCTATGAAATAGACCCCGTAGAAGGAGATCATTGAATTCAAATAGGCAATACTCTCTTCACATCCCTCTGACATTCACTGCACGCTGAGAGGAAAACCGGGCTCCAACCTGCTGCGGAGCGCATATCAACGTAGAATCTAGCACAAACTTACTTCACCACCTCCACAGGAGGCAAAGTTTGTAAAAACTGATTTGTGGGTGTGGTGAGGGGTGTATTTATAGGCATTTTGAGGTTTGGGAAACTTTGCCCCTCCTGGTAGGAATGTATATCCCATACGTCACTAGCTCATGGACTCTTGCTAATTACATGAAAGAAATAATGGTATCTTAGAAGGTCCATTTAATGGAGAGAAAAACTATATATAATATGTGTGGGTTTAGTAAATGATTAAGAGAAAAAATACAGCTAAACACAAACACTGCAGTAATGTAAAAATAGCCCTGGTCCTTAAGGGAAGGAAATTGAAAAATGGCCTGGTCCTTAAGGGGTTAAAGGAATATTTTGCAACAGAACATACAATTTTAAACAGATTACCAATCTACTTCTTTTATCTAATTTACTTTGTTCCCTTAGCATTCTTTAATGAAAAGTTTACCTAGGTAGCCTCAGGAGCCTCTTGTATTTGACAGTAAGCCTATATTTAAGGGGCTATATATCCCAATTCAATATGGAATTATTTCACAAGAAATTATTATTATTACTTCAACCTAGAACAAAGCTCTAATCCACTCAAATTATTTAGTGATTTTTATCAGATCCTCATATTCAAATAATTCTCTTCATCAAAGTTCCTCAATCCCTGACTTCATTGTCCTTTGTTTCCTTATTTGTACTCACATTTGTACTCGTGTCTACCAATGGGATTCTTATGAACACAATTGAGCAATGCCTTTTCCTTATAGGCATTTTATATCTCTTATATTTTATGCATATCTGTGTCTGTGAATATACATCACCTAGAAGGGTGCTTTGTTCCAGGTTTAAATAATAATAGTAATAATTTCTTGTTAAATAATCCCATATGGAATTGGGATTTATAGCCCCTTAAATATGGGATTACTATTAAATACAAGAGGTTGATCACTGAATGTAAAAAAAAGATTACTAAGCATATTTTTAAATGAACGTTTTTATGTTCAATATTGCATCCTATTGGGATCTTCATGTAGTTTCAATAATACACTAATGGAGGTGTTCATAATTATTCACATATTTGGACCACAATAAATTCATTAATATATTTAGATTGCAGAGTATCCCTAAAATACCTAACCTATGCATTAGAGAGCTGTTGCTATGACACAATTTAAACAACTGTTACCGAGCAATCACGCTCCTGAATGCTTTATTTACATACACGTCAGTAGTGTAGACGATCTTCCAGTTTATGGATGACGTCACTTACTTGGTGAAATCCATTAAGTATTATTGGCTGAATTGGTAATGCTCTGAGGGGTATAAACAAGATGATATTGTCACTGTATATTTGCTTCAGGAAGGGAAAGTTGTATTTCCTGAAATGTTGCAATAAATCTGATCTGAAGTTAAGTTTTGGGAGAGTTCTAAGTCTATATATATATATATATATATATATATATATATATATATATATATATATAAAGTATACAAACAGCACAACGTTGGTCTGAGGAAGGGGAGATTACCCTCAAATAGCGTCAGCAGAATAAAGTAATACTGACATTTTTTTATTTATTTTTTAAACCCAGCGAGTTCGGTCTGTATACTTTCTATTTACCACTACTGCCAGCACCCTAGTTGTTGTAATTTTTGGTTAGTGAAAGTGCAGTTCCTAACATTTCTGTGTGTGTGTGTATATATATATATATATATATATATATATATATATATATACTGTGTATATATATATATATATATATATATATATATACACACACACACATACATACAATCATGGCCAAAAATATTGGTACCCCTACATTTCTGTCAGATAATGCACCACTTCGCCCAGAAAATTGTTGCAATTACAAATGTTTAGGCATTCTCATGTTTATTTCTTTTGTTTGTATTGGTATGGCACAAAAAAGTGGAGAGAAAAAAAAAGCCAAACCTGACACATTCCACGCAAAACTAAAAAAATTAACTGGACAAAATTATTGGCACCCTCAATTTAATATTTGGTAGCACACCCCTTGGAAAAAAAATCAATCGCTTTCTGTAACCATCTTACACCACTCTACTGGAATTTTTGACCACTCTTCTTTCATCAACTGCTCCAGGTGTCTCAGATTTGAAGGGTACCTTTTCCAAACTGCTGTTTTGAGATCTCTCCACAGGTTCTCTATGGGATTGAGATCTGGACTCCTTGTTGGCCAGTTCAGTACTCTCCAGAGCTTTGTCTTAAACCATTTCTAGGTGCTTTTTGACGAGTACTTTGGGTCAATGTCCTGCTGTAAGACCCATGACCTCTGACGGAGACCCAACTTTCTGACACTGGGCCCTACATTGTACCACATAATTCTTTGGTAGTCTTCAGATTTCATAATGTCATGCACACAGTCAAGACATCTAGTGCCTGAAGCAGCAAAGCAACCCCAGAACATCAGTGAACCTCAACCATGTTTTACTGGAGGGACTGTATTCTTTTCTTTAAAAGCCTCATTTCTTTTTCTGAAAACAGTAGAAGGATAGGCTTTACCAAAATGCTGTAATTTTGTTTCGTCTGTCCACAACACATTCTCCCAAAAGGATTTTGGCTTCCTCAGGTAAGTTTTGGCAAACTCCAATCTGGCTTTTTAAAGTTTCTTTGTCAGCTGTGGGGTCTCCTACCATAGTGTCCGTTTTCATTAAGATGGCGACGTATAGTGCGAGTTGACGCATTTGTACCCTGTGTCTGAAGGTCAGCTTGAATCTGTCTGGAAGTTGATCAAGGTTCTTTATCCACCATTCGAACAATCCTTTTTTGCAATCTTTGATCAATTTTTTCTCTTTCATTCACATCCAGGGAGATTAGCTATAGTGCCATGGGCTGTAAACTTCTTGAAAATGTTGCGCACAGTGGACACAGGAACATTAAGATCTCTGGAGATGGACTTGTAACCTTGAGATTGTCCATGCTTTTCCACAGTTTTTGTTCTCAAATCCTCAGACAATTATTTGCTGCTCTTTCTCTTCTGCATACTCAGTGTGGCACACAGAGACACACAACAGAAAAGTTAAGTAAATGTTTCTCCGGTGTGATTTCTATATAGTCAGCACCTGTTAATTGATACAGGTGAGTTTAATTACAAATTACAGGAGCATCACAAACTTGGAATGCAATTATTTCTTACAATTTAGAGAAGGTGCCAATAATTTTGTCCACTCTATTTTTGGAGTTTTTCGTGGAATGTGACAGATTTGGCTTCATTTCTCCACTTTTTTGTGTCATACCAATACAAACAAAATAAATAAACATGAGCATGCCTAAACATTTGTAATTGCAACAATTTTCTGGGCAAAGTGGTGTATTATCTAACAGAAATGCAGGGGTGCCAATATTTTTGGCCATGACTGTATTTTTATTGTTGCCTACACAGTGTTATTATATATTGTAATGTTTATTATCTTTCTATAGATACTATTTCAGATTATTTAAAATGTAATAAACAATGCAAAAGTACATAAGATAAGGCCAGAAGCATGTTTTGTTCTATAAGCAGCTGTAAATAGCAGAAGAAAACAATATACAATTTATGCTTACCTGATAAATTAATTTCTTTCATGGTGGTGAAAGTCCATGATCTATTAATCCTGGGAATTATACACCTAGCTACTATGAGACAAATATCCCAAAACTCCAAAAGCCTTTAAAACCCCTTCCACTGGAAATTAGTCTGAATTATAGCCAAACCAGAAATGAAAATAAGAGCAATACAAAAAGAAGCAGAGGGAAAAAGAAGAGGTGCATACTTCAAACTGTTGCCAGAAAAAACTATTTACAATAGAAAATGTGCTGGGGCTTGTGGACTCTCACCACCATGAAATAAATTAATTTATCAGGTAAGCATAAATTATATTTCTTTCATAAAGGTAGTGAAAGTATACGATCCATTACTCCTGGGAACTAATACCCAAGCTGTGGAGTCCATGAGTAATCTGGTCTGGACCAGACTTTTTTTTCTTCATGCAGAAAAAATGTATACAAAAATATTTAATTGCCCAGAAACAGCTGCCTGAAGTACTTTCCTACCAAAATCTGCTTCAGAAGAAGCAAAATCATCTAAATGGTAGAAATTAAAAAAATATGTAAGGAAGACAAAGTATCTGCCTTGCAAATCCATTTAGGAGGAGATTGACCCACCTCCAAGTAAGCTTTATGAATCAAAAGCTTCAACCAAGAGGCTAATAAAACTGCAGAAGCCTTCTTTCCCTTTCTAGTACTAGAAAACTGAACAAAAAAGGAGGAACCTATAAAGTTCTTAAAACCAAAGACTCCAAGGAGGAGAAATTATTTTAAAGGGACATAAAACCCCAATTTTTTCTTTCATGATAAAGATAGAACATACAATTTTAAACAACTTTCTAATTTACATCTATTATTATATTGTCTTTGTTTTCTTGTTATCCTTTGTTGAAAAGCAGAAATGTAAGCTCAGAAGTGTGCGCGTGTCTGCAGCACTATATGGCAGCAGTTTTGCAACAATGTTATACATTAGCAGTAACACTAGATGGCAGCACTATTTCCTGCCCTGTAGTGCTTCAGGCATGTGCACGATACCTACCTAGGTATCTCTTTAACAAAGAATAACATGAGAATGAAATAAATTTGATAATAGAAGTAAATTGGAAACTTTTTAAAAATTGTATCCTCATGAATTTTTTGGGGGGTTTAATGTCTTTTTAATCACAGGCTTAATCCTGACTAAGGCCTGAATAGAATTCTGAATATCAGGGGATTTAGCAATAATTACAGTAAGAGCAGAGATCTGACCTTTTAAGGAACTAGCGGATAAACCCTTATTCTAGGAATTCTAAGAGAGTGTCAACTGAACCCATGTTCCGCAAACCAGGAAATAAAAGCCTTCCAAACCTTGTGATACATTTTCCTTGTCAAAGGTTTATGGGCCTGAACCAAAGTTTCAATGACAGAATCGGAAAAATCTCTCTACCTTAAAACTATGAGTTCAATCTCCAAGCCATTAAGTTTAGAGATTTTAGATCCTGATGAAAAAAATATAAATTATGCTTACCTGATAATTTTATTTCCATAATGGGGAGGAGAGTCCACAGCTTCATTCATTACTTGTGGGAATTAAGAAGCTGGCCACCAGGAGGAGGCAAAGACACTCCAGCCAAAGGCTTAAATACTTCCCCCACTCCCCTCATCCCCCAGTCATTCTAACGAGGGAACATATACCCAAGCTTTTAGAGGACACTGAATGAAACCGGGGAGGGTAAAAGGCGGACCCTTAATCTGAGGGCACCACAGCCTGTAGAACCTTTCTCCCAAAAACAACTTCCCCAGAAGCAAAATCCTCACATTTGTAAAACTTAGTGAAGGTATGCAAGGAGGACCAGGTAGCTGCCTTGCAAATCTGCTCCATAGAAGCCCAAGATGAAGCAACCGCTCTAGTGGAATGAGCCATTATCCTCTGAGGAGGCTTATGTCCCGCTGTCTCATAGGCCAAGCGGATCAAGCTCCTCTCCCAAAAAGACAAAGTAGTAGCAGAAGCCCTCTGACCCCCTGTGCTTCCCTGAATATATAACAAAAAGAGATTTAGACTGTCTGAAATACTTTGTGGCCTGAAGATAGAACTTCAAAGCACGAACCACATCAAGATTATGAAGTAACCTCTCCTTAGGAGAAGAAGGGCTAGGACATAAAAAAGGAACATCTCCTGATTGATGTTACGGTTAGACACTACCTTGGGGAGAAACCCCAAGCCTGTGCAAAAAACAGCCTTATCCGTATGAAACACCAGATAAGGGGGCTCATAATGCAAGCCGCCAGCTCAGAGACTCTGTGAGAGGATGCAATGGCCAACAGAAAGAGAACCTTCCATGAGAGATCTCTTATGTCAAGACAATGCATAGGCTCAAACGGAACCCTCTGTAAGACCTTAAGTACCATGTTTAAGCTCCAAGGGGGAGCAGCGTGCCTATAAACAGGCCTGATTCGAGACAGGGCCTAAACAAAAGATTGAATGTCAGGGAGATCAGCAAGTCTTCTATGTAATAGAACAGATAAAGCCGAAATTTGTCCTTTTAGGGAACTAGCGGCAAGACCCTTTCTCCAAACCCTCTTGGAGAAAGTACAAAATCCTGGATACCCTCACCTTGTGCCAAGGGTAGCCATTACTCTCACACCAGGACAAGTAAGTGCTCCACACCTGATAGATGTGTCGAGTGACCAGCTTTCTTCCCTGAACTAGAGTGTCAATCACCTTCTCAGAGAAACCCCTTTTTGCCAAGACTAAGCATTCAATCTCCACGCAGTTAGCCGCAGTCTAGATTTTGATGTTGAAAAGGACCCTGCTCCAGCAGTTTCCTGCGACAGGGTAACCTCCATGGCGGAGAGGATGACATTCCCACCAGATCCGCAAACCACATCCTCCTTGGCCATGTGGGAGCAATCAGAATGGAAGATGCTCTCTCCCGCTTTATACGAGCTACACAAGGAAGAAGCGGTAACGGAGGAAATATGTATACTAGACCGAACCCCCAAGGCATCGTCAATGCTTCTATTAGCTCCGCCTGGGGGTCCATATTGGGGAAGCTTGCAATTCAACCTTGATGCCATGAGACTGATCTCCGGCGTCCCCCATCTGAGACAGAACTCCACAAACACTTCCGGGTGAAGAGACCCTTCCCCCAGATGAAATGTTTGCCTGCTAAGAAAATCTGCTTCCCAGTTGTCCACACCCGGGATGTGGATCGCCGAGAACAAAGAATTGTGGGTCTCCGCCCACTCCAGGATCCGAGACACCTCCCTCATTGCCCGGGAGCTCCTCGTGCCCCCCTGGTAGTTGATGTAAGCCACCGAGGTAATGTTGTCCGTCTGGAACCTGATAAAGCTGAAGTCCCCCAGACAAGGCCACGCCCTCAGAGCATTGTAGATAGCTCGAAGCTCCAGAATATTTATTGGAAGAAGAGACTCTAAGTGAGACCACTTCCCTTGTGCCATCCTGGCAGCCCAAACAGCTCCCCATCCCTCCAGACTCATTTCCGTGGTCACAATCTCCTAGGACAGTCTCAGGAAGGATGTCCCCATGGACAGGTGATCCGGGGGGATCCACCAGGAGAGGGAGATCCGAGTCTGTGCATCCATGTACTGTATATCGGCTGTGACAGATTGGAATGATCGCCGTTCCACTGTCTCAACATGCACAATTGAAGAGGTCTGAGATGAAACCTGGCAAATGGAATGATGTCCATGCTGGAGACCATGAGTCCAATCATTTCCATGCATTGAGCTACAGATGGTCTCACTGTAGACTGAAGGGCAAGACAGGTAGACGCCATCTTTGTGCGTTGCTTTTCAGTGAGAAAGATCTTCATGGACACAGACTCTATGATCATGCCCAAGAACTCCACACTGATACTGGGAACCAGAGAACTCTTCTCGAGGTTGACCTTCCAACCGTGAGATTGAAGTAACTGCAGCAGGACCGTGGTGTGGGCCTCTGCCAGATGGAATGACGACGCCTGAACCAGGATGCCGTCCAGGTAGGGCACTACCATGATGCCCTGGGATCTGGCTACTGCTAGAAGGGCCCCCAGGACCTTTGTAAAGACTCTTGGGGCCGTCAACCAGACCGAAGTGAAGAGCCACGAACTGGAAATGCTTATCCAGAAAAGCAAATCTGAGGAACCTGAAATGGTCCCTGTGAATCAGAACATGAAGGTAGGCATCCTTCAAGTCTATAGAGGTCATTAGCTAACTAGGGGCAGAATGGATCTGATTGTTTCCATTTTGAATGATGGAATGGACAGGAACTTGTTTAAACATATGAGGTCCAGAATTGGGCAGAATGTGCCCCCTTCTTTGGGATCACAAACAAATTGGAGTAGTACCTAAGACCTCTTTCTGCATGGGGTACTGGTACGATAACCCCTAGAGTGGAGAGATCATGCGCACAACCCAGAAAGGCCTCTCTTTTTTCCGGCCTTGAGGACAGGTTTGACAGAAGGAATCTGCCCCTGGGTGGAGAGGACTTGAACCCTATCATGTAACCCTGGGTGACAACCTCCAGAACCCAGGGGTTCTGAACATCCTGCAACCAGTTGTCTAAGAATAGAGACAATCTGCCCCCCACTCGGTCCACAAACCAGTAGGGGGCTGCCCCTTCATGCGGACTTAGTCTCAGTGGGCTTCTTGTTCTGTTTAGACTTGTTCCAAGGAACCCTTGCCTCCTATAACCATAGATATGAAAAAATCCAGACCTGGGCCGAACATGATTTTGCCCTTAAAAGGCAAAGACAGCAGCCTCGTCTTAGAGGTCATGTCTGCCGACCAAGATTTTAGCCACAGAGCCCTGCATGCTAGAACCAAAAAACCTGATAGTTTAGCATTCAGGCGGATAATTCGCATATTAGCGTCACAAATGAAGGAATTGGCCACCTTTAGGGCCTTAATCCTTTCCTGCACTCGAAAGAAGGTTCACCCTCAATCATATCAAATAAGGCATCGCACCAATATGACACAGCTCTGGCAACCACGGATACCGCCGCTGCCGGTTGAGAAAAAAACCCTGTCTGTTAAAACATCTTTCGTAACATGTTTTCAAACTTTTTACCCATAGGCTCCTTGAACGAAGAACTATTCTCTAAAGGAATCATTGTGCGCTTAGCGAGTATGGAGATGGCCCCACCCACCATGGGAATGGTCCCCCACAACTCCAGCTGTGCCTCCGGGACTGGGAAAAGCTTTTTAAAATGAGAAGAGGGAGAAAAAGAAGAACCTAACCGCTCCCACTCGTTCTTTATAATGTTCACCATCTTGACAGGAACCGGGAAAATCTGGGAAACCACCCTGTCCTCGTAGACCTTATCTAATTTAGGAATGGAGGGCTCTTCTGAAATCTTCAGTTCCAGAACCTCTAAAGTAGCCAGTACTTGCTTTATTAAGAAACGCAAGTTCTCCATCTTAAACCTAAAACTGGGCTCCGCCTCTACTGGAGGTTTAGATGACACGAACTCCGACCCCGAAAGTGCCCCTTCCGATGTGTCGGAATGGGCCTCGTCATTGTACCACCCCTCCGGGGCGTCCGACAGAGACAAATCCTGGGATGGGCAGCTATGAAAAGCTCTACGCTCACCTTAGTGACTGCCGTTTCAAGCTGATCCGCAAAATCAGACGGCCAAGCAATCTCCCCCAAAGGGGTAACAGTCGGACCCTGGGGCACTACATGTGGGATAGGGGATGCCATTAGGGAACGCACCTCATGGGACGGTGAGCCCTCAGAGGTGGATGGCTCAGTAGTGCTAGACATTCTCTTATGTTTGGAAGTCGTAGCCTTCTCAAGGCATATGGAAAACAGTTGCGCAGGCTGGTCTACCAAAACCTCACAATAAACACAGCTATAAGACTTAGTTAAAGAGGGAGTACTCTCTAATGCGTCAGAATCCTCCATAGCTTTTATAAAAAGACAAGACCGGCACCTTTATAACCACCAATGGTCGGGGCACTCACCACCCCTATGACCCGGACTGCAGAAACCGTTAGTCTCCTCCATCGCAGATCAGACCAGAAGTGAAAAGGACCCACCCGGTCACATGGATGTCTACACAGGACCGCCCCTGTGGAGGATAAAACGCGCCAAAAAAAACAGCGCAAACTCCCAGAAGAGAACATGTCAGTTCCACAAAAAATGCCAGAGCTGTGTCTTTGCACCTAACACAGCCATCACACAATAAACTTATCATGTACATACCCCCCCGTTCAATAATCCCCATATAGGAATATTAACCCTTGATTCTATAAAGATAAAGGCGCCACACTGTGGCCCTGTCTTCTGTGTTATAAAAAATGAAACAATCTACGCCGTGGAACAGGAACACAGCCCTTCAAGTGTGACAGGAGTTAGCAGCGCTCCTGACATGGACTTGAGAGAAGAAACGGAATCTGCGAAACTTGTCAACTCAGATTGCTGTAGGAGCTGTTAATATGAGTCAGGATGGTGTCGCAAAGGGAAGCTCCCTCTGCATCTCCGGACTCTAACGTTCACCTAGGCCCTCAACCAAGAAGCTTGAAGGGCTACTTAAACTCCTGTCCCATAGTGAAGGGTAGAACCCCTCATAAGAGACCTCCGATTTTCCGGCCACCTCCTGTGATGAAAGGCAAAGAATGACTGGGGGATGAGGGGAGTGCGGGAGGTATTTAAGACTTTGGCTGGGGTGTCTTTGCCTCCTCCTGGTGGCAAGGTTCTTAATTCCAACAAGTAATGAATGAAGCTGTGGACTCTACTCCCCTTTAGATGGAAATGGACCATAAGACATAAGGTTGTGACTAGTGCTTCCTCTAAGAAAACATTTTCTGAGCGTTCTAGCAGTTAAAGTTAATTAGGGAACCAAACCTTGCAATTCACAAACTACACAATGCAGATAACAAGGTATAGTTCCCTTATTAACTGTTTCAATTCAGGGACGCTCACAAAATGTGGTCTTAGAGGGAACACTGGTCATGACGTTGAGGCCATCAAGGACAACTGGACATCTGCACCACATCTGCAAGCCAAGTCCTGCAAGGTGAAGCTTGAGCAATCAGGATTACTAATGAGACCTCCTGCTTGATTCTGGCTATTACAGTTGGTAAAAGAACAAGAAGAGGAAAAATGTAAGTCAGACGAAACAACCAAGGACCTATTAAAACTTCCATGGACCTTGTACAATATCTGGGAGCTTGTTGTTCGAACAAGAAGCCATCAGATCTACTTCCAGAACACCCCACAGACTTCAGGATGAAGAGACCATCCCCCTGGATGAAGGGATAGGTGACTGAGAAAGTCTGTTTCCCAATTGCTCACCCCTGGAATATGAACTGGAGAAGTTATAAAGGAATTTTTTCTCTGCCCAAGTCAGAATTCTGGAAAGCTCCCTCATCGCCAGGGAACTGTGAGTTCTCCCCAGATGATTCATTTAAGCCACTGCTGTCACACTGTCTGACAGGAAACGCAGATAAATCTTTCTCTTCAAGAGGGGCCAGAACTGAAGAGCCCTGAAAAATAGCACAGAGTTCAAAAATATTTAAGGGCAACTTTGCCTCCTGAATTAACCAAACTCCTTGTGATCTCTCGGACCCCCAGACTGCACCACAACCTGAAAAACTAACATCTGAAGAGATCAATATCCAATTTGGGTGGACAAAGGATGCACCCAGAATGATGGATCAATTAATCTTTTGAGCCAACTGAGTGTAATCCCAGCACTAATAATGAAGCATAAAAAGCAGATGACTCATTCGAAACTGAGCAAAATAAATAGCATCTGAAGTGGCTATTAATCAGACCTAAAACTTATATGGAAGAAGGAGGAACTGACTGAAGATTTACGCAAGCTGAGAGTAACTTCATCTTTCTCTGTTCTGTAAAAGACAGAGTCATGGAGATTGAGTAAATTATTACACCCAGAAAAGTAATCCTAGACCAAGCTCTTAAAGAAACAACAAAAGTCTGTTGGTATGAGATACTGCTAAATGTAAAGATGGAGCCTGTACCAAGATATCGTCCAGGTAAGGAACCACCAACACACCCTTAGCTCTTATAACTGAAAGAGAGCCATCAGAAGCTTTGTAAAGATTCTGGGAGTGGTAGGAAGAGCAACAAACTATAAATGCTTGTTCAGGAATGCAAACCTTAGAAATTGATGATGATCCCTGTGAGTAGGGATATGAAAATAAGCCTCCTTCAAATCTATAGAGAGTATGAATTGACGCTGTTGAAGTCAAATCCAAATAGTTTCCATCTTGAAAGAAGGAACTCTGAGAAAATTGTTTAAGGTTTTCAAATCCAGAACAGGTCTGTAAGTTCCTTCTTTCTCAAAAACAATAATGAGGTTGGAATAGAAACCCAGTTCTTATTCTGAAATAGGAACTATTAGACTCCAGATCTGAAACAGATTGAAAAAAAGCTCTTGCCTTTACATGATTCCTTGGAACATGAGACAGAATAAACTTTCCACTGGGAGGCCTTGGTCTGAAACCTATTCTGTATCCTTGAGAAAAAAAAGTTAAACAAAATAAAATCAAGTCCCCTTAAAAAGGCACAATCTTCCCCCTACCAGAACTGGATTAAGGCTGCACCTTCATGCAGGCTTAGTAGTGGAAACAGGCTGCTTGGATTGTTTAGATCTGTTCCAAATGATGTTTATCTCCCAGGAGAAACTGTAAGACCCTTGCTTCTTTGAAGAGCTGGATGACTTCTGGTTCTTGGATTGACAAAAGTAATGTAAACATTCAGTAAGACCCCCTAGATATACCCCTAGACCAAAAGGCCCTCCAAATAAAAAATGCTAGTGCCATATTCTTAGCATTGATTTTAATACTATTAACAACTGCATTACAAAATAAAGCATTAGCTGTCTTCAAGAGTTTTAATTGATTAGAAAACTTCATTAGCAGAATACTCACAGTTGCTCAGATAAACCCTCACACCAAAGGGTAGAGGCTGCTGCAACACAAGCAACACCAATTGCTTGCCTTAAAAGAAAACCTGCTTGCAGAAAGGCCTTTCAATGAAAATACTTTATTTCCTATCCCTGTGGTCTCTAAAAGAGGTACTTATCCTCCAGAAAAATAGTAGTTTGTTTAAGCAAAGTAGAAGTAGCCCCATCTACTCTAGGAATAGTTTCCCAAAGCTCTAAATTAAAAGCATGCAAAAGAAAACATCCTTTTACATTTTTGAGCTGAATTAAAAGGAATACTAGGCTTGGAATATTCTTTAGAATTTATCTTAGAGATAGCATTAGCAACTGGAAATACCTCAGGTGACTTAACAGAGGGTTTAAAAATTAAATCCAGCTGTCTAACAAACTTATCCTCAGTAATCTTAGAATCCTGAACCACTAAAGTACATAACACTTCTCTTAAATAAGGTGTTCAAGCTTAAACAAAAAAGAGGAAGATTAAGTTTCCTGATCAGAGACTGACTTATGATCACCTGAAACACTTCAACCTCAGAAGATAAATCAGAAGCATTAGGGCCTTAACAGACTTAGACTTACTCAAATCAGATAAGTTATTAGAGGGATTATCACAAACCACCTACTTATGCATACTTGGAAGGGGCATGGCCACACATCTCAGATATAAAAGAGTAGCACATTTTTTAAATCCTGGAACAAAATCTGAGAACTCTCTTATGTAGAACAAACAGTGGGAGGACAAATACCTTTATGAGCAAGAGCAGCATTAGACTGATTAGAATGCATAAGATGATCCGAACATGATTTGCAAAGCTGAGCAGGTGGATTACACTGATCCGCTTGCGAAAAACATAATTTATGCTAACCTGATAAATTCATTTTTTCATGGTGGTGAGAGTCCATGAATTACTCTTCTCTATCACTAGGAGGCAAAGTTTCCCAAACCCCCAAGAGCCCTATAAAACAACTCCCACCTCATACATAACTCAGTCTAACATATAGCCAAGCTAAGTGAGGTAAGAAAAATTAATAAAACCCATAAAGGAGCAGGAAAAAAAGATGTGCTAAAGAAAAAATAAACCTTAAAAAACATAAGGGTGGGGTCTCGTGGACTCTTACCACCATGAAAGAAATGAATTTATCAGGTAAACAAATTATGTTTTCTTTCATAGACAATCCATTACACATGGGAACTAATACCCAAGCTGTGGAGTTCCTGAATAATAAAATAAAGGGAGGGAAATCAAATTGAAACAACTGCCTGAAGAACCTTCCTACCAAAAGCTTCTTTAGAAGTAGTAAAGACATAAAAATGGTTGAATTTTGTAAAAGTATGCAGAGAAGACCAAGAATGTTCCTTGCAAATCTGGTCAACTAAAGCCTCATTCTTGAAGGCCAAAGAAGTGGCAACTGAGCTAATACAATGAGCAGTTATCTGCTACAGTGAAGGCTGACCAGCCTCAAAGTAAGTCATGTGAATCAAAAGTTTCAAACAAGAGGCCAAAGAAATAGAAGACATTCTCTGACCTTTCCTAGGACCAGAAAAGTGAATGAACAAACTAGAAGTTTGTCTAAAGTCCTTAGTAGAATCAACGTAACATTTCAATGCTCTAACAACGTCCAAAGTATGCAAAGATCTCTTTGAAGTATTTGCTGGATTAGGACACAAAGAACAAACAATTTATCTGTTAAAGTTGTCTGAAAAAACAACCTTCAGCAAAAAGTCAAAAGAAGTCTATAAACCTGCCTTATCCTGATGAAAAATCAGATGAGGATCACAAGAAAGAGCAGATAATTCAGAAACTCTTCTAGCAGAAAAGACCACCAAAAGAAATAACACTTTCCAAGAAAGCAGTTTAATATCCACCTTATGCATAGGTTCAAAACGAGGACCCTGCTAAACCCTTAAAGGGACAGTCTAGTCAAATGAAACTTTCATGATTCAGATAGGGCATGCAATTTTAAACAATTTTGTAATTTACTTTTATAATCAATTTTGCTTTGCTCTCTTGTTATTTTTAGTTGAAAGCTAAACCATGGTAGGCTCATATGCTAATTTATATGCCCTTGAAGGCCGTCTATTTTCTAAATGCATTTTACAGGTTTTTTTTCTCAGCAAGAGGGCAAAAGTTCATGTGTGACATATAGATAACATTGTGCTAATGCATGTGGAGTAACCTAGAAGTCAGCACCGATTTGCAAAAATGCAAGTCTGTCAAAAGCATTGAGATAAGGGGGCAGTCTGCAGAGGCTTAGATAGAACACATAGATGGTCCACAGCACTATTATAAAAGTATTCACTGGGGTATTCACATGGGGTATGATTAAGGGGGAGACCCCGAAACGTCACTTATTCGCTTTTATGCGGTTACCAATAAAGTGAATTATTTTATAATAGTGCTATGGACCATCTACGTGCTTTATCACTTTTTTGGGGAAAAGGCAGTACCCTAGGTCTTCACGTGCACTGTATTGGTTCTACTCACTGCTGTATCACATGTGGATATTACAGAGGCTTAGATAGAAGGTAATCACAGAGGTAAAAAGTATATTAATATAACCGTGTTGGTTATGCAAAACTGGGGAATGGGTAATAAATGGATTATCTACCTTTTTAAACAATACAAATTCTGGAGTAGACTTTCCCTTTAACACCAAGTTAAGATTCCAATGAGGATTAATGGGCTTGATTACAGGTTTAATACGGACCAGAGCCTGAAGAAAACCATGAAAATCAGGAACATCAGCAATCTTCCTATGTAACAAAACTGAAAAAGCAGAAATCTGCCCCTTCAGATAACTGGCAGATTGGCCCTTATCCAGACCATCCTTTAAGAACTGCATAATCCTAAGAATTATGAAAGAATGCCAAGAAAACCCATGATCTACACACCAAGAATTAAAGGCGTTCCAAACCTTATGATAGGATTCTCCTAATTACAGGCTTACAAGTTTGAATTAAGGTTTTAATCACAGAATCAGAGAAACGCCTTTTTCTAAGGACTTAGCATTCAATTTCCATGCCATTAAGTTCAGAGACTTGAGAACTGGATGGAAAAATGGACCTTAAGACAAAAGGTCTGACTGCAGAGGCCAAGGATGCCAGCTGGACATTTGAACCAGATCTGTATACCAAATCCAGGCCAAGCTGTAGCAATCAAGATTACTGAAGATTTATATAGGCTTATCTTGGAAGTACCAAAGGAGGAAATAGATAAGCAAGCTTAGAAAACCAAGTAACTACTAGAGAATCCACTAACTCTGCTTGAGGATCCCTGGACCGTGCAAAGTACCTGGGGAGTTTGTTTTTCAAACAAGGCGACATCAGTACTTTATCTGGGAGACCCCAAAGATCCACAATCTGATTGAGCACATCCTGGGGAAGAGACCACTCCCCTGGATGTATTAATTGAAAATAGGAAAATTCTGCTTCCCAGTTCACCCCGGGAATATGAATTACAGAAACTAGACAATAATTGATTTCTTCTCCTGAGAGAATTTGAGACACCTCCCACATGGTTAGGGGACTGTGAGTTCCCCCCTGATTGTTGACATGTCACGGTTGTGACATTGTCAGTTTGAAAACAAACATTTATAGGTAATCTTGCCAACCGAGGATGCCAAAATTCCTGTGCTCTAGAGGAGCCCCAAACTGCTCCCCAACCTGAAAGATTTGTAGTGATCACAGTCCAGGTAGGAGCAGCAAAAGAAGCCCCCTGAATAATAAACTGATGATCCAGCCACCAAGTCAGAGACTGATTTGTATTGGGATCCAAAAATATATTTTGAGACAGCTGAGAATAGCTTCTGCACCACTGATGAGGCATACAAAGCTGAAGATAAAGATGAAGAGGTCTCATGTGAAAACAAACAAATGGAATTGCATCAGAAGCTGCAATCATCAGAACTAGAACATCCATACAACGATCAACCTATGGGAAAGAGAGAGTCTGAAGGTTCAGACAGGCTGTTAGCAATCTTAACCTCCTCTGCTCTGTTAGAGAAGGACTCATGGGGACTGAATCTATTTGAAATCCCCAAAACGTTACCTATGTTTGGGGAATCAAAGAACTTTTTGGAAAATTGATCCTCCAACCATGTTGTACAAAAAAAGTAGGTTGGTGTGAGATTCTACTAAAGGAAAATAAGGTATAGAAACACTGCAATATCCTGAGTACTGATCACAAACAAGAGGGCACCCAGAACCGTTGTTAATTGTGATGTCGCGAACATAAAATTTTGGGTTCACGAACGGCGAACTTCCGCAAAAGTTTGCGAACCGGCGAACCGGGCGAATCGCCATAGACTTCAATAGGCAGGCGAATTTTAAAACCCACAGGGACTCTTTCTGGCCACAATAGTGATGGAAAAGTTGTTTCAAGGGGACTAACACCTGGACTGTGGCATGCCGGAGGGGGATCCATGGCAAAACTCCCATGGAAAATTACATAGTTGATGCAGAGTCTGGTTTTAATCCATAAAGGGCATAAATCACCTAACATTCCTAAATTGTTTGGAATAATGTGCTTTAAAACATCAGGTATGATGTTGTATCGATCAGGTAGTGTAAGGGTTACGCCCGCTTCACAGTGCCCAGTGTATTTGATATACCTGCCCTGACCATGCTTTGCAGACCAGGTATCAGTGGTCAGATGGACCCTTGCCCCAACACTGTGTGCCAGACATGCCATTATAGCAGACTTATATGGCTTTGGCGTTGCTTTTTGGTAATTAGAAGGCTGCTAAATGCAACTGCGCACCACACGTGTTTTATGCCCAGCAGTGAAGGGGTTAATTAGGGAGCATGTAGGCAGCTTGTAGAGTTAATTTTAGCTTAAGTGTAGTGTAGCAGACAACCCAAAGTATTGATCTAGGCCCATTTTGTTATATTTAATGCCACCATTTCACCGCCAAATGCGATCAAATAAAAATAAATTGTTCACTTTTTCACAAACATTAGGTTTCTCACAGAAATTATTTACAAACAACTTATGCAATTATGGCATAAATGATTGTAAATGCTTCTCTGGGATCCCCTTTGTTCAGAAATAGCAGACTTATATGGCTTTGGCGTTGCTTTTTGGTAATTAGAAGGCTGCTAAATGCCACTGCGCACCACATGTGTTTTATGCCCAGCAGTGAAGGGGTTAATTAGGGAGCATGTAGGCAGCTTGTAGAGTTAATTTTAGCTTAAGTGTAGTGTAGTAGACAACCCAAAGTATTGATCTAGGCCTATTTTGGTATATTTCATGCCACCATTTCACCGCCAAATGCGATCAAATTTAAAAAAAAACTTAAATTTTTTCGCAATTTTAGGTTTCTCACTGAAATTATTTACAAACAGCTTGTGCAATTATGGCACAAATGGTTGTAAATGCTTCTCTGGGATCCCCTTTGTTCAGAAATAGCAGACATATATGACTTTGGTGTTGCTTTCTGGTAATTAGAAGGCCGCTAAATGCTGCTGCGCATCACACGTGTATTATGGCTAGCAGTGAAGGGGTTAATTAGGTAGTTTGTAGGGAGCTTGCAGGGTTAATTTTAGCTTTAGTGTATGTAATGATGTGTATGCTTTATGTTATAGTTTAAGTTCAATAGTTATGCTTAGTTCACTCTGTGCACTACAAACAGTTAACATTTTAGTCATGTGATTGGAGGGGGCGGGCAGTTATTGTTAAGATGGATGCTGCTGAATAAAGTCTGTATTCCTGTTCTCTCTCCTTGCTGTTTGCTAATACATTATAAAGATCATCACATGGTACCAGAAGTGGGGTGAAAAGTGACATGGCAGCAAACAGCAACACAAAGAACATTCCTTCTCTGGATTTAGAGTCAGGGAACATTTCTGACAATTGGTCAAAATGGAGGGAGCTGATTGAACTTGTGTTTGCAGGCCCAGATGCAGACAGATGGACTGATCAACAGAAGGCAGCACACTTTTTGATATGTGTGGGACAAAAGGGACGTGATGTATGCAGAGCCTGGCAGGCAAGTGGGGATATCACTGCAGATGACAAAAAAAAACCAGAGGTATTGTTTGCAAAGTTTGAAGCATACTGCAATCCAAGGAAAAACACCACAGTGCAGAGGAAAATGTTTTATGAGAGGAATCAGTGTGGAGGTGAATCTGTGGATGAATGGGTGACACAGCTGCGCTTGCTTGCCAAAGACTGTGCTTTTTATGATGCAGGTGATATGATAAAAGACCGTATTCTGATGGGCAGTAAGTTTAAAGAAGTTCAGGAAAAGCTGCTGCAGGAAGAAGATTTAAATCTTGAGAAAGCCATCAGGATTGCTAGAGCATATGAAATGTCAAGAAAGGACATGCAGGTACTGGAAGGAACACAATACCAGATCAGTGCTATAGAAAATCAAAGCAGCAGATACTGGCAAGAAAGAGGACACAAGGGGATGAAAGGCAAGTGGGACACTGGGACAAGTAACACACAAGCAACCTGTGGCTACTGTGGAAACATGCACAACAAAAATGCTGCCTGTCCTGCAAGGTGGCAGATATGTAATAAATGCAAGAAAAGAGGACATTTTGCCAGGGTGTGTAAACTGTTTTCACATATTGCAAGGACACAAACACAGGCTGTACACGCCATAGAGGACAATGATGACAATGCAGGGTTAGACTCAGATTGCACCCCAATATATCTTGCAGCAGTACAGAAATCACACAAGTCTGCAGATGAAGCAAATGTAACCCTACAGATAGGGGCTCACAAAACTCCAGTCACATTCAAAATAGATACAGGGGCACAAGTAAACTGTGTGCCAAGCCACACATACCTGGAACTCCTTAGAAATGAATTCCCCTTAGAGACTCAAGACCTACCAAAACTGTTGGGATATGGTGGTGAAAAGCTGAAAGTGATGGGTCGCTGCCATGCAAAATGTTTTTACAAGGGATCTGAAAAGGTCTTACAATTGTTTGTGATAGAAACAAAAGCCCCAGCAGTATTAGGTCTAAAAACAAGTAAAGATATTGGACTTGTAAAGATCATTATGGCTGTGGATGGTGGGTGCAGCGAACTGTCAAAGGACAACATTAAGCATGAGTACAGTGATCTATTCAAAGGCCTAGGGTGCCTCCCGGGGATTAGCCGCATACGTATAAAAGAGGGTGCACAGCCTGTCATTCATGCCCCAAGGAAAATACCTCTATCCCTTGAGGCTAAAGTCAAACAAGAACTAACAAGGATGGAGAAGTTGGGGGTAGTAAAAAAG
The DNA here is from genome assembly GCF_027579735.1 of Bombina bombina. Taxonomy (NCBI): domain Eukaryota; kingdom Metazoa; phylum Chordata; class Amphibia; order Anura; family Bombinatoridae; genus Bombina; species Bombina bombina. Next base: position 466,059,631 of record NC_069499.1, read on the forward strand.
GTCACAGAACCATCAGAATGGGTCAGTTCTATGGTTGTGGTAGAGAAGAAAAACACAGGCGCAATTCGTATTTGCATTGACCCACGTGATTTGAACAAAGTAATAATGAGAGAACACTACAAACTCCCCACCATAGATGATATAGCTCACAAGCTAGTAGGAGCAACAGTGTTTAGTGTACTAGATGCACAATCTGGTTACTGGCAATTGCGTCTTGATGAACCCAGCAGTCACCTGACCACTTTCAACTCCCCCTTTGGACGATGGCGTTTCACAAGGGTACCTTTCGGCATTGCTTCTGCTCAGGAGATATTTCAAAAGAAATCACATGAGTTGATTGCTGGTCTACATGGTGTTGAAGTAATAATTGATGATTTGCTGGTTTATGGAAAGGATCGTACAGAACATGACGAAAACCTTATTGCCTTACTCAAGCGGTGTCGGGAGAAAAATCTTAAACTCAATCCAAACAAAATGCAAATTGGGGTAGAAGAGGTTACATATTTTGGACACCTTCTAACCAAAGAGGGTTTAAAGCCTGATCCAAAGAAGATAACAGCAGTTATTAGCATGAAGGCCCCATCCTCCAGGAAGGAACTAGAGACATCATTAGGCATTTTTAATTATCTATCCAAGTTTTCTCAGGGCCTCGCTCAGCTGACAGCCCCACTACGTGCATTGCTACAAAGGGATGCTATTTGGTCTTGGGACGCAAACATGGAAAAGACATTTGAGAAAGTAAAAAAACTGATCACTAAACATCCGGGGCCAATACTGAAATATTTTGACGTAAACTGCAACACTGTGCTTCAAGTGGATGCATCCCAGTTTGGGTTAGGTGCTGTGCTAATGCAACAAGGACATCCTGTTGCATATGCTTCACGAGCTCTGACAACAACACAAGCCAATTATGCTCAAATTGAGAAGGAGATGTTGGCCATTGTAAATGGATGTGAGAAATTTCACCAGTATATCTATGGTCGCCCAGTGGTTGTGGAAACTGATCACAAACCATTGGAGTACATCATGCAAAAACCACTATCTGCTATACCTCCACGCCTGCAGAGGATGGTTATGAAACTACAACAGTATGATCTCACAGTGAAATATAAACCAGGAAAGGAAATTCCGATGGCAGATACGCTGTCTAGGGTGTTTCCAGAAGGACATGAAGCACGGGATGAACCTGAATTGGAAGAACAGGTACATACAGTACTAGTAAATATTCCAATAGCTGATGTACGGCTGGAAAAAATTAGACAAGATACCAAACAAGATAAAGTACTAGAAAAACTAATTCGTGTCATGTGCAATGGCTGGCCAGAAAAACGAAAGAAGCTTTCTCCTGAGTTGCAGGGATTCTGGCCTGTGAGAAATGAACTATCCTTTCATACGGATATCATATTCATGGGTGACCGTATTGTTATTCCTAAATCACAGCAGGCAGAAATATTGGAGCAAATTCACCAGGGACATTTGGGCATTACTCTTTGTAAGCGCAGAGCACGGGATGTGGTTTACTGGCCTAATTTGGACCTTGATATTGAGACACTTGTGAAGACATGTGAAACCTGCCAGACATTTCAAAAAAACAATGCAAAAGAACCTCTCACACCATGGAACACTCCTTCACGGGCATGGCAGAGACTGGCCACAGATATTTTTCATTTTGAGGACAACCACTACCTGATAGTAGTAGATTACTACAGCAAATTCTTTGAGTTAGTACAGCTGAGAAATCTAAAAGCATCAGCAATCATATGGGCTTTCAAAACAATACTCTCGAGACATGGAGTGTGTGAAGAACTTGTGTCTGATAATGGCCCGCAATTCTCAAGTGCTGAATTCCAGTGCTTTCTGCGTGAATGGGGAGTCAGGCACAAACCAGTAAGTCCGTATCACTCACAGGCCAATGGTTTAGCTGAGAAGTATGTTGGCATAGCCAAATCCATTATCCGAAAAGCACAATCATCAGGGCAGGATGTGTACCTAGGCCTGTTAAACTATCGTGCAACACCCATGGAGGGTTTATGTTCACCTGCACAGCTGCTCATGGGTAGAGCACTGAGGACCACAGTGCCTATTGCACCACAGAAATTGCAGCCTCAGACTATCCCACAGGATCAGGTAACAGGTCAGAGGAACATAAACATGAAAAAGCAAAAGCTGTATTTTGACAAATCTACCAAGTTACTTGGTCCACTCAGGGTTGGGCAAGCTGTGAGACACAGAGTCACTGGGGATACATGGGAACCTGCTCGAATTGTCAGTGAAGCTAATTCACCAAGGTCATATATAATCAAAACCAAGTGTGGACAGAAACTGAGACGCAACAGGCGTCATCTTCGACCAGACACTGCAGCTGATACCCTACTCGAGGAACCAAGCAGCAATGACAATAAAGAGCAAAGCAATGAATGCACAGAATTCCCTAACATGGATGTAAAGTCTACTGAGGACTTTGAGGACAACATAAGTGTATCAGCTTGCGATAATGCTGGGAATGACTCTCAACCTGACACTGATTGTACTGCTAGTGAGCCAGCAGTTACTTTCTCTCGTTATGGTCGAGCTATCAAACCAAAAATATGGGAAGACTTTGTCTCATATTAAGTGTTTCATATTTGAAGGGGAAGATGTAATGATGTGTATGCTTTATGTTATAGTTTAAGTTCAATAGTTATGCTTAGTTCACTCTGTGCACTACAAACAGTTAACATTTTAGTCATGTGATTGGAGGGGGCGGGCAGTTATTGTTAAGATGGATGCTGCTGAATAAAGTCTGTATTCCTGTTCTCTCTCCTTGCTGTTTGCTAATACATTATAAAGATCATCACAGTGTAGAGATCAGCCTCCCACCTGACACATCAGACCCCCTGATCCCTCCCAAACAGCTCCCTTCCCTCCCCCACCCCACAATTGTCCCCGCCATCTTAAGTACTGGCAGAAAGTCTGCCAGTACTAAAATAAAAGGTTTTTAATTTTTTTTAGCATATTTACATATGCTGTGGTGTAGCATCCCCCCTTAGCCCCCAACCTCCCTGATCCCCCCCAAAACAGCTCTCTAACCCTCCCCATCTGCCTTATTGGCGGCCATCTTGGGTACTGGCAGCTGTCTGCTATTATTTCACAGTCAAAAAAGTGTTGTTTTTTTTTAAATGTACACTACTGTTACACCAGATATGAGTGGTGGCACTGGGCAAGTGGGCACAGTATACACTGTGAGCCTGACACACACGCTGGCAGGCAGGCAACTGCAATTAGATTACACAGGGAAAAAAAAAAAAGCAGACTGATGTTCTAGCCCTAAAAAGGGCTTTTTGGGATGCTGTCCTTACAGCAGAGATCAGATGAGTCCTTCAGGACTGTAGTGGACACTGAATACACTAGCCTAGCTATCAATTTCCCTATTAAATCAGCAGCAGCTACACTGTCCCTCCTCTCACTAAGAATGCAGCTTCCGAATGAATCTAAAATGGATGCTGTCCAGGAGGTGGGAGGGTCTGGGAGGGAGGGTCTGCTGCTGATTGGCTGGAATGTGTCTTCTGACTGAGGTACAGGGTCAAAGTTTACTCAATGATGAGGAATAGGGAGCAGACCGAACATCGCATATGTTCGCGGGGAACTATTCGCCGGCAAACTATTTGCGACATCACTATTTGTGAACATTCTTGGAGCTGTAGCTAGACCAAATGGTTAAGCAACAAACTGAAAATGCTGTCCAGAAAGATAAACCTTAGAAACTGGAAAATTTATTTGTGAATTAGAACATTAAGGTAAGCATCCTTTAAATCTATTTTGGACAAAAACTGACCTTGCTGAACAAAAGGCAGAATAATCTGAATAGTTTCCATTTTTAAAGATGGAATCCTTACAAACTTGTTCAAGGCTTTCATACCCAGAACTGGTCTTAAATTACCTTCCTTCTTTGGAACAATGAAGTTATTTGAATTAAATTCCATCTCCTCTTCCTGCAAATGAACTGGAACAATCACTCTTATAGCTTCCAGACCTGAGACAGACTGGAAAAAAGCTTAAATGGATAATAAACATTTTTTTTTCTTTCATGATTCAGATAAAGCATGCGATTTTAAGCAACTTTCTAATTTACTCCTATAGTAATTTTTTCTTCATTATTATGCTATCTTTATTTGAAAAAGCAGAAATGTAAGCTTTAAGGGCCAGTCAACACAGTAGATTTGCATAATCAACAAATGCAAGATAACAAGACAATGCAATAGCGCTTAGTCTGAACGTCAAATGAGTAGTAGATTTTTTTAAATTTTAAAAGTTACGTCTTTTTCCACTCCCACTGTACCATGTGACAGCCATCAGTCAATCACAAATGCATACACATACCATGTGACAGCCATTCACAAATGCATACACGCTTATTCTTGCACATGCGCAGTAGAAGCTGGTGACTCAAAAAAGTTTAAATATAAAAAGACTGTGCACATTTTGTTAAAGGAAGTAAATTGTAAAGTTGTTTAAAATTGAATGCTCTATCTGAATAATGAAAGTTTAATTTTGATTATGTATCACTTTAAGAGCCGGACATTTTTTGTTGTGGAACCTGGGTAGCGCTTGCTGATAGGTGGTTAAATGTAGCAAACCAATCAGCAAGCTCTACCCAAGTGCTGAACCAAAACTGGGCCGGCTCTTAAACTTACTTTCCTGCATGTTCAAAAAAAGATAGCAAGAGAACAAAGAAAAAATTATAATAGGAGTAAATTAGAAAGATGCTTAAAATTGCTTGCTCTATTTGAACCAGGAAATAAAAAAATGGGTTTAGTATCTCTTTAAGCTTTTACAGGATTCCTTAGAACACTAGACAGAAAAAAAACTTCCTCTGGGAGGCCTTGGTCTAAATGCGATTTGACATCCCTGAGAAACTATATTCAGAACCCAGGGGTCTGGAACAGACAAACCAAGACCCCTGAAAGAGGTTTAATCTACCCCCTACCAGTACCTTTGAATCTGGGGCCTCACCCTCATACAGTTTTGGTAGTATGATAGATTTCTTCCTTTGCATTTTGTCCTGAGGAAGAAAAGCCCCTTTACCTCCAATAACAGTAGACATAATAGAATCTAAATCCGAACCAAACAACTTTTTTCCCTGAAAGGAAAGAGATAATCAGTATTTTATTTTATTTACATTTTTATTGAGGTTTGAAAATTAGAATACAAACAAGAAATAAAACACAATAAAAAAAAAAGACTAATCGTATACACTGAGGCGCCAAGGTATAAGCAATTAGACTTTCATCACATGTATCTCAAGATGCTAGATTACAGAAAAAAAAACACTATGTTCAAATACCAAACTGCGCAATAAACCTCTTTTTCTTTTTTTTTTCTCGTAATTTTGTTGGACAGGGGATTTATAACAAAGGTATAAACATAAAAATCCAAAGTACCCCTATTTACAAATAACACTTATAGGTACGAATTTTATATAGTAACATAGATAATGAGTAAATATGCAGTACTACACTATATGCAACTAATATAAAAAGAGTATACCAATTAAGATTCTATATAATGGCAGAGATAAGAAATAAACATATTGCACTGCACTATGCATATCTGATATAGAAACTATGTACTAACTGAATTGATTATTTATTAATCTTTTGCTGTCCCAATCCCAATAAAGATGAATTATAAATGGTAACTTGCAATATAAAGGGACTAAAAATATGACGGTAAACTGTAATCAAAGTAAATATCTTTAAATGAGGTTTAAGAGAAACCGCGCAAGGAATCTCTAATTTAGTCATTAGAGTTCCATATGTGAGGGGGGGGGGGGAGAGATTATAATAATAGGCCTTAATAACTGGGAATAAAGACTTCTGAATCTAATTCCTCTATGTGAATGCCCTCAAGAAGGGTCAAACAAGTGAAGCCTGAGGGGAAGTATTCCATGGACACACATACACATCTAAATAACCATTAAGGGACCAACTCTGTTTGGCGAAATAAAGCTATTAGGCAGAAGTAAACAATTATGACACCTCTGATATTTCAGGTATCCTAGTCTATACTACACATATAAAATCTAAGCTCTGAATATGCTCTTAGTATAAGTGCCCTCAGACTAACATTATATATTCCTCCAGATCATTAAGGTGCAAACTGACTTACAGTGATGCAGAAAAAACATAGAGACATCTAGAATATCTAAAATGGCATCCACCGTCTGGGCACGGGCCCTATGCCCAGCGATAGGAAGACAAGGAAAAGCAGATGTCTCTATTTAAAGAGAGCGAGACCTTGCGCACAGCGCTAAAGGCACCCTTTTCGTATCACAGCAATATCTTACTCTGTAAGGATGGCATACATGAACTAGGATTGCATTGTGGTGCATTGAGAAAGGGGTCTAGGGCATAGTAAAAACCTTGTATAACAGATCCCTGTAAGCGTCACATAAATTAACATATAAACTGCATTTCAAAGCTCTGTAGTCTATATCTGACCCCTAGCCAACTGTCTCAGAATAGAGGATCACTAAGACGTAAACTTGTTATATAGGCTAACAAATATGCTAATGGAGTAGCAAAAATAAAACAGGAAGCAACAGTATTTCACGCTGAAATTGGTCACCATGAAAGTGCCTTTCTTATAATAAAATTTTCCAGAAAATGAAGGTTTGCCCAAGATAATAAAAATTCTGTTTCAAATAAAAGAGCAACCTCTAGCATTAAGCATTAGTTAACACAATATTCATTAAAGTGCAGAGTGTTGCCCCGGCCGCAGACAACCTCCCCACACCAACCAAGCAAAAAATCAGTAGTTAACAGTAAAAGATGTAACCTTCCCATCTCTAACACATAGGAGCAGCTTTATCACAAACAGTTCACACTTTATAATGCTCAAAACTACAAGCTCTTCCAAAACATTCAATTGCAATATATAAACATTTCTATATCAAATATTAGGATTACAGCAATCAATAAAAAACAGAAAATAATAGAGCCTGAGTTCACATTCAGTCTGTGGTTTCAATAATAAACAAGGAACTACATTTCCTAAACCTGTATGACTAAGGAACAGGCAGTGAAACAGAAGATCACACCTAGATAGGGTTTAACTAGCTTTTGTGGAGCAAACAGTGTGGAATATATAGTGCTGTAAAAAAATAAGAAAATACAGTGTACTGCCCAGAAGTTGATAAAATTTGTGTTATGAAAGATAAAGCAGCTGTTAAGTACTTCTAGTCCACATGGAGAGAGTCACCCAATGGTTTTCATTAACGAGTGTTCCCACTATCAGTGAAGTGCCACAAATGAAGGGTTTAGTTATATTCACAGACCCATAGAGGGTTAGGAGAGCTTCAGGTAATACTGCAAGGAATGGAATAGGTAAGGTATTCAAAAGATCTAAGTGGTGACGCTACATATAAACATTTAAAGGACAGTCAATCCAGAAGGAACTCGCTAACCATCCACTTTACCCTACTTCAAAATAGATCAAAGGCTGCTTGCGACCAAATAATATATCCTCACTTTAGCACCCTTTCTTCAGAGCCCCCTAGGATCAGAGCGCTGCAATCCCAACGCAGTATATATTCAGCCCATGCGAGTGTCGGTGTCAAAATTCGCCACGCACCGCCAACACAAAACTGAGGGGAAATATCCCAAACATGGCTGCCACCCACGGAAACCGTACACACCATGCTCAAAGGTAAGTTCGGTGGTGAGGTCAGGACCCTCGTGAGGCAAGTCGGAGCTGTAGCCGATCTGGAAGCAGGTATTGTAGTTGGGTAACCCCCTTGACTGACATCACAATTCAGACCATCTCTGCAGCGGTAGATATACACATCCTCTTGCTGTGTGAAAGAAACCTGGCTGCACAGACTTTCAGGGGCCGGAATTACAATATAGCTACTCTGGTTAGTAGTGGAGACGTTAGCATTCAGAGTATGGGCAAGATGACAGCTGGTCGTTTAGAATTGTTCTCCTCCACTAATGTGCTAACACAACACTCAAGCAGAGCCTGTTCCAGATTTGCAAAATGATCCCGTAGGAGCTGCGTCACAGCTGGCCACCAGCTATCTAAGGCCTCCATTGTATCTTGACTTCTGGGTAGCTAAAAACGGCTATTCAAGAGCTCCCAATGCCACCAATAGTGCTATATTCAACAGGGTCCCTGTTTGATGTGAAAAAAGCTGGTTTTAGATATTGATAAATATTAGTTATAGCATATAAGATCCAGGAGCACTCATCGCACACGTCTGATCTCCCTGATAGTTGGCTCCGCCCCCCCGATAATCTGTATTTTAACACCATATCAGTAGAGCAGGATTTAAGCCATAAGGCTTTCCTGACAAGGACTGCCAAAGACATGCTTTTGACATTAATTTTTAAAATATCAAATACAGCGTCATAAATAAAAGAATTGGCACTTTTGAGTAAACTCAAAAGATTAGCACTAGCAGCAGCCACATCAGCAATATAAATAGCTGGCCAGAGCAAATACCCTGCTTGTAAAAAGGCCCTCTATGAAAATATTCAAATTTTTTATCTAAAGGGTCTTTAAAAGAAGTACGGTCTTCCAAAGGAAAAGTAGTAACATTATTATTATTATTATTATTATCATCTGGTACCTGTAGAGCGCCAACAGGTTCCGCAGCGCTATGAACTTGGGTGGTATATAAAAAAAAAAGATTACAGGGATCAAATGGGGAGAGAAGATCCTGCCGAGAAATGCACTGTTGTAGTCAGCTCTTATGAAGGTGAACTACAAACAGCTGGGCTCATAGGCTTACATGCTATGGGGTTTTAGGGGATAGCAGTGGAGATAGGAAGGTTAATGTAGGTTTTAATGTAGGTTGTAAGCATCCCTGAATAGTAGAGTCTTCAGGGAGCACTTGAAGCTTTTAAAACTAGGGGAAGATTCTTGTGGAGTGAGGCAGAGAGTTCCATAAGATGGGAGCCAGTCTTGAGAAATCTTGTAGATGGGAATGTGAGAAAGTAACAAGAAAGGGGGAGAGTAGGAGATCATGAGCGGAGCGAAGGGGATGGGAGGGAGAGTATCTGGAGACATGGTCTGAGGGGGGGAGCAGTGCAATTGAGGGCTTTGCGTGTCAGAGTGAGAATTTTGTGTTTAATCCTGGAGGCAAGAGGAAGCCAGTGAAGGGATTGGCAGAGAGGTGCAGCAGATGAAGAGCAACGTGCAAGGAAGATGAGCCTGGCAGAGGCATTCATTATGGATTGTAAAGAAGCTAGGCGGCAGCTAGGGAGACCAGAGAAGATAGAATTGTAGCAGTCGAGGTGGGAAAGGATGAGAGAGTGAATTAAAATCTTTGTTGTGTCTTGTGTAAGGAAATGTCTAATTTTAGCTATGTTTTTAAGGTGGAAGCGACAGGCTTTAGCCAAGGACTGAATGTTAGGAGTGAAAGAAACATCTGGGTCAAGTGTGACCCCAAGACATCAGGCATGTGAGGTTGGGGTAATGATGGAGTTGTCAACAGTTATAGAGACATTGGGGGTGGAGATTTTGGAAGAAGGGGGAAAAATAAGGAGCTCAGTTTTGGAGAGATTTAGCTTGAGGTAGTGAGAGGACATCGAGAATAAGATGTGAGAGAGACAGTTAGTGACATGGGTTAGCTAGGAAGGAGATAGTTCTGGTGCAGAGAGGTAGATTAGGATATCGTCGGCATACAAATGATAATGAAACCCGTGGGACTTTATTAAGGAACCTAGTGAGGACATGTAGATTGAGAAGAGAAGGGGATCGAGGACTTGTGGTACCCCAACAGAAAGAGGTAACTGTTATAACCCTGAACAAAAAGTGTGAGTGTACTTGTTTTTGTGAGGATTTCCTGAAAACAGTTCTGTAGAATTTATGCAGCTTACTTGAATAGGTTAACTTAAGCAAAGTGATAGATGTTACATATAGCTTAATTACAATATGCAATTGGCAATATTAAACTATCTGTCTTAATGTTTGCCTATAAACTATTTCTCCAGAGTCACTGCAGACTTGGAGGTTATAGCTTTAAGCAGAAGGTAACCATACAAATACAATCAGGTATAAATGAGAGAGATTTCAGTAACAATTCACAGGTTACTAAGCATGAAGCTAAATTGACTTAGCATAAGATATTAAGTTATACAACCTGCCTTAGACCTTAGTCAGTTAGAGTCCAGTGCTGCTACAGGTTTCCCAGGAACAGAAGAGTTCAGCGTGTATGAGAATTCTGAACTGCAGGTAACAAGCTTGAGAGTGAGAGGTGAGAGCTGTGGCAGTAGCTGATGATGTCAGTCCTGCACACAGGTGGTTCTGTGTGAAAGGGAGAGAGCTGCAGCACAGGAAGTGGTTGCTCTGTGTAGCAGAAGAATGATTCCCCTATGTCAGATAGCAGATTGGCTGAGAAGCTTTCTCATGCAGGGATGTGAAAACATTAATCCAGCAATGAGGTAAGAGAAGTGGGAGGTTATATAGGGAGTAAGGACAATTGCTTAAAGAGACAGCATAAGCTACACTGTAGAATCTGACAGTAACGGGGCAGAGGATACCCCAGAGAAGGCTACACTAAAGGTACGGTTAGACAGATAGGAAGAGAACCTAGAGAGAGCTGTGTCACAGATGCCGAAGGATTGGAGGGTATGGAGCAAAAGAGGGTGGTCGACAGTATCAAAGGCTGCAGTCAGATCAAGGAGGATAAGTAGATAGAAGTGGCCTTTTGATTTTGCTGTAAGTAGGTCGCTGGTAACCTTAACAATTGCTGTCTCTGTTGAGTGAAGGGGGCAAAATCAAGATTGCAGTGGTCAAGGAGGGAGTTTAATGTAAGGAAATGGGATAGACATGCATATACTAGCTTTTCAAGAAGCTTTGAGGCAAGAGGTAGTAGGGAAATAGGGTGGTAGTTGGATGGAGAGGTTGGATCGAGAGAAGGTTTTTTGAGGATAGGTGTGACTAATGCATATTTAAGAGATGTGGGAACTATACCAGTGCTGAGGAAGAGGTTGAAGATGTGTGTGAGTATAGGGGTAAGGGTAGAAGAGAGGGAGGGGAGTAGTTGTGAGGGGATGGGGTCGAGGGGACAGGTAGTACGGTGAGAGGATAGTATAAGGGCAGAAACTTCATCCTCTGTAACAGGGGCAAAAGAGCTAAATTTATGGCTATGTGGGTTTTGGATGATTGTGAGCTTTTGAGGGGATGGGAGACCGGTAGTATGTTGAGAGCTGATTTAATTTCTGATGGAGTCGATTTTGTTGTTGAAGTAGCTGGCAAAAATCTTGGGCTGAGAGAAAAGTCGTGAGGGAGGTGGGGGTGGGCGGAGAAGAGTATTGAATGTGGAGAACAGACGTTTTGGGTTTGAAGAAAGAGTAGAGATAAGAGTAGAGAAGTAATGTTGATTATATAGATTAAGGGCAGAATAGTAAGAGTTCAAGATTAACTTTTAGTGAAGAAAGTCAGCAGAACTCCGACATATCCTCATGGGGCCAGGTTATCAAGGACCGATGTAAGGGTGGAGTTATAGTGACAGATGGATTCATCGGGACAGGAAAAGGAGGGGATGGAAGAGAGAAGAGGTTTGAGAGAGCTAGCGAGCTGTTGCTGATCTAATGATTTGATTCTTCTGTGAAGTTTAGTGTGAGGGGTAGAAGGATGGAGAGTTGTAGGGAGGGAGGTGATGGTACAAGTGAGGAGGTGGTGGTCAGAAAGATGAAAAGGTGAGTTTGTGAAGTTTCAGATAGTGCATCAATAACTGAAAATCAGATCAAGGGAGTGACCATCTTTGTGAGTGGGAGAGTCAGTCCATTGTGACAGGACGAAAGAGGAAGTGAGTTGCAGAAGTTGTTTTTGCAGAGGAGGCAGAGGGATTATCAACAGGGAGGTTGAAGTCACCGAGAATGAGGGCAGGGGTATCCAAGGAAAGGAAGTAAGGTAGTCAGGCAGCAAAGTGATCTAGAAATAGAGTTGCGGAGCCAGTAGTACATTTAGCAAAATGGCCCCATCCACCTTGGGAACAGTTTCCCATAAACCAACATTAGCAGCATGTAAAGGATATAACTTTTTAAAACTTGCAGAAGTATTAAATGAATTACCTGGCTTAGATCATTCTGTCAGAGACAGCATCAGGAATAGAGAAACCTCAGAAAGATTAACAACAGTCTTAAAAACTGAATTTAAACATTACAAGGCTTATCATCAGAAACTTTAGGATCTTTAACCCCTGAAGTAATTAAGACCTCTTATAAAACAGAATGAATAAGCTCAACTTTAAACAAAAAAAAGAGGAAATATCAGGTTCAACATTAGTTGAAAATTCCTCATCACTTGAGGAAACGTTACCATCTGAAGATACAACAGTATCCCTGGCTTCAGGGCACTTAGAACTTGTAGAAGATAAAATCTGAACTGACTTTTAAAGCTAGTTTAAAGACAGGAGAGCAGCCAGTTTCCTCAGATACTGCAGCCTTGAGAAGGCATCTAATTTTTTGTTTGCAAGCACACCTAATAATGGTTAAAAGGTGATCAGAGAACTCTGTTTCTCCTGTAGACTTTGGGACAGAATCAGACTGCTCCATTATATTATATGACAAAGCAACACAATAAACACTATAAGCCCCTTAAAAAAACTCTTGATAAATAAAAATCACCACCTCCTGAGTAGCTTTTACATAAAATGCAAAACAAAGCAGGACACATTAACATTAAATCCGAAGGGCAGATATCGCTCATCAGAATGAGAAAAATGTGCAAGAAGATTCTCCATATCTCCATAGTGGGAGACAAAAGACAAGTCCCTGTGACCAATTATGAAAGGTTTATGAAAACAATTCTATAAGTTAAAAAAGGATCACAAACCATACCCCATATACATCCCTCTGACAAGCACTTGGAAAACAGGCCTCAATATAGACTGAAAGCCCCTCTGAACAATCAAATGCACATACTCATTCTTCAACCCCCTCCAGCAGAGGCAAAGACTGAGGTAATATAGCAATAAAGGTAGGGTAAATAAAGAACTTTACACCCAAATAAAGTAGCTTTTGGAATTAATTAAATCTAACCCTCCCTCACAAGAGGCTTAAAGGATTACTTTCTGTTATAATTTTTAAGCTAAACAACTAACATATTAAAGTTAATAAACATTAATTAAAACCTACTGACCTATATTTTCTCCAAAACGAAGTTTCATAACGTTCTAAAAGTTATATCTTTTATTCGCCGATGATGTCACGTTATCCTGCCCACTATTTTCAGCACTGTGTGTTCAAAATACTTAAACCAATAACTTTGTGTTTAAAGCGCCATTTTGAAACCTAGGTATTGTAAACGTATTGGTACAGAGCAAAGGATACCCACGGAGTGGGTTTGGAAAACAATTAAATTTGCAGACAAGATTTCTGATATACGGTAGAGATATGTTAATGAAATGCTATTGATAAAAAGCGTATTTGGGGTAGTTAGTAACAGGCATAGAAAATATTTACTTACAGTGACCCTTTAAGTAAACTTCAGGATCGTTAAAACATAATTTATGTAAGAACTTACCTGATAAATTAATTTCTTTCATAGTGGCAAGAGTCCATGAGCTAGTGATGTATGGGATATACATTCCTACCAAGAGGGAGCAAAGTTTCCCAAACCGCAAAATGCCTATAAATACACCTCCCACCACACACATACTTAAGTTTTAATGTATAGCTAAGTAGTTAGGTGTAAAAAAGGTGTAAAAAAGCATACAAAAAAGAGAAACCAGAAAAAAATGTGCTTTTATACAAAAAAATCTTAACCACCAAAAAATAGGGTGGGTCTCATGGACTCTTGCCACTATGAAAGAAATTAATCAGGTAAGTTCTTACATAAATTATGTCTTCTTTCATGTAAGTGGCAAGAGTCCATGAGCTAGTGACGTATGGGATACAATACCCAAGATGTGGAAATCCACAGAGTCACTAGATAAAAAGGGATAAAATAACAAAAGCTACTTCCGCTGAAAAATTTTAATCCAAATAAGTTTTCTTAAATTTCAAAAAACTCAGAACATAGGCAAAAGGAATCAAACTGAGACGGCTGACTGAAGAACTTTTCTACCAAAGACTGCTTCTGAAGAAGCAAATACATTAAAATGGTAAAATTAAGCAAATGTATGCAAAGAAGACCAAGTTGCTGCTTTGCAAATATGATCAACTGAAGCTCTATTCTTAAAAGTCCAAATGGCAACTGATCTGGTAGAATGAGCTGTAATTCTCTGAGGCGGAGACTGCCCTGCCTCCAAAAAAGCCTTGTGAATCAAAAGTTTCAACCAAGATGCCAAAGAAATGGCAGAGGCCAAATAACAAATAGACTAGAAGTCTTTCTAAAATCCCTAGTAGCTTCAACATAGTATTTCAAAGTTTTTAACACATCCAAAGAATGAAGAGAATTCTTAGGATTAGGACACAAAGAAGGAACAACAATTTCCCTACTAATGTTGTTAGAATTCACAACTTTAGGCAAAAATGTAAACAAAGTCCGTAAAACCGCCTTATCTTGATGAAATATCAGATAAGAAGACTCACAAGAGAGAGCCGACAACTCAGAAACTCTTCTAGCAGAAGAGATAGCCAAAAGAAAAAAACACTTTCCAAGAAAGTAGTTTTTTTTTTATATATATATATATATTTTTATTGAGGTTCTTTTCAAAACAAACAATGGGTAATTGTCAATACAAATTGTAAGGTAAAATAAATTGTTAGAGAATATGTTACCAAGCAAATCAGATAAAAACACAATAAGGGTAAATGACAAATTACATTCTCAAAACAAGTAATAAATGTTGCTCAAACAGTATACCCACAATATGATTGGAACGGCCACTCATGGACCATACAGTTGCAGTAAGCATAGTACAAAATAGGTCAACATTAAAGGGACATTAAAAACTTTGAAATGGTAATATAAAATGATAAATTGTATATATAAAACAACTCTGCAATATACTTTTATTATTTATTTTGTCCTCTTTGCCTGTAATTCCATTCTGAAATTGTGAGCTTTTCAGTTCCTGTTAGAAATGGAAGCGCAGAACACTGTTATATCCAGCACAACCATTGGCTGCACACTCTAATGACCTATTTATAACTGTCTCTAATTGGCCACAGCAGAGAAGGTAACACAAGTTACAACATGGCAGCTCCCAGTGTTTTATAGACACTAAAACTTTACACTTATTTTTTCACTTTTTAAACAACTAATGAAACTTTAAAAAATACATCTACATGTTAGTCATGGACTAATCTTTTCTTTGAATGCATCATTCGATCTAGCATGTATTTAGTGTTTAATGTCCCTTTAATGTGAAGGGGCCCTAAATGAGGAACCTCTTTTACCTTTTAATGTAATATTTAGGATAGGATACTTAAAACCTTAAATTCAAAATATATGGAATGTTGAATAATCTTGTTAAACTTAAAAAGAGAACAAAAGGTTAACAATATAGTGTGTTCCATTAATTAAAAATATTTAGGGTGCGGTATAGACAAGAAAAACTGTGTATTTAATTCACCTAAACTAGGTGATATATTATTAATATGTGGGGGGGGGGGAGATGATTAGTTAAGCTATGGTTTCACAGCTCAAGAGCATTTCTATTTGGAAAATCTCGTGAGCACACTAGGTATTAGTGGATACACAGAAATGAGCTATTTCCCGCTAGGTTATTGATATGTCTGGCATAGTCGAGTCTAACAGGCTACTAAACTAGATATACATTGTGAGAAGGGAGACTACACCCAATGGCTGCAGTGCAGGTCCAGCCTGCGCTAAAAAAAAATTTTAATACTTAAAAGGAAGGCTGCACATCACAGTATAGCAATGGCCATAGCCTCAAATTATGAGCCCTGCACTCAATGGTACATACTAAAAGTGGAGATTCCAAAACATGTACGTATATCTACAGTGCCATAGTAAACTTTAATAGTAATCAAGTATCTGTGCACTAAATGTTAGTATTCCTTCCCTAATTATGAAGTCCCTAATCTATATATTCTATCCATCATGTCTACAAATATAAGAGTGAAAAGGGTCAGACATCCCGGCCGCAGACATCCAAGCCCTTAGGGACATTCAAAAAAATAATATTATTAGGAAAATACATAGCTAGGAACATCCTGTCAAATATACTCATAGGAAATATTACAATATACTATGCTTGGTCAGACTTATACAATATTATACAGGGTGTGATGAATACTATGTCAAACATTCAAAATATAAATAGACGTAGCATATAGATTTACAAGAATAGGCTCACAATACCAATACTCATTTGCTAAATTATAAACTAGAGATGCTTCGCTCATATCAACATTTCTATGTCCTAGAATAAATAGAATAATATAGAAACATTGTGTAAGTTATAACATTTAAAACCAGTAATGTCTGTAAGGAAAGCTATAATAGGATTAACTGCCCCAAACAACAAAAGCTTGCCAACCACCAAGTAGGTATAACTACATTGTAATGTTAAATTAGGAGCTAGACACTAGCAGAAATATAAAGCAGGTAGGCATATGTTTCATATGTATCAACAAAGGTATACGGAGATATATGAAGTTTTTAAAATGTAAAAAAAATGGCAGAATATTCTGTAGTATACACAGTTGTGGAGTCATCTGGCAAATATAACATACTGAAGAGGATTGCTAATTACATAGATCCATAAGTGAAGTCGCTTCCATAATTATCAACAGACCTAGATACCAATGTAATATACTTATATACTTCTCTATTAGAATGAGGGTTACAGAATATATGTCTTTACTAAGTGTTGTGGAGGTTGAGTCGCTATATCAACAGTAACATTTAATACCTTTTGAGCTTACCCATTTGTTTAAAGGCTGCTCAGGGGAATATAATAACAAGTAAAACTATTCCTCTATAGAGAGTTAAACAAATTAGTAAAGCCAGTGTTTTAAAAATAGAAAAACTTCTTATTATACAGTAATGGGAACCCTTGTATCTGGCAGTAAACCATATCATACCAGCTCATCTGGTGTAAATGTCTCACTTTCAGCCTTATTTGCGCAGATATCTAAAACAGCTATAAATAAAGATCTGTATAGGCACTATTATGGAGAGGTATAAACGGATAAACACAAACATTTCTATATTACATCTGGCATACATTTAGAGCGTACAAGTAACGGTCTAAGAGCAATCTCAATGGTAGGGAAAGGCTCACTCCTCAGTCACAGGAAAGTAGAGTTCGAGTACATAGAATGTCTCTGCCACTGCAAATATTTCCCCTACTATGAGCGCTGAAACGATGGCCAGACTAGCCGATGCCTGTTCAGAGGAAACACGCTGTACTCATATCATAGCGCATGTTGTAGGTCCCTCCAGCCTTGATACAGCATTGTATAATGATCCAAGAACCTCACAGGGGCTTCGGTAGGCTGCCCTGCAAATGGAAGTCTCACACGGTTCACACAGCTATCCACCCTTTAATGCGCTGGGATACATCCGTTAGTGGCACATCTCTCAGGTTGAGCACTTTCAATTGTAAGTTGTGCTGCTCCGTAGCGATGACTTGTTTATCGTTGGCTCTCTGCTCCTCTGTTTCTTCTATGTCAGAAGGCAGTGAAGCATGCTCCACAGTTGTAATCCAAGATGGCGGCTTTCGCGGGTTATTGGTTTGATACGAACCAAAGCCTGAACAAAACAGTGAATATCAGGAAGCATAGCAATCCTTCTATGAAATAAGACAGAAAGTACAGAGATTTGTCCCTTCAAAGTATTTGCAGACAAACCCTTATCCAAACCATCCTGTAGAAACTGTAAAAACCGAGGAATTCTACAAAACTGCCAAGAAAAATTATGAGAGGAGCACCATGAAATATAGGTTTGTAACCTCTATGACTAAGAACTAAGCGTTCAATTTCCATACCTTCAAATTTAGAGATTTGAGATCCTGATGGAAAAACGGCCCTTGAGACAGAAGGTCTAGCCTTAAAGGAAACGACTAAGACTGGCAACTGGACATCCGGACAAGATTTGCATACCAAAACCTGTGAGGCCATGCAGGTGCTATCAGAAACACATGAGATTGTTCCAATATGATCTTGGAGATCACTCTTGGGAGAAGAACTAGAGGAGGAAAAATGTAAGCAGGTTGGTAAAACCAAGGAACTGCCAAAGCATCTCTGCCTGAAGATCCTTGGATCTGGAAAGATATCTGGGAAATTCTTTGTTTAAACGAGAGGCCATCAGATCTATTTCTGGAAGACCCCACATCTGAACAATCTGATGAAACACATCCGGATGGAGAGACAAGTCCCCTGGATGCAAAGTCTGACAACTTAGAAAATCCGCTTCCCAATTGTCTACACATGGAATATGAATCGCAGAAATCAGACAAGAGTTGGGCTCTGCCCAAGAAAGTATTCGAGATACTTCCTTCATTGCTAAAGAACTGTGAGTCCCTCCCTAATGATTGACATATGCCACTGTTGTGACATTGTCTGTCTGAAAACGAATGAAAAGTTCTCTTTTCAATAGTGGCCAAGCCTAAAGAGCTCTGAAGATATCACAGAGTTCTAAAATGTTGATTGGTAATCTTGCCTCTTGAGGTTTAAAAACCCATTGTGCTGTCAGAGACCCCCAGACAGCTCCCCAACCTGAGAGACTTGCATCTGTTGAGATTGAAGTCCAGGAAGGGTGAACAAAAGAGGCCCGCTGAATAATCCGATAATGTCTAACCACCAAGACAGGGAGAGTTGAATGCTGGGATTTAAGTATATCAACTGTGATATCTGAGTATAATCCCTGCACCATTTATTCAGCATGCAAAGCTGCAGAGGTCTCATATGAAAATGAGCAAAGGGGATTGTGTCCGATGCTGCAGTCATAAGACCTAAAACTTCCATGCACATAGCCACTGAAGGGAATGATCGAGACTGATGGTTTCGACAAGCTAAACCCAATTTCATTTGCCTCGTCTGTTAAAGACAGAGTCATGGACACTGAATCTATCTGGAAACCTAAAATGGTGACCTTTGTTTGAGGAATCTATAAACTCTTTTGTAAATTGATCCTCCAACCATGCCTTTGAAGAAACGACACTAGTTGATTCGTGTGAGATTCTGCTAAATGAAAAGACTGAGCTAGTACCAAGATATCGTTCAAATAAGGAAACACCGCAATACCCTGCTCTCTGATTACTGATAGAAGGGCACCGAGAACCTTGGAAAAGATTCTTGGAGCTGTGGCTAGGCCAAATGGAAGAGTGACAAACTAGTAATGCTTGTCTAGAAAAGAGAATCTTGGAAACCGATAGTGGTCTGGATGAATTGGAACATGAAGATAAGCATCCTGTAAGTCTATTGTGGACATAAAATGCCCTTGCTGAACAAAAGGCAGAGTAGTCCTTATAGTCACCATCTTAAAAATTAGGACTCTTACAAAATGATTTAAAAGTTTCAGATCCCAAACTGGTCTGAAAGAATTCTCTTTCTTTGGGACAATGAATAGATTTGAATAAAACCCCAAACCCTGTTCCTGTAGAGGAACCGGAACAATCACCCCTGAAAGCTCTAGATCTGAAACACATTTCAGAAAAGTCTGAGGTTTCACAGGATTTGTTGGAATATGAGAAAGAAATAATCTTCTCACAGGAGGCCTTATTCTGAATCCTATTCGATACCCTTGAGACACAATATTCTGAATCCACTGATTCTGAACAGAACCAGACCAAATTTCCTGAAACAATTTCAATCTGCCCCCGACCAGCTGAACTGGATTGAGGGCCGCACCTTCATGCAGTCCTGGGGGCTGGATTTTTTTTTTATAAGGCTTAGTTTTATTCCAATTTGAGGATGGTTTCCAATTGGAACCAGAGGCCTTAGGGGAAGGAGTAGACTTTTGTTCCTTATTCTAATGAGAGGAATGAAAACAATTAGGAGTCTTAAATTTACCCATAGATTTTTTATCTTGAGGTAAGAAAACTCCCTTCCCACCAGTAATAGTGGAAATAATAGAATCTAATTGAGAACCAAATATATTCTTACCCTGGAAAGATAGAGATAGTAATCTAGATTTAGACACCATGTCAGCATTCCAAGATTTAAGCCATAAAGCTCCTCTGGCTAAAATAGCTAAAGACATAGATTTAACATTAATCTTAAAAATGTAAAATATAGCATCAGAAATAAAATGATTAGCATGTTGAAGCAAAAGAATAATGCTGGACAAAGCATGATGTTCTACCTGCCATGCTAAAATATCCAACCAAAAATTTGAAGCAACAGCCACATCAGCCATTGAAACAGCAGGTCTAAGAATATAGCCAGAATGTAAATATGTTCTTCTAAGATAAGAGTCATTCTTCCTATCCAAAGGATCCTTAAAATAAGTACTATCTACCATAGGACTAGTAGTACATTTGGCCAGAGTGGAAATAGCCCCATCAACCATAGGAGCTTTTTCCCAAAACTCTAAACTAGCCACAGGTAAAGGATATGACTTCTTAAACCTAGAAGAAGGATTGAAAGATGAACCAGGCTTAGACCATTCCTTATTAATCATATCAGAAACAGCATCTGGAACAGGTAAAACCTCAGGAGCAACCTTAGGAGGTTTAAAAAGAGTATTCAAACGTTTACTGGCTTTATTATCAAGAGGACTAGACTCTTCAATACCCAAAGTAACCAGAACTTCCTTCAATAAAGAACGAATATAATTGATCTTAAACAAATAGGAGGATTTATCAAATTCAGAATCTGAATCAGAATCTTCTGAACCAGAAGAATCCTCATCAGCAGAGGATATTTCAGTATAATGTTGGTCAATACAAATTTCATCAGATTTATGAGGTTTTAAAAGACCTTTTACGTTTATTTGAAGGCAGAATAGCAGACATAACCTAATCTATAGCTGCAGCAATATAATTCTTAACATCTGCAGGAATATCAGGTACTTTAGATGTTGAAGGAACAACAGACGTGTATTAGTACTAATAGAAACATTATCGGCATGCAAAAGCTTATCATGACAAATGCCACATAATTGGGCTGAAGAAATAACATCAGTTAATTTACAACAGACACACTTAGCTTTGGTAGAACTGTGTTCAGGCAGCATGGTTTCTACAGAAACATCAGAGGCAGGATCAGATTGAGACATCTTGCAAAATGTAAAAAGAAAAAAATAACATTTAAACAAAATATCCAATTTCCTCATATAGCAGTTTCAGGAATGGAAAAAATGTTTATGCAATAGTAGAATGCAAAAAAATAAGCATCATAGTTCTTAACATGGAGAGAACCAGAAGCAAAAAGGAAGAGGGGTTATATACAAAAAACATTTCTGGCGCCAAGTATTATGCAAGACGCAAAAAAATATTTTGGCACCAAAGTTATCAGGAAATGACGCAACTTGCGTCATAACAAGTGCGACTCCGCACCTAAACAACGCACGTCAACAAAGATGCAGGAAATGACAACATTTGCTCCACCTTAGACGCACCTTCGTGGCAAAAAAATTTCTGCACCGTTTGCCCGTGAAAATTTGGAAAACAAAGTCAAATTGAAAAAATCTGAAACCCCAGCTAAGATTTAAAAAATAATCTTCCCAAATAAAAATTCCATACTGAAACTGAGTCTGCAGGAAAGGGAAATATACATAGACCTGACTCTTGGCAAATAGAAGCAAATACATATATTTAAAACTTTATAACATAAAGTGCCAAACATAGCTAAGAGTGTCTGAAAATAATGATACATACTTACCGGAAGATACCCATTCACATATAGCAGACAGCCAAACCAGTACTGAAAAATATCAGCAGAGGTATTGGTATAGGAGTGTAACGTCGATCTGAAAAGGGAGGCGAGGCAAGGAATGAATCCCTAAGACTGATTACAGAGCCATTAAAAGGATTTCCCATGGGTGAAACCACTTAATCAACAGGCAATACTCCCTTCACATCCCTCTGACAAACACTATACTCTGAGAAGAATTGGGCTTTAAAATGCTTAGAAGCACCTTTCACAGAAGAAATCAAGCACATCTTCACCACCTTCACAGGGAGGCAAAGTTTGTAAAACTGAAGTATTTGTGTGGTGGGAGGTGTATTTATTAAGCATTTTGAGGTTTGGCAAACTTTGCCACCTCCTGGTAGGAATGTATATCCCATACGTCACTAGCTCATGGACTCTTGCAACTTATATGAAAGAAATATCTATACAGCATTGGATGAGCACTAACCCAACGAAAGGTTGAACATACAGACATGCACTAAAGACTAAGTGTGTGAAAAACAAATCATGCTAAAAAACCAAACATGTAAACGTCAAATAGTGCACTTAGAGGTGTGCGTACAATGAGAATATAGATGAAAAATGTGGAAAAACAATGTGCTCTTAGTAATAGTGTGACATAATGGTCCACAGGCTATGATATATTCATAAGAGAGTACCTACTAATAGCCTACAGGTAGGCCACATGAACATTGTAACATGTATATAACACCCTTGTCATGGCATCTGATCATATCGTGGATCTTATGCGTTTCTCCAGTATTATGACACTTAAATGTTGAAGACTTGATTCCATGTTTACATGCCTTACAAGATGGGCAAAGAAAAAATCCTTTAATCTTTTTCCCAAACACATCTGTTACTCCGGTTGTTTTCATCTTTTGTGTACTTGGTGCTATCATACTTCTCATATTTCTGGTTTTTCTATAGACGAACCTGGGCTTTGAAGGTAGTCTCTCACCAATCAACTCATCCTCTTTGAGATTTGCCCAATGTTTATTGAAGATGTTTTCAATTATGTTTTTGTTCTCACTGAATTCAGTGATCATTGGGATGTCAAGAAACTCTTTTAGTTCATCGGATCTTCTGGTTTTATTTCTGTATTTAGTCAGCTCAGTTAGTTCTATTTTTTCCACTTCCAGAATTTTCTGTTCCAACATCGTGTCGG
Organism: Bombina bombina; assembly: GCF_027579735.1. Lineage (NCBI taxonomy): Eukaryota > Metazoa > Chordata > Amphibia > Anura > Bombinatoridae > Bombina > Bombina bombina. The sequence continues at coordinate 466,082,557 of NC_069499.1, forward strand.
AGTAGCCTCTTTCTAAGAATTTAGTTTTTATCACTTGGGACTGTTCTTCCCATCTTTCTTGAGTAGATCAGTTCTTCCTCATCCTTAGTAACTGTCCTTTCGGTATGTTATTCTTCCAGTTGTCATGGTGGCAGCTTGTCTTGTGGATGTATTATTACTATCCACTGCTTTAAAGTGTGTGGATGTTTCTATTTTTCCTTCATTTACCATTGTCTTAAGGTCCAGGAAGACTATTTCTGTGGTACTTGACTCATATGTGAATTTCAGATTGTTCAGATTACGATTCATGACTTCAATCGTAAAATCCAAATCTGTCTTCATCCCCTTCCATATAATCAAGATGTCATCAATATAACGATGGTAGAGGACCAGGTCTGCGCTGGGTAGGAATCCCAAAAAATGCGTTCCCATTTACCCATATACAGGTTCACATAACTAGGCGCGAATCTGGTCCCTATTGCCGTGCCACAGATCTGTTTGTAGTAGGTTCCGTTGTTACAAAAATAATTATGATCCAAAATGTATCTGATGCTCTCCAGAATGAATTCCATCGGGTTCATAGGAACTTCAGGGTCTTTCCCAAGAAAGAATTCCACCGCTTCTATCCCTTGTTGGTGTGGGATGCTGGTATACAAAGATGTGACATCACATGTTGCCAGAATGAAGCCGTCTTCCTAGGTTATTTGTTCTAACAGATTTAATACCTGGGTCGAGTCTTTAAGATATAAAGGAAGCTGTTTGAATATGTGGATTTAAATCTACAGAAATATGTCAGATAGATTACTACTCAGGGAGCCAATACCAGAAATTATTGGTCTCCCTGGTGGATTCTGAAGCGATTTGTGGATTTTTGGTAAGTGGTATATTACCGGGGTGATAGGGTAGCTTATATTGATATAGCTAAATCTGTTGATCCGTAAGGTTATGTTTTTTGATCCTCAATTTTTTAGGCTGTAAGTCTCTTATTTCCTTACAGACTATAGTTTCGAAAGCCTCAATGTCTGCACCCTTACTATGAGTTGGGTAAAAACCTGATTTGGGTTTCAAATTGGTATAACTATAGATAGCTGTCCCTTCTGTATCCGTATATCCTTTTGTTGTCCAACCTGATCTCTCTAATGGGGATTTAGAAAAGAACCTTTTTAGAGTGAGCTTCCTGACAAACTCCTTTGTGTTCACAAAGGTTTGAAATTTATCCAAGCTTCTACTGGGGGCAAATGATAGCCCAAAATTAAGAATAGAGGTTTCTTCTCTCATCATTTCATGGGAGCTCAAATTGAAAATGCCATCAGGTCTCTTTGTGTCTTCGGTGTCTTTTAGGTCTGGGTTGGGAATTTTCTTTATTTTGGTCCCTCCTCTGCTTCCTCTTTGGGTCTTCTTCCTGTTCTTGATGTCGTTGGTTCTTCCCATTCTACATTCTTTTGTTGTATCGGAAATCTCTCCTTGTTGTAGGGGGGATCTTGCCCTAAAAAAGGTGACTCAACTTCGCCAGTTCTGGAGTTGTGATGATTAGTCCATGTCTCCGTTCTTTTATTACGTGGCTGGGTTCTCCAATCTTCTCTTATGGTTGGATCCATTGGAGATTCGTCGGGTTGTTCATTGTAGCTCCTCCTATGAGCACCTTTCCATACTGACGTTCTATATGTCTCTCTGTGATCATAATCATAGTTTATATTATCCCTTCTCATGTATTCTTCTGAGTCTTGGTCCTTCGTATGGTAATAATAGGCTTTCCCATAGTCTTCTCTTTGGTAGGGTCTTCCATCATGGTAGTGTCTTCTTGGTGGATCATAATTATTCCTCCACCTATTTGCGTTCCAGGCGCTCCATCCTTGAGTATGGTTTCTTCTGTTTTGCCAGGACCCTCTTCTCCTATCCGGGGAGTATTCATCTCTCCACCTCATGTTCCTATTTCCGCCATATCCCCAGTGATCAGGATTTCTTGTATAGTTATAATTATCTCCAGGTCGTCTCCAATTGTCTCTTTTGGAATAATGTTGTTGTGTATAGTTACTTCTATTATATTGTTGTGTGTAATAATCTCTAGGGACACTGTGTGAGTCATAGTCATTTTTCTTGTGTTGTCCATGTCTAATGCGGTTTGTCTTATGTTCATGGTTATGTATGAAATCCTGACGTTTATTATTAGGTTTAGGTGTGTCAGCTGTCGGATGAGTCTCAGTAATTGCATTAAAAGTGTCTGCGTTCCTATCAGTGTTTCCGTCAACCTCCCTGCTACCTATATTTTCTAATTCTCTCTGAAGTTTCCTAGTTTTCTTTTGTATCACTTCCTCTCTTACCTTTTTAACTTTTTTTGACCAAATTGTCCTTCTTTTCTATAATATCCTTGGACTCCTGTCCTAGGCTTTCTAGATTTAGTAAAATTTCCTTATTTTCTTTAATCTCACGATTCATTTCTAGAGCTAGAGACTCCCTATATTCTATAATAAGCTTCATTAATTGTCTAGATGTGTTAATAAGGACTAATCTCCATTTCTTAGAGATAGGTTCTGATAAAGGAAAAGCACATTCCTTGTGGGTGATGAGTCCCTTGGGTATAATATCCAGTTCAAGCCTTGAATTTGACTTCAGAAATTAACAATTTTTCTAAGTCTTTGAATATGGATTGTATATCAAGAGTGTCATCATCATCTACTTCTGTGTGTTTTGGCTTGCCGCTAGTGTTCACATCTATAAGGATGTCTTGCCGAATAACGGCAAGGGATTCCATATAGAGGCTGGTAATAGAGTCTGGAAGATAAGTAATGGATACTAAAATACTAAATTAAATAATACTAAAATAATAGTAAAATAAAAAGTGGTACAATTAATGGTGTTAGAGGCAGCTAGGACCTACTAGGATAAGTGCCGTGGATAAAGAGATATGGACCAGCGCCAGCTAAAAAACCCTATAGCCTGGGGGTGGTGGTACCTAGTAACCACCAGAGGGGATGTCAAGCAATATAGAGGAAACCCCAGGCGGTTAGCCAACCAGAGGCAAGGGATATGACAATAGTGCAGAGGAATGTAAATAGATAGTGTGTGAAATCAGAAATGGTTTAAAATGTATTAGTACAACATAGATAAAAACTTTTGGTAATGCAATGTGAAAATGAGTAACAATATGAAACAATGCAATAATAGGATAAAAACAATGCAATATAGGATAAAAACAATAAGAGAAATGAACAAATAATGAATGGGCAGACAATAAATAGAGCTCTCTGGTGGGGTTCAAACACCTAAAGTGGATAAGTCCTAAAATATGTCCTAAAAAATGTACTAAAAAATAGTATGAGTTGTGACTTAGTCCATCCTGATGTAAAGTGCAAAAAGTGCTGTAGTGTGAAGTGTCTAAATTGTCTCCAATTAATCCTCAGTGTAGAGAAAGGAATTCCTCAGTGAAAAGATCCTCAGTGAAAAAAATATAAATCCTCAGTGAAAAAAAATAAAATAAAATAAAAAATATATAAATCCTCAGTGAAAAAGAATGTCCTTAATAAAAATAGCAAAAATTGAGAAAATGGTGTTAAAAAAGGTGTTGAAAAACTAAATAAAAAATAGCAAAAAATAATGAAGTGCAGAAATAGTCATTCACTAAAAACACGTGTGGTGTAAAGTAGATGAGATTCCGATAGCAATGTGACTTGCAGCTTGATAGGTTATGTGAAAGCAGGTACTGGGACCTATAAGGGAAGGATGCTGCTCCTACAAAATTATGGCTTAAGTGTCTGCAATGGATTAACGAAACTTCTTCCACCTAAAAGAAATAAATAAACATAGCGCAATAACGTACTAATAATCTGAAAAATATCGGAATAAGGCTTACCAGACGGTCTACGCGTTTCAGCCCGTAATAGGCCTTTATCAAGAGTGGTTAACAAATGGTCACTGGTGGCCTTATAAAGCTGTGAGAGCCAAGAATCGGATGTACAAAACTAATTGACTTCCGGGTCATTGTTCGTGATGTCGCGAACAGTTCTGCCGCGAATAGTTCGCAGCGAACATAGCATGTTCACGTTCGCAGCGGACGGCAAACAAATACAATGTTCGATCCGCCCCCTATTCGTCATCATTGAGTAAACTTTGACCCTGTAGCTCACAGTCACAAGACACATTCCAGCCAATCAGCAGCAGACACTCCCTCCCAGACCATCCCACCTCCTGGACAGCATCCATTTTAGATTCATTCGGAGCCTGCATTCTTAGTGAGAGGAGGGACAGTGTAGCTGCTGATGATTTAATAGGGAAATCGATAGCTAGGCTAGTGTATTCAGTGTCCACTACAGTCCTGAAGGACTCATCTGATCTCTTTTTAGGGCTAGAACATCAGTCTGCATTTTTTTTTTTCCCCTGTGTAATCTAATTGCAGCCTGCCTGCCAGCTCAGGCTCACAGCGTATACGGTGCCCACTTGCCCAGTGCCACCACTCATATCTGGTGTAACAGTAGTGTACATTTAAAAAAAAATAAAAAACCTTTTTTTAATTTGAAATAATAGCAGTCATTTTCCTTCACACGTGTGCGTTTGAGGTCCTGCCAGGGCACAGTGTGACACCAGTGCAAGTCATATCTGCTAAAACAGTAGTGTACATTTAAAAAAAACATAATTTATGTAAGAACTTACCTGATAAATTCCTTTCTTTCATATTAGCAAGAGTCCATGAGCTAGTGACGTATGGATATACATTCCTACCAGGAGGGGCAAAGTTTCCCAAACCTTAAAATGCCTATAAATACACCCCTCACCACACCCACAAATCAGTTTAACGAATAGCCAAGAAGTGGGGTGATAAGAAAAAAGTGCGAAAGCATAAAAAATAAGGAATTGGAATAATAGTGCTTTATACAAAAAAATCATAACCACCACAAAAAAGGGTGGGCCTCATGAACTCTTGCTAATATGAAAGAAAGGAATTTATCAGGTAAGTTCTTACATAAATTATGTTTTCTTTCATGTAATTAGCAAGAGTCCATGAGCTAGTGACGTATGGGATAGCAGATACCCAAGATGTGGAACTTCCACGCAAGAGTCACTAGAGAGGGAGGGATAAAATAAAGACAGCCAATTCCGCTGAAAAAAATAATCCACAACCCAAATCAAAAGTTTTAATCTTATAATGAAAAAAACTGAAATTATAAGCAGACGAATCAAACAGAGACAGCTGCCTGAAGTACTTTTCTACCAAAAACTGCTTCAGAAGAAGAAAACACATCAAAATGGTAGAATTTAGTAAAAGTATGCAAAGAAGACCAAGTTGCTGCTTTGCAAATCTGATCAACAGAAGCTTCATTCCTAAAAGCCCAGGAAGTAGAGACTGACCTAGTAGAATGAGCCGTAATTCTTTGAGGCGGGGACTTACCCGACTCCACATAAGCATGATGAATCAAAGACTTTAACCAAGACGCCAAAAGAAATGGCAGAAGCCTTCTGACCTTTCCTGGAACCAGAAAAGATAACAAATAGACTAGAAGTCTTTCTAAAATCTTTAGTAGCTTCAACATAATATTTTAAAGCTCTAACTACATCCAAAGAATGTAACAACCTTTCCTTAGAATTCTTAGGATTAGGACATAATTAAGGGACAACAATTTCTCTACTAATGTTGTTAGAATTCACAACCTTAGGTAAAAATTGAAATGAAGTCCGCAACACCACCTTATCCTGATGAAAAATCAGAAAAGGAGATTCACAAGAAAGAGCAGATAACTCAGAAACTCTTCTAGCAGAAGATATAGCTAAAAGGAACAATACTTTCCAGGAAAGTAATTTAATGTCCAGAGAATGCATAGGCTCAAACGGAGGAGCCTGTAAAGCTGACAAAACCAAATTAAGACTCCAAGGAGGAGAGATTGGCTTAATGACAGGTTTGATACGTACCAAAGCCTGTACAAAACAACGAATAACAGGAAGATGAGCAATCTTTCTGTGAAAAAGAACAGAAAGAGCAGATATTTGTCCTTTCAAGGAATTTGCAGACAAACCTTTATCCAAACCATCCTGAAGAAATTGTAAAATTCTAGGAATTCTGAAAGAATGCCAGAAAAATTTAAGAGAAGAACACCAAGAGATGTAAGTCTTCCAAACCAGATAATAAATCTTTCTAGAGACTGATTTTCGAGCCTGTAACATAGTATTAATCACTGAGTCAGAGAAACCTCTATGACTAAGAATTAAGCGTTTAATTTCCATACCTTCAAATTTAATGATTTGAGATCCTGATGGAAAAAAGGACCTTGAGATAGAAGGTCTGGCCTTAACGGAAGTGTCCAAGGTTGGCAAATGACCATCCGAACGAGATCCGCAAACCAAAACCTGTGAGGCCATGCTGGAGCCACCAGCAGTACACATGAGCACTCCATTAGAATTTTGGAGATTACTTTCGGAAGAACTAGAGGCGGAAAGATAAAAGCAGGATGATAATTCCAAGGAATTGACAACGCATCCACTGCTTCCGCCTGAGGATCCCGGGATCTGGATAGATACCTGGGAAGTTTCTTGTTCAGATGAGAGGCCATCAGATCTATTTCTTGAAGACCCCAGATTTGCACAATCTGTAGAAAAACCTCTGGATGAAGAGACCATTCGCCCGGATGTAACGTCTGGCGACTGAGATAATCCGCTTCCCAATTGTCTACACCTGGGATGTGAACCGCAGAAATTAGACAGGAGCTGGATTCCGCCCATACAAGTATCCGAGATACTTCTTTCATAGCTTGAGGACTGTGAGTCCCACCTTGATGATTGACATATGCCACGGTCGTGACATTGTCTGTTTGAAAACAAATAAACGATTCTCTCTTTAGAAGAGGCCAGAACTGAAGAGCTCTGAAAATCGCACGGAGTTCCAAAATGTTGATTGGTAATCTCGCCTCCTGAGATTCCCAAACCCCCTGCGCCGTCAGAGATCCCCATACAGCTCTCCAACCTGAAAGACTTGCATCTGTTGAGATCACAGTCCAGGTTGGACGAACAAAAGAGGCCCCTTGAATTAAACAATGGTGATCTATCCACCAAGTTAGAGATGATCGAACATTGGGATTTAAGGATATTATTTGTGATATCCTTGTATAATCCCTGCACCACTGGTTCAGCATACAAAGCTGAAGTGGTCTCGTGTGAAAACGAGCAAAAGGGATCGCGTCCAAAGCAGCATTCATGAGACCTAAAATCTCCATGCATAATGCTACCGAAGGGAACAATTGAGACTGAAGGTTTCAACAGGCTGAAACCAATTTCAGACGTCTCTTTTCTGTCAGAGACAAAGTCATGGACACTGAATCTATTTGGAAACCTAAAAAGGTTACTCTTGTCTGAGGAATCAAAGAACTTTTTGGTAAATTGATCCTCCAACCATGTCTTTGAAGAAACAACACAAGTTGATTTGTGTGAGATTCTGCAGAATGTAGAGACTGAGCAAGTACCAAGATATCATCCAAATAAGGAAATACCGCAATACCCTGTTCTCTGATTACAGAGAAAAGGGCACCTAGAACCTTCGAAAAGATCCTTGGCGCAGTTGCTAGACCAAATGGAAGGGCAATAAACTGGTAATGCTTGTCTAGAAAAGAGAATCTCAGAAACTGATAGTGATCTGAGTGAATAGGAATATGCAGGTATGCATCCTGTAAGTCTATTGTAGACATATAATGCCCTTGCTGAACAAAAGGCAGAATAGTTCTTATAGTCACCATTTTGAATGTTGGTATCCTTACATATCGATTCAATATTTTTAGATCCAGAACTGGTCTGAAAGAATTCTCTTTCTTTGGCACAATGAATAGATTTGAATAAAACCCCAGACCCCATTCCAGAACTGGAACTGGCATAATTACCCCAGCTAACTCTAGGTCTGAAACACATTTCAGAAACGCCTGAACCTTCACTGGATTTACTGGAATGCGTGAGAGAAAAAAAATCTTCTCACAGGTGGCCTTACCTTGAAACCTATTCTGTACCCTAGTGAAACAATGTTCTGAATCCAAAGATTGTGAATCGAATTGATCCAAACATCTTTGAAAAATCGTAACCTGCCCCCTACCAGCTGCGCTGGAATGAGGGCCGCACCTTCATGCGGATTTAGGAGCAGGTTTTGACTTTCTGGAAGGCTTGTATTTATTCCAGACTGGATTAGGTTTCCAACCGGAAACCGTTCCTTTAGGAGAAGGATCAGACTTCTGCTCTCTATTTTGACGAAAGGAACGAAAACGATTAGCAGCCCTAAATTTACCTTTAGATTTTTTGCCCTGGGGCAAAAAAGCTCCCTTCCCTCCAATAACAGTTGAAATTATAGAATCCAACTGAGAACCAAACAACTTATTACCTTGGAAAGAGAGAGAAAGCAAAGTTGACTTAGAAGTCATATCTACATTCCAAGTTTTAAGCCACAAAGCTCTTCTGGCTAAAATAGCTAAAGACATATACCTGACATCAACTCTAATGATATCAAAAATGGCATCACAGACAAAGTTATTAGCATGTTGAAGAAGTTTAACAATGCTATATGCATTATGATCTGTCACTTGTTGCGCTAAAGCCTCCAACCAAAAAGTTGAAGCTGCAGCAACATCAGCCAAAGATATAGCAGGTCTAAGTAAATTGCCTGAACATAAATAAGCTTTTCTTAAAAAAGATTCAATCTTCCTATCCAAAGGGTCTTTAAACGAAGTGCTATCTGCCGTAGGAATGGCAGTACGTTTAGCAAGGGTAGAGATAGCTCCATCGACCTTAGGGATTTTATCCCAAAACTCAAATCTATCAGATGGCACAGGGTACAATTTCTTAAACCTTGGAGAAGGAGTAAATGAAGTACCCAAACTATCCCATTCCCTAGCAATCACATCTGAGACAGCATCAGGAACTGGAAAAACTTCCGGGATTAATACATGAGGCTTATAAACCGAATTTAAACGTTTAGCAGTTTTAGTATCAGGAGGACTGGATTCCTCCATATCTAATGCAATCAAAACTTCTTTTAGTAATGAACGAATAAACTCCATTTTAAATAAATATGAGGATTTATCAGAATCAATATCTGTAGTAGAATCTTCTGAACCAGAAAAAACCTCATCAGAATCAGATAAGTCAGAATGACGACGGTCACCTACAAATTAATTTGAAATGTGAGAAGTTTTGAAAGACCTTTTACGTTTACTGGAAGGAGGAATAACAGACAGAGCCTTCCTAATAGAATTAGAAACAAATTCTTTTACATTAACAGGAACATCCTGAACGTTAGATGTTGAAGGAACAACAACCGGTAAAGGATTATTACTAATGGAGACACAATCAGCATTGGAAAGTTTATCATGGCAGCTTTCACAAACTACAGCTGGAGGAACAGTTATCACAAGTTTACAACATATGCACTTAACTTTGGTAGAACCAGCATCAGGCAGCGTCTGTTTATTAGTGGATTTTGATCCAGGGTCGGGATGAGACATCTTGCAATATGTAATAGAAGAAACAACATATAAAGCAAAATAATCAAATTCCTTAAATGACAGTTTCAGGAATGGGAAAGAATGCAAAAAAATAAGCTTCTAGCAACCAGAAGCAATGAAGAGAAATGTTTAAATAATGTGAGTAAAAGAGACGCCCCATTTTTTTGGCGCAAAAAAATGTCTGAATACGCATGCGTAATAGAATACAACTTCCGGTGAAAAATTACCGCGCCGGAAGTGACAAAATTTTTAGCGCCAAAAAAATAACGAAATAAAAAGAAACATTTCCCGCCCCTGCGAGCTTAACAGCACGCAGGAAAAATGGCCAAATGAAACATTTTTCAAGGTAAGAAAAAAATAATTAAATGCATTATCCCAATAATGAAACTGACAGTCTGAAAATAAGGAATACCGTTTATCCTGAATCAAGGCAAATATAAGTTTATAGACATATATTTAGAACTTTACATATAAAGTGCCAAACCATAGCTTAGAGTGTCGCAAAAAATAAGACATACTTACCCCAGGACACTCCTCTACATAAAGCAGATAGCCAAACCAGTACTGAAACGAGAATCAGTAGAGGTAATGGTATATAAGAGTATATTGTCGATCTGAAAAGGGAGGTAGGAGAAGAAATCTCTACGACCGATAACAGAGAGCCTATGAAAAAGATCCCCTAGAGGTAGACCATTGTTCTCGAATAGGCAATACTCTCTTCACATCCCTCTGACATTCGCTGCACTCTGAGAGGAAAACCGGGCTTCACCCTGTTGCAAAGCGATAATCAACGTAGAATCTAAGCACAAACTTACTTCACCACCTCCACGGGAGGCAAAGTTTGTAAAACTGAATTGTGGGTGTGGTGAGGGGTGTATTTATAGGCATTTTAAGGTTTGGAAAACTTTGCCCCTCCTGGTAGGAATGTATATCCCATACATCACTAGCTCATGGACTCTTGCTTATTACATGAAAGAAAAACAAAAAAACTTTTTTTAATTTGAAATAATAGCAGTCAGTTTCCTTCACACGTGTGCGTTCCAGGTCCTGCCAGGGCACAGTGTCACACCAGTGCAAGTCATATCTGCTAAAACAGTAGTGTACATTTAAAAAAAAAAACCCTTACACTACCTGAACGATACAACATCATACCTGATGTTTTAAAGCACGTTATTCCAAACAATTTAGGAATGTTAGGTAATGTATGCCCTTTATGGATTAAAACCAGAGTCTGCATCAACTATGTAATTTTCCATGGGAGTTTGCCATGGATCCCCCTCCGGCATACCACAGTCCAGGTGTTAGTCCCCTTGAAACAACTTTTCCATCACTTTTGTGGCCAGAAAGAGTCCCTGTGGGTTTTAAAATTCGCCTGCCTATTGAAGTCTATGGCGGTTCGCCCAGTTCGCCGGTTCGCAAACTTTTGTGGAAGTTCGCGTTTGCCGTTCACAAACGCAAAATTTTAGGTTTGCGACATCACTAGTCATTGTAAGTTGTAAAAACTTATATATCAATAGTAATTTAGTAATAGAAAACATAATGGCAGTATATAAACTCATAAATAATCCTCAATTTTGACAAAACGAGTGGTTTAAATCGTTATACTTGGCAATATACCTTGTCTCTGTGATATGCGTAACGTCACTTCCGGTCAGGATATACATCGAAAGGGTTCAATCTATAATCATACTAAGTGTATATGACAATAGCTGAGATAATCGTATATAATATTTTGAAAATAAGTGAAAGCCGAAACCAAAATGTTATGGGTAAAATTGTAAATCAGACTTTGTCTTAGTCCTTAATTTGAACTAGCTGATTGGTTGTGACGTCACGATAGGCACCTAAGCCTGTGGTTGGACCAAATAAGGGTGTGGGATAAACTTGATCATAGGATTGGGCAAACTCTAAGCACTGCTCACATCGTACTTAGTTGGGTGTGTGTGTATCCCTTGATCTGATTGGGTGATCTAGTAGGAAATATATTCCGATGACAGAGCACTATAAATTAAGGCAATGCACTTGGAAAGTGTCAGTGTAATATATAAAATTTGAGAGATAAGTAAGTCCTCTGGAATGTCGCTCTTATCAAATATGTAAGAAATGGATATCGTGAAAGCGTATAGTTACCACTTAGCTAGAGTTAGATTCGGAAGGGAAACGTGTAGTAGAGATATGCTATAGGGGTCAAATACAAAACGAAGGGTGTCATACTAAATAATTGTTACTAACTTATAATTAGTGATGTCGCGAACCTTAAAATTTCGGTTTCGCGAACGGCGGACTCGAACTTCCGCGACTGTTCGCGAACCGGCGAACAGCGCGAACCACCATTGACTTCAATAGGCAGGTGAACTTTAAAACCCACAAGGACTCTTTCTGGCCACAATAGTGATGGAAAAGTTGTTTCAAGGGGACTAACACCTTGACTGTGGCATGCCGGAGGGGGATCCATGGCAAAACTCCCAAGTAAAATTACATAGTTGATGCAGAGTCTGGTTTTAACCCATAAAGGGCCTTAATCACCTAACATTCCTAAATTTTTTTTGAATAACGTGCTTTAAAACATCAGGTATGATGTTGTATCGATCAGGTAGTGTAAGGGTTACGCCCGCTTCACAGTGACAGACCAAACTCCCCGTGTAATGCACTGCAAACAACCGCAAACAGTCCATTTGCACAACCACGAGATAGATTTGATAGATACATAGATTACATAGGTCAATAGATGCAATATACATTTGATAGATACAAATTACATAGATCAATCAATGCAATATACATTTGATAGATACGAATTACATAGATCAATAGATGCAATTTATATTTGATAGATACGATTGATAGTTAGATAGGTTCGATAGATAAATAGATAGATTTGATAGATATATGATTTCCCTGACAGAGTATAACAATAAGATATGCGGGCTGGGACCCGTGGTGTGTTAAGTAGTATTATTCTTAGCAGTTTTCTACCTGTTACTCCCCCTATCGGGGGAGGTCTATATGGCCTTCATTTTTGGAACAGGGAGATGGAAGAAGATGATTGGTCTATCCTCCTACTTCAAATTTGGCCTAAACAAAAGTGGCTGTCTCAAATCAGTCCGACCACGAGATAGATAGATTTGATAGATAGATATACATAGATTGATAGCTAGATAGAATCGATAGAAGATAAATAGATTGATTTGTCTGGGACCCATGGTAACTAGGTTGTGTTAAGTAGTACTGTTCTTAGCACTTTAATCCCTTTTACTCCCCCTATCGGGGGAGGTCTATATGGCCTGCATGATTACCCTGACAAAGTATAACAACAAAACATGTGGTCTGGGACCCATGGTAACTAGGTTGTGTTAAGTAGTACTATTCTTAGCACTTTAATCCCTGTAACTCCCCCTATCGGGGGAGGTCTATATGGCCTGCATGATTACCCTGACAAAGTATAACAACAAAACATGTGGTCTGGGACCCATGGTAACTAGGTTGTGTTAAGTAGTACTGTTCGTAGCAGTTTAATACCTGTTACTCCCCATATCGGGGGAGGTCTATATGGCCTACATGATTACCCTGACAAAGTATAACAACAAAACATGTGGTCTGGGACCCATGGTAACTAGGTTGTGTTAAGTAGTACTGTTCGTAGCAGTTTAATACCTGTTACTCCCCATATCGGGGGAGGTCTATATGGCCTGCATGATTACCCTGACAAAGTATAACAACAAAGCATGTGGTCTGGGAACCATGGTAACTAGGTTGTGTTAAGTAGTACTATCATTAGCACTTTAATCCTTGTAACTCCCCCTAACGGGGGGAGGTCTATATGGCCTGCATGATTACCCTGACAAAGTATAACAACAAAACATGTGGTCTGTGACCCATGGTAACTAGGTTGTGTTAAGTAGTACTGTTCTTAGCAGTTTAACCCTTTAAGGACACAGCTTTCAGTTTACTCAATTGTTTTATGAAGGAAAAATTCTGTCATATATCCTTAAGAGGTTAATACCTGTTACTCCCCATATCGGGGGAGGTCTATATGGCCTGCATGATTACCCTGGCAAAGTATAACAACAAAACATGCGGTCTGGGACCCATGGTAACTAGGTTGTGTTAAGTAGTACTGTTCTTAGCACTTTAATCCCTGTAACTCCCCCTATTGGGGGAGGTCTATATGGCCTGCATGATTACCCTGACAAAGTATAACAACAAAACATGCGGTCTGGGACCCATGGTAACTAGGTTGTGTTAAGTAGTACTGTTCTTAGCAGTTTAATACCTGTTACTCCCCATATCGGGGGAGGTCTATATGGCCTGCATGATTACCCTGACAAAGTATAACAACAAAACATGTGGTCTGAGACCCATGGTAACTAGGTTGTGTTAAGTAGTACTATTCTTAGCACTTTAATACCTGTAACTCCCCCTATCGGGGGAGGTCTATACGGCTGGCCTGATTACCCTGACAAAATATAACAATAAGACATGCGGTATGGGAGCCATGGTAACTAGGTTGTGTTAAGTAGTACTATTCTTAGCAGTTTAATCCATTTTACTCCCACTATCGGGGGAGGTCTATATGGCCTGCCTGATTACCCTGACAAAATATAACAATAAGACATGCGGTCTGGGAGCCATGGTAAGGTTGTGTTAAGTAGTACTATTCTTAGCACTTTAATCCCTTTTACTACACCTATCGGGGGAGGTCTATATGGCCTGCCTGATTACCCTGACAAAATATAACAATAAGACATGCGGTCTGGGAGCCATGGTAACTAGGTTGTGTTAAGTAGTAGTATTCTTAGCACTTTAATCCCTGTTACTCTCCCTATCGGGGGAGGTCTATATGGCCTGCATGATTACCCTGACAAAATATAACAACAAGACATGCAGTCTGGGACCCATGGTAACTAGGTTGTGTTAAGTAGTGCTATTCTTAGCACTTTAATACATGTTACTCCCCGTATCGGGGGAGATCTATATGGCCTGTCTGATTACCCTGACAAAATATAACAACAAGACATGCGGAAGGTTACTTCCTTTTGCACAATAGAGTACAGGTATGGCATCGATTTTAGGAACCCAGAGATAATTTTTAAAAACCGAGAGATGGAAACAAATGCTTGGACAACTGAGGTCGTTCTCCTTCAGCCTTTTTATACGAGGGTCCAGGACTCTCAACAGAAACAACAGCATGAAACACCACATATGCCATCCTTTTGCACAATAGAGTACAGGTTTGGCATCGATTTTAGAAACCCGGAGATCATTTTTAGGAACCGGGAGATGGAAAAAGATGCTTTGACACCCAGTACAGGTTGTTCTCCTTCAGCCTTTTTATACGAGGGTCCCGGACCCTTAACAGAAACAACAGCATGAAACACCATATATGCCATCCTTTTGAACAATCCAGTACAGGTATGGCATCGATTTTAGGAACCCGGAGATAATTTTTAGGAACCGGGAGATGGAAAAAGATGCTTGGACACCCAGTACAGGTTGTTCTCCTTCAGCCTTTTTATACAAGGGTCCAGGACCCTCAACAGAAACAACAGCATGAAACACCACATATGCCATCCTTTTGAACAATCCAGTACAGGTATGGCATCGATTTTAGGAACCCAGAGATAATTTTTAGGAACCGGGAGATGGAAAAAGATGCTTGGACACCCAGTACAGGTCGTTCTCCTTCAGCCTTTTTATATGAAGGTCCAGGACCCTCAACAGAAACAACAGCATGAAACACCACATATGCCATCCTTTTGCACAATAGAGTACAGGTATGGCATCGATTTTAGAAACCCGGAGATAATTTTTAGGAACCGGAAGATGGAAAAAGATGCTTGGACACCCAGTACAGGTCGTTCTCCTTCACCCTTTTTATATGAGGGTCCAGGACCCTCAACAGAAACAACAGCATGAAACACCACATATGCCATCCTTTTGCACAATAGAGTACAGGAATGGCATCGATTTTAGAAACCCAAAGATAATTTTTAGGAACCGGGAGATGGAAAAAGATGCTTGGACACCCAGTACAGGTTGTTCTCCTTCAGGTAGTGAGACAAAAGAAGAGAGGCGCACCAATGTGTGTATCAATCGTTACAATTCTGCATGAGCTCCAAGTATTGTATGCACAGGGTACTCACACTTTGACATAGCACACCAGTGTGCTTGTGGAAGCGGGCTGGTACTTAGAGCTGACCAGCTGGCTCTCTCCGGCTCCTTGCTGGATACGGCGGCTTTCCTGTGTGTTGGGCTGTCTGGTAGTGGTGTGCTTGAATTGAAACTCCAGGTTCAAATGTTTTAAAACCTTTTATTATACAAAGTTCACAAGCACAAATTTAAAAAGATACAAATTAAAATATTGCTACGCGTTTCTCGGCCCTCCTGGCCGTTTCATCAGGCATATTAACAACATTAAAAACTCGGCTTTTTATTGCCGCCACTACCAAACAGTTTCTGGGGCCCTCCCCTTTCTCATTAAGTGTATACAAACGAGCCTATCATTGTGATACCTTTAGAAACAAGTGCTAACTCGATGGAGTATAAAAATATTGGAATACATATTGCTTTCTAACAGACACAGTGATCTTTAATAGCGAATTGCAACAGTGTGCATTCTATAACAGTAGTAATTTGATGTTGATACATTCCTTTGTATCGAAAATCGGCAATTTAGAAACAAAAACTCGTCCCTTTGATAGGTGGAACAAGGGACCAATCACAAGGTTCTATACTCGGTGAAAGTTAACACACCCCTATCTGTTGTTTTTGTATCGGAGCAATGCAATCGCCATTCAGTCTATCCAGTTGATCATCATGATGTGAGTTTTGCGTCTTATCATGGTTTAAAGGTATAGAAGTTACATTAACCCTTTATGTTATCGACTGATTTTTGTAGTGAGACGCAAATCCCAAACTGATAAATTGGATTGCCAGATCATTAGAGTTAATAGTGGATCAATACCAGAGCACATAATGATAAAAAAATCAATAAAGATTTGTTTAGTGTCTATAGGACTATAGGTGGGCTATTATAAGATATTAGAATATCATGTTGTCACTTTATTTACTCGGCTATGAGGAGGTATAATATGACTATATATTTCTTATGATCGTGCATGAATTGTTTCGCACTGTTATACTGACCCTAGTATATAATGATTATTGGCCCCCCATCCGCCTATTACTAGCCGTCATGCGAGAATATAAGTGCATATACAGTAAATGCAAAATAATTATTGGGGGATATATATAGGGCACCCAAATGTGCCCATTACTGGCTATCATGTGAGGCTATTACTAACCTTCATGTGAAGTTATAGGTGCAAGTAAAATGACTGTTAATTCATGTAAAATGATTATTAAAGGGACTTGGTAGACTCAAATGTGCCTGTTAGTGACTATCAAGTGAAGGTATAAAGACATGCGTGCATAGATCACATTTATCATGTGTTCAATAATAATGGTGCATACTATGCTAGGGGTGTGTGCTTGAAGGATCACTATTCCTTCTGTGGTCTAGAAAGAAGTGAGTGCGTGTTGCTGGTGCAGATTACCCCATATCAGTGATGGGTGAGTGATGTGGTCAAATAGAATTGGTCATATTCGGAAACATTAATAATAATGTGAATTATAGTGATTTTAATTAGGTGATAATGATTCACATAATTTACATTATCACCTAATTAAAATCACTATAATTCACATTATTATTAATGTTTCCGAATATGACCAATTCTATTTGACCACATCACTCACCCATCACTGATATGGGGTAATCTGCACCAGCAACACGCACTCACTTCTTTCTAGACCACAGAAGGAATAGTGATCCTTCAAGCACACACCCCTAGCATAGTATGCACCATTATTATTGAACACATGATAAATGTGATCTATGCACGCATGTCTTTATACCTTCACTTGATAGTCACTAACAGGCACATTTGAGTCTACCAAGTCCCTTTAATAATCATTTTACATGAATTAACAGTCATTTTACTTGCACCTATAACTTCACATGAAGGTTAGTAATAGCCTCACATGATAGCCAGTAATGGGCACATTTGGGTGCCCTATATATATCCCCCAATAATTATTTTGCATTTACTGTATATGCACTTATATTCTCGCATGACGGCTAGTAATAGGCGGATGGGGGGCCAATAATCATTATATACTAGGGTCAGTATAACAGTGCGAAACAATTCATGCACGATCATAAGAAATATATAGTCATATTATACCTCCTCATAGCCGAGTAAATAAAGTGACAACATGATATTCTAATATCTTATAATAGCCCACCTATAGTCCTATAGACACTAAACAAATCTTTATTGATTTTTTTATCATTATGTGCTCTGGTATTGATCCACTATTAACTCTAATGATCTGGCAATCCAATTTATCAGTTTGGGATTTGCGTCTCACTACAAAAATCAGTCGATAACATAAAGGGTTAATGTAACTTCTATACCTTTAAACCATGATAAGACGCAAAACTCACATCATGATGATCAACTGGATAGACTGAATGGCGATTGCATTGCTCCGATACAAAAACAACAGATAGGGGTGTGTTAACTTTCACCGAGTATAGAACCTTGTGATTGGTCCCTTGTTCCACCTATCAAAGGGACGAGTTTTTGTTTCTAAATTGCCGATTTTCGATACAAAGGAATGTATCAACATCAAATTACTACTGTTATAGAATGCACACTGTTGCAATTCGCTATTAAAGATCACTGTGTCTGTTAGAAAGCAATATGTATTCCAATATTTTTATACTCCATCGAGTTAGCACTTGTTTCTAAAGGTATCACAATGATAGGCTCGTTTGTATACACTTAATGAGAAAGGGGAGGGCCCCAGAAACTGTTTGGTAGTGGCGGCAATAAAAAGCCGAGTTTTTAATGTTGTTAATATGCCTGATGAAACGGCCAGGAGGGCCGAGAAACGCGTAGCAATATTTTAATTTGTATCTTTTTAAATTTGTGCTTGTGAACTTTGTATAATAAAAGGTTTTAAAACATTTGAACCTGGAGTTTCAATTCAAGCACACCACTACCAGACAGCCCAACACACAGGAAAGCCGCCGTATCCAGCAAGGAGCCGGAGAGAGCCAGCTGGTCAGCTCTAAGTACCAGCCCGCTTCCACAAGCACACTGGTGTGCTATGTCAAAGTGTGAGTACCCTGTGCATACAATACTTGGAGCTCATGCAGAATTGTAACGATTGATACACACATTGGTGCGCCTCTCTTCTTTTGTCTCACTACCTTTCAGCAAACACGTTTTCCAATCCAGGATCGTTTCGGAGAGTGCAGCCGTGAGAAAGTGTGCCTAATTTTGAGACATATCGGGACTGCCAGGATTCCAAGGAGCATACACCCAACATTCACCTATCACGGACATTTAACCCAACGCCATTTAATGAGGTTCCACTTTTCATTATAAATAATTGTAATTATAAATAATTGTAATTATACATTGTATTTGGTTATCGAATTGTGATTTTGACATTTTCTATTGAGGTTACCTTCCGTTAATTTATTTATTATCATTATTATTATTTTATACGTTATGCACAAAGAGCGCCCTCTGGTGACCTAGGTCATCTATCTACTTGTTCTCCTTCAGCCTTTTTATACGAGGGTCCCGGACCCTCAACAGAAACAACAGCATGAAACACCACATATGCCATCCTTTTGAACAATCCAGTACAGGTATGGCATCGATTTTAGGAACCCAGAGATAATTTTTAGGAACCGGGAGATGGAAAAAGATGCTTGGACACCCAGTACAGGTCGTTCTCCTTCAGCCTTTTTATACAAGGGTCCAGGACCCTCAACAGAAACAACAGCATGAAACACCACATATGCCATCCTTTTGAACAATCCAGTACAGGTATGGCATCGATTTTAGGAACCCGGAGATAATTTTTAGGAACCGGGAGATGGAAAAAGATGCTTGGACACCCATTACAGGTCGTTCTCCTTCAGCATTTTTATACGAGGGTCCACGACCCCAAACAGGCACGACAGCATGAAAGACCCCATATGCCATCACTTCCATTTGCACAATCGAGTACAGGTATGGCATCATTTTTAGGAACCTGCAGATAATTTTTCGGAACCTTGAGATGGAAAAAGATGCTTGGTCGGTCCTCCTACTTCAAATTTGGGGCACTGCGCGTGGAATCTACTGAGCCACCAGATATGAGTGGTGTGTTAATAAGTACTATTCTTAACAGTTTCATCACTGTTATGTGCCTTTTTTTGGTTTGGGTTTTGTAGTCACAGTGCAGCACCAGAGGCCAGAAAAATTAGGCATGTCCAAATGCCTGAAAAATTAGGTATTGTTGCAGCATGTTTGTAAAACAGTTAGAAAGTGCCCTAAAACCTTGCGGCTTGAACATGAGTTATTGGCGGATAAGTCACGCAAGTCATCCGGCATTCGAAGAAAAAATACGGCAGCGTGTGTACCAGTTGTAGCCCAAGGCAGCTCATCTCATCATCAGGCCTTTTTTACTTAAATGTATCGCCCAATGTCAGTCCCTTCGGGGTCCATCCCTCATTCATTTTAATAAAGGTGAGATAATCAAGACTTTTTTGACCTAGGCGACTTCTCTTCTCAGTGACAAAACCTCCTGCTGCACTGAAGGTCCTTTCTGACAGGACACTTGAAGTGGGGCAGGCCAGAAGTTCGATTGCAAATTGGGATAGCTCAGGCCACAGGTCAAGCCTGCACACCCAGTAGTCAAGGGGTCCATCGCTCCTCAGAGTGTCAAGATCCGCAGTTAATGCTAGGTAGTCTGCTACCTGTCGGTTGAGTCTTTCTCTGAGGCTGGATCCCGAAAGGCTCTGGCGATGCATAGGAGTTAAAAAGGTCCGCATGTCCTCCATCAACAACATGCTGGAAAGCATCCTGTCCTTGCCGCCGTGGTCGTGGGAGGAGGAGGATTACTTTCATCTACCAGGGGTCTAGAAGCGTGGACACCCAGTACAGGTCGTTCTCCTTCAGCTTTTTTATACGAGGGTCCCTCAACAGGCACGACAGCATGAAAGACCCCATTTGCACAAGGTTGGATGCCGAGCTAATCATGTCCCGTTCCTCGTCCTCACTAGGTGACAACAACGCGCACCCTGGGATGAATGTTGTGCTTGGTCTTCCTCCTCCTCCTCCTCCTCAAAGCCACATTTCCTCCTCTGACTCCTCTTCCTCACAATCCTCTTTCTGCGTTGCCGCAGGTCCAGCAAGCGATGCTGATAAGGCTGTTTCTGGTGGTGATGGAGACCACAACTCTTCCTCTTCACGCTCATCTATGGCCTGAACCAGCACTCTTTGCAGGGCACGCTCCATGAAGAAAACAAATTGTATGATGTCACTGATGGTGCCTTTGGTGTGACTGACATGGTTTGTCACCTCCTCAAAAGGACGCATGAGCGTCCAGTAATTTGGAAAAAAAATCCCCAGCTCCCCAGAGGCTGTCCTAGCACCCCGGTCATACAAATACTCGTTAACAGCTTTTTCTTGTTGGAGCAGGCGGTCGAACATTAGGAGTGTTGAATTCCAACGTGTCGGAGTGACGCAAATCAAGCGCCTCACTGGCAGGTTGTTTCGACGCTGGATATCGGACAAGTGCACCATGGCCGTGTAGGAACGCCTGAAATGGCCACACACCTTCCTGGCCTGCTTCAGGACATCCTGTAAGCCTGGGTACTTATGCACAAAGCATTGTACAATCAGATTACACACCTGTGCCATGCACGGCACATGTGTCAACTTGCCCAATTTCAATGCCGCCACCAAATTACTTCCATTGTCAGAAACAACCTTGCCAATCTCCAGTTGGTGCGGAGTCAGCCACTGATCCACCTGTGCGTTCAGGGCGGACAGGAGTGCTGGTTCGGTGTGACTCTCGGCTTTCAGGCAAGTCAACCCCAAGACGGCGTGACACTGCCATATCCGGGATGTTGAATAGTACCTGGGGAGCTGGGGGGGTGCCGTTGATGTGGAACAAGACGCAGCTACAGAAGAGGACTCAGCCGAGGAAGAGGTTATGGAAGAGGATGGAGTAGGAGGAGTAGAGGAGGTAGCAGCAGGCCTGCCTGCAAGTTGTGATGGTGTCACCAACTCCTCTGCAGAGCCACGCATTCCATGCTTGTCAGCCATCAGCAGATTTACCCAATGCGCAGTGTAGGTGATATACCTGCCCTGACCATGCTTTGCAGACCAGCTATCAGTGGTCATATGGACCCTTGCCCCAATGCTGTGTGCCAGACATGCCATTACTTCCTTTCGCACAATCGAGTACAGGTTTGGGATTGCCTTTTGTGAAAAGAAATTTTTTGAAAGCCTCAGACTCCACCAGCTTGTATGGTAAAGCTGGCAGGCTAAGAGTTCAGACAAGCCAGCTGTCAGATGCCGGGCAAGGGGGTGACTTTGGGAAATTGGTTTCTTACGCTCAAACATGTCCTTGACAGACACCTGACTGTGGGCAGATGACCAGGAACTGCTACGTAAGAGAGACTGAGTGGAGGATGGTTGAGAGGGGGCAAGGAGGACAGCAGTGGTTGACGCTGCTGAAAATGATGGACCAGGAGGAGGAGGGCGGCTTTGAGTTTGTGTGCTGCTTCTACTCATGTGTTCTTCCCATCGGCGTTTGTGATGCGAGACCATGTGCCTTCGCAAAGCAGTTGTACCTAGGTGGGTGTTGGACTTCCCATGACTCAGTTTCTTTTGGCACAGGTTGCAAATGGCATCGCTGTTGTCAGAGGCAGACACACAAAAAAAATGCCACACTGCTGAGCTCTGCGATGACGGCATTCTGGTGGTGTCAACAGCATGCGTTGATTGGCGTGCTGTCTGGCTGACCCGGGTGCCGATGCATGCTGTCTGACTGTGCCACTAGCTCCTTGTGACGACCTCCCCCTGCTTCCAACTCGTCTCCTCCTCCTCCTCTCTGTCTCCCCATCTGAACTTTCCCCCTCTTCTTCTTCTCTTCTAGCGGGCACCCACGTGACATCCACGGACACATCATCATCAACCGCTTCACTTGTAACTGACAAATCAACAAAGGAAGCAGCAGCGGGTACAACATCATCATCATCATAACACCGTACGTCCATGTCTGTAATGCTGCCTGACTGAGACATATCACTGTTATCTACATCCTCTGTCAATGATGGTTGCACATCACTGATTTCTTCCAACTGATGTGTCAATAACTCCTCTGACAGATCAAGTGAAGCGGCTGTGGTGCTAGTGTTGGTGGTGGTGACAGGCGGGCGAGTGGCACTGGTCACTTGAGAGGTGCCCGAAGCACAGCTGGAGGTGGATGGTGCGTCAAGGTTAGGACTAGGAGCGGAAGCTGTAGAAGATTGGGTGTCCTGTGTTAGCCATTCAACTAGGTCCTCCTCAGAACTTTTCGCGTCTATGGCACCTGGCCTCTGAACACTGTGCATAGTTGTAGGGTCTAAGGGAATCACAGCGCCACAACCACAACGGCACCTGCGGGGTGGCCTGCCTCTGCCTGTCATTTTTTTAAAATGTACACTTACAATACTATTAAACAAATTATGAGTGGTGGCACTGGGCAAGTGGGAACAGTATACGCTGTGAGCCTGACACAAAAAAGCAGACTGATGTTTCAAAGTCAAAAATGTTTATTTTTTAAATATTAAAAGTACTGTTACAACAAATATGAGTGGTGCCACTAACTTGGCAAGTGGGCCTGGCACACACGCTGGCAGGCAGGGAACTTCAATTAGATTACCATAGTAGACTGATGTTTCACAGTCAAAAAAGTTTTTTATTAAATATTTACAATACAGTTATAACAAATATGAGTGGTGGCACTAGTTGGCAAGTGGGCCTTGCACACACGCTGGCAGGCAGGCAACTGCAATTCAATTGTACTAGCAGACTGATGCTTCACAGTCAAAAAAGTGTTTATTTTAAATATTTACAATACTGTTATAACAAATATGATTGGTGGCACTAGTTGGCAAGTGGGCCTGGCACACACGCTGGCAGGCAGGCAACTGCAATTAGATTACACTAGCTGACTGATGTTTCACAGTCAAAAAAGTTTTATTTTTAAATATTTACAATACTGTTATAACAAATATGATTGGTGGCACTAGTTGGCAAGTGGGCCTGGCACACACGCTGGCAGGCAGGCAACTGCAATTCAATTGCACTAGCAGACTGATGATTCACAGTCAAAAAAGTTTTTATTTTAAATATTTACAATACTGTTATAACAAATATGATTGGTGGCACTAGTTGGCAAGTGGGCCTGGTACACACGCTGGCAGGCAGGCAACTGCAATTAGATTACACTAGCAGACTGATGTTTCACAGTCAAAAAAGTTTTTATTTTAAATATTTACAATACTTTTATAACAAATATGATTGGTGGCACTAGTTGGCAAGTGGGCCTGGCACACACGCTGGCAGGCAGGCAACTGCAATTCAATTGCACTAGCAGACTGATGATTCACAGTCAAAAAAGTTTTTATTTTAAATATTTACAATACTATTATAACAAATATGATTGGTGGCACTAGTTGGCATATGGGCCTGGCACACACGCTGGCAGGCAGGCAACTTCAATTAGATTACACTAGCAGACTGATGTTTCACAGTCAAAAAAGTTTTTATTTTAAATATTTACACTACTGTTATAACAAATATGATTGGTGGCACTAGTTGGCAAGTGGGCCTGGCACACAGGCTGGGAGGAAGGCAACTGCAATTAGATTACACTAGCTGACTGATGCTTCACAGTCAAAAAAGTTGTTTTTTTAAATATTTACACTACTGTTATAACAAATATGCTTGGTGGCACTAGTTGGCAAGTGGGCCTGGCACACACGCTGGCAGGCAGGCAACTGCAATTCAATTGCACTAGCAGACTGATGATTCCCAGTCAAAAAAGTTTTTATTTTAAATATTTACAATACTGTTATAACAAATATGATTGGTGGCACTAGTTGAAAAGTGGGCCTGGCACACATGCTGGCAGGCAGGCAACTGCAATTCAATTGCACTAGCAGACTGAGGATTCACAGTCAGAAAAGTTTTTATTTTAAATATTTTCAAAACTGTTATAACAAATATGCTTGGTGGCACTAGTTGGCAAGTGGGCCTGGCACACATGCTGGCAGGCAGGCAACTTCAATTAGATTACACTAGCAGACTGATGTTTCACAGTCAAACAGGCCTGATAGAAACAGGCCTGATAGAAAATGAAATTAGATTACACTAGCAAAATTATGTAAAAGTTTTTTTTTTTAATTTACACTAATGTTAAGAAGATATCAGTGGTGGCACTAATCACAGTATATGCTGTGAGCCTCACACACAGGCTGACAGCCAGGCAAATGCAAATAAAATTACAAATTTAAAAAAAAAAAAAGACTGAAGTTTTAGCCCTAAAAAGGGCTTTTTGGGTTGAAGTTCTAGCCCTAAAAAGGGCTTTTTGGGGTGCTGTCCTTACAGCAGAGCTTAGATGAGTCCTTCAGGACTGTAGTGGACACTAAATACACTAGCCTAGCTATCTATTTCCCTATAAAATCACAAGCAGCAGCACTAACCCTCCTCTCACTAAGAAAGCAGGATCGTAATGAATCTAAAATCTTCTGCAATTATCACTCCATGGCAGGTATACACTTTCTTGTTCCCCTCTCCCCCTCCCTTTTTCTTATAGCACACAGCTCCTATGTCTTTACTGTTTGACTGCTCAAAAGTCTTATCTGTGTCACATTTTTCTATAGTTAAAACATTTTATTCCACTTGAAAAATGTAAGTAAAAGAAGTTAAACAACCATATGCAAACATCTTCATTAAGATTATACCTGGTTTAATTGTATTCATCCACTAAATATTATTTGAACTAAATATCGTCTTTGCATAATTATTGCAGCTGGCCAGTTCTGCAAATCAATACAAGACAATATGTATATATATGAAAATTTGCGTCATATAATTTAACATCAATAATTCTGTGTAATTTCAGTGGAGAACACAATAAACCTTATACACAAAAGTTCAAAATACATTTACCTTCAACTACACATTGTACACTATTGCTCTGACAAAATCATACAACAGAGACACATTGAATACTGACAATCAACCACTAATTAAAATGTCAAGAATATTCACTCTTAAGGTGGAAAACTTCTAATATCTCCTTACATACCTCCAGCACTTCTTCAATATGTATACATATTTTCATGAGCATTACATTCTGAACCATCTAACAAAGAAATACATTTCCTCTCATTTATTCCTATTTTTACAAAATTGTGTAATATACAATTACTTTGTCCATGGGTACTCGCTGATAAACACTAACGGCTAGATTTGGTAACGACCCGAAAAACTAACACCAGCTTTTTTCTGGCCGCACCATAAAAATAACTCTGGTATTGAGAGTCCACAGAATGGCTGCGTTAGGCTCCAAAAAAGGAGCGTAGAGCATTTTTAACGCAGCTTCAACTCTCGATACCAGAGTTGCTTACGCAAGCGGCCAGCCTCAAAAACGTGCTCGTGCACGATTCCCCCATAGGAAACAATGGAGCTGTTTGAGCTGAAAAAAAACCAAACACCTGCAAAAAAAAGCCGCGTTCAGCTCCTAACGCAGCCCCATTGTTTGCTATGCGGTAACCCTTCCTACGTCTGCACTTAACACTCTAACATGTACCCCGAGTCTAAACACCCCTAACCTTACACTTATTAACCCCTAATCTGCCGCCCCCGCTATCGCTGACCCCTGCATATTATTATTAACCCCTAATCTGCCGCTCCGTAAACCGCCGCTACTTACATGATCCCTATGTACCCCTAATCTGCTGCCCTAACATCGCCGACCCCTATATTATATTTATTAACCCCTAATCTGCCCCCCACAACGTCGCCTCCACCTGCCTACACTTATTAACCCCTAATCTGCCGACCGGACCTGAGCGCTACTATAATAAAGTTATTAACCCCTAATCCGCCTCACTAACCCTATAATAAATAGTATTAACCCCTAATCTGCCCTCCCTAACATCGCCGACACCTAACTTCAATTATTAACCCCTAATCTGCCGACTGGAGCTCACCGCTATTCTAATAAATGTATTAACCCCTAAAGCTAAGTCTAACCCTAACACTAACACCCCCCTAAGTTAAATATAATTAACTCTTATTAAATAAATTATTCCTATTTAAAGATAAATACTTACCTGTAAAATAAATCCTAATATAGCTACAATATAAATTATAATTATATTATAGCTATTTTAGGATTTATATTTATTTTACAGGTAACTTTGTATTTATTTTAACCAGGTACAATAGCTATTAAATAGTTAAGAACTATTTAATAGCTAAAATAGTTAAAATAATTACAAAATTACCTGTAAAATAAATACTAACCTAAGTTACAATTAAACCTAACACTACACTATCAATAAATTAATTAAATAAACTACCTACAATTACCTACAATTAACCTAACACTACACTATCAATAAATTAATTAAATACAATTCCTACAAATAAATACAATTAAATAAACTAGCTAAAGTACAAAAAATAAAAAAGAACTAAGTTACAAAAAATAAAAAAATATTTACAAACATAAGAAAAATATTACAACAATTTTAAACTAATTACACCTACTCTAAGCCCCCTAATAAAATAACAAAGCCCCCAAAATAAAAAAATGCCCTACCCTATTCTAGCCAATAGAATGCGAGCTCAATCTGATTGGCTGATTGGATCAGCCAATCGGATTGAACTTGATTCTGATTGGCTGATTCCATCAGCCAATCAGAATATTCCTACCTTAATTCCGATTGGCTGATAGAATCCTATCAGCCAATCGGAATTCGAGGGACGCCATCTTGGATGACGTCCCTTAAAGGAACCGTCATACGGCTAGTAGGCGTCGGGAGAAGAGGATGTTCCGCGTAAGAGGTCTGCAAGATGGATCCGGAAGAAAGAAGATTGAAGATGCAATTGATAGAAGACTTCATCCGGATCATGGACCTCTTCAGCTCCCGCTTGGATGAAGACTTCATCCGGATCATGGACCTCTTCAGCTCCCGCTTGGATGAAGACTTCAGCCGAATCATGGACCTCTTCAGCCCCCTGCTTGGGCTTGGATCAGGACATCGGAGGAGCTCTTCAGGACGGATCGGTGAACCTGGCAGGGTGAAGATAAGGTAGGAAGATCTTCAGGGGCTTAGTGTTAGGTTTATTTAAGGGGTTTTTTGGTTAGATTAGGGGTATGTGGGTGGTGGGTTGTATGTTTTTTTTTACAGGCAAAAGAGCTGAATTCTTTGGGGCATGCCCCGCAAAGGGCCCTGTTCAGGGCTGGTAAGGTTAAAGAGCTTTGAACTTTAGTAATTTAGAATAGGGTAGGGCATTTTTTTATTTTGGGGGGCTTTGTTATTTTATTAGGGGGCTTAGAGTAGGTGTAATTAGTTTAAAATTGTTGTAATATTTTTCTTATGTTTGTAAATATTTTTTTATTTTTTGTAACTTAGTTCTTTTTTATTTTTTGTACTTTAGCTAGTTTATTTAATTGTATTTATTTGAAGGAATTGTATTTAATTAATTTATTGATAGTGTAGTGTTAGGTTTAATTGTAACTTAAGTTAGTATTTATTTTACAGGTAATTTTGTAATTATTTTAACTATTTTAGCTATTAAATAGTTCTTAACTATTTAATAGCTATTGTACCTGGTTAAAATAAATACAAAGTTACCTGTAAAATAAATATAAATCCTAAAATAGCTATAATATAATTATAATTTATATTGTAGCTATATTAGGATTTATTTTACAGGTAAGTATTTATCTTTAAATAGGAATAATTTATTTAATAAGAGTTAATTAATTTCGTTAGATGTAAATTATATTTAACTTAGGGGGGTGTTAGTGTTAGGGTTAGACTTAGCTTTAGGGGTTAATACATTTATTAGAGTAGCGGTGAGCTCCAGTCGGCAGATTAGGGGTTAATAATTGAAGTTAGGTGTCGGTGATGTTAGGGAGGGCAGATTAGGGGTTAATACTATTTATTATAGGGTTAGTGAGGCGGATTAGGGGTTAATAACTTTATTATAGTAGCGCTCAGGTCCGGTCGGCAGATTAGGGGTTAATAAGTGTAGGCAGGTGGAGGAGACGTTGAGGGGGGCAGATTAGGGGTTAATAAATATAATACAGGGGTCGGCGGTGTTAGGTGGAGCAGATTAGGGGTACATAAGGATAACGTAGGTGGCGGTCGGCAGATTAGGGGTTAAAAAAATTATTCGAGTGTCGGCGATGTGGGGGGACCTCGGTTTAGGGGTACATAGGTAGTTTATGGGTGTTAGTGTACTTTAGAGTACAGTAGTTAAGAGCTTTAGAAACCGGCGTTAGCCCAGAAAGCTCTTAACTACTGACTTTTTTCCTGCGGCTGGAGTTTTGTCGTTAGATGTCTAACGCTCACTTCAGAAACGACTCTAAATACCGGAGTTAGAAAGATCCCATTGAAAAGATAGGATACACAATTGACGTAAGGGGATCTGCGGTATGGAAAAGTCGCGGCTGAAAAGTGAGCGTTAGACCCTATTTTGAGTGACTCCAAATACCGGCGGTAGCCTAAAACCAGCGTTAGGAGCCTCTAACGCTGGTTTTCACAGCTAACGCCAAACTCCAAATCTAGGTCTAAAACATGATTTACCCTACTTAAAATGTCACTTAAGGAATATAAAGCACCGTTCTTAAGTTATTACTTAATCTTAAATCATTAAAACACAAACTTTTCTAACACATACTTTTACCAGTCCATCTATCAGTATTCCTATACCCCTCTTACATGCAGCTCTTGTGTCTGTGTTTTTTGTGCTGCTGGAGTGACAAACAATCTTTGCTCATGTGTCCCACCTTTCCACATTTGAAACATTTTATTCTTTTACCCCTTGCACTCTTTTTCTTATTATTTTTTGCTCTTTTTTCTTCCCTTACTGGGAGATTTAATTCTAATTTTCTTTTCTTTTTTTTTTATAATTATCCTATAGCGAAGTCTTTAATGACTAACGCTTTTTACTGCCTCAGTATTCCATTTAAAATATGCTTTCCACTCTCCTGATGTAGGGTTGTTCTTTTTTGAAACCTCTGTTAAAACATTACTTAGGGTATTTATTTTATCCAGGTTCCAAGAGCCACCCTCTGGCCATATATTGGACCCTTTAATTTGAGTTATTCGAGACCATTTAGTATGGTACTTATTACAAAAAGGGCCATGGTGTTGATTCATATATTCTGCTGGGGAACCCTTTTGCCATTTAAGATTAGTGGAACAGCCTTTAGAGGAACTATGTCCCATTTTAAATTGACTTTTTACTTTTTTTTTATTTTTATATTTTTTAAATGTCACTTGGGGTTTTTATTTACAATTAACACAAATTCTTAAAAACTAAAACAACAAAACAGAACAAAAGATAATTGTATTGTATCAGGGGAACCTCCACCCCAACCTGGCAACACTACACCACGTGTTTGCCCTCAAAGGGATATTATACACTCATTTTTTCTTTGCATAAATGTTTTGTAGATAATCTATTTATATAGCCCATAAAGTTGTGTTTTTTTTGTTTTTTATTTTAAATGTATAGTTTTGCTTACTTTTAAATAACATTGCTCTGATTTTCAGACTCTTAACCAAGCCTTAAAGTTTTATGAGAATACCGTCAGATAACTACTCCAGCTTGCTCCTGTTTATATCCTTTTCAACTGAGCAAACTGAGAGCTTCTAAGTAAGTTTTTAAACCGTTCTATACTGGATTCCAATATCAGTATCTGTGCATCTCACTCTCCATGGTAGTGTCTATCACATTCAGTTATATGAAAATGAGTGTATACTGTCCCCTTAAATGACTGCTGCAGTCTTACATCTACCCAGGATAGCCCCTTCCTAAGATTAACAATATTTTCTTCACTGGGAATATTATCAGTGCTCATACAAGAAATAAAACTGTCTAATCAAGACTTATCCAAGAGATTTTCCTAAACAAATAATCAGAACAGGTAACTATGTTTCCTCTTAGGGTGTCTGCCAGGTCACAGTTTCGGATATAGGTTTGTCAGTGTTCCCCTTGCATTCAAACACTGACTGGTTAATGTCCGGTGGGACTTGCAGTCAGGTTGGGGTAGCTAGAACTGTGAACCCAGTCTCCTTTAAATAGACACCCTCCTAAGTCACAAGTTTTGACATTTACAAAAACAATTTACACTGAACCAATTTTCACATTTACAGAAAACAAACAAAACAATTTACCCAACACGACACATAACATTAATAAATCAAACAAAGCCTCTTAGGATAGCGTCACCCAGAACGCCAAACAGCTCTGACCCCTTACCCAGAGACACTCAATTACTGTTAAACTAAAAACACTTTACAAAAAATTTTCTTACCATTCAGAAGACCGGTCTAAATTGAGTGTCCCTGGAGCAGAAAGTCTTTGCCACTTGGAATGCTGTCTGAGATTTTGCCATCCTGCCGACTACGCCATGTGTTGATGATATACTCACCCTGGACTGAATAACGTCTTCAGACCACGAAAGGTTAAAAAGACTTTGTTTATTGATTACACACTGCAGTATGGAGAGAAACAATACAACGTTTTCTCTTGGGGGGGCCAGTCCCATTCCCAGGTATTTATACATTCCACATCTAGGCTATTACAGTTCATGATTGGCTAGCTAAAAAAATGCAAGGGTTTTAACAAATATGGTTACAAGTAAATAACAGTTCTATGCGTCAGAATTGTAGGGTTTACTGTGTTTGACCATATATCAAGAAAGAAAGGCAAAAGGTCAGGGATGAACTAGTGTCTACTTTTTATGACATTCCCAATGTTTACAATGAGTTGTGTACATACATTCATATATTTGAACTATCAAGATAACCAGGACTTAAGTATTTACTGATACTAGCTGGAATGCAAGAATTTAAACAAGGATAGAAAAAGATTAGATTTAGAAAAATAAACATACACTCAGAACAAGCTAAATTTTATAGCCTATCCTGACTAATAATGCCCACATATAAATTAACCCATTCAGATCTCACAAGGCACTGCAAAAAACAGAGACAGATATTGCTTATTATTTTCAACACTCCCAATGGCTGGGGCACTCACCACCTCCTAGACTCAGACAGTTAACAGAGGAAACGCTCTCCTCAGGTTGAAGTCTCAGCCGCAATGGAGGAAATGAACATAGACCACATGCTATGAAAAGTACAGCAAGTTAATAGGAGCTGTGCAACACTTTAAAAAAAAAGAAGTGAAACCTGTTTGTTCCAGCCAAAAACAGTCTATGAGCCCAGAAAATAAATTCACACAAAACGGCATGTAACTAATACACTAATTAATTAACCCCAACTGTTCAAGAAACCCCACTCAGAGGATATTAACCCTGGATCCTATCAAGGTATAAAGGAGCCACACTATAACCCTGTTATAGAGTTTTATGTGTAAAAAATTGAAACGATCTTACCTCCAGGATCCATGCTGTGGAACAGAATACAGCCTCTCAAGTGTGAGTCTTATAGCAGCGCTCCTGATATGGACTTGAGTGAGAGAAAGCAGGCAGTGAAACTCATTAACATTGATTGCTTAGGAGCTGTAAGCAGTAGTCTGCATCTCCAGACTAACTTTCATCAATACTCTCACTGAGAGGTTGACATGACTACTTAAAACTCCAGTCCTATCTCGAAGGGCAGATACCCTTTTTCAGGACTCTCCGAATCTTCTGACACTTCTCTACCACCTCCTATGATGAAAGGCAAAGATTGACTGGGGTAATGAGGAAGTGGGAGGGATATTTAAGCCTTTGGCTGGGGTGTCTTTGCCTCCTCCTGGTGGCCAGGTGTTTTATTTCCCAACAGTAAGGAATGAAGCCGTGGACTCTCCCTATCTGAGGAAGGATATAACCTAACACTAACCCTGAAATAGGTACTTACCATTCCTGAAGTCCGGCTGTGAAGGTCTTCTTTCAGTCGGCTCTATCTTCAATCATCATCCCGGTGTCGCGGAGCCATCCTCAATCTTCAACTAGGGGTCGCGGAGCTGGATCGACGACGGTGCGGACATCCAACGTGGAGGCTCCTATTCATTAGATCTTCCGCCACACACTAAAAAGTGAATGAAAAGTACCTGTTTTATATTGGGGTACCTAGCATTCCTATTGGCTGAAATTTCTAATGAAATGAAGAGGAGCCTACACGTTGGATGTCAATACCATCGCCGAGCCAGCTCTGCACCCCTGGATGAAGATTGAAGATGCCCCTTTAGGGGCAATGGGTAGCTTAGGTATTTTGGCAATGTCGGGGGCGGAGGTTAAGAGGTTAATAGCTTTATTTAGTGTTAGAGATGCAGGACACGGTGGATTAGGGGTTAATACTTTAATTTAGGTAGTCGTGATGTGGGTGGGCGGCAGATTAGGGGTTACTAGGTTTATTATAGTATTTGGGAAGCGAGGGGGATGGTCCATAGTCCTCCATAACATATGGCATTAGTACCCAAGCAGATGGTCTATGTTACGGACAGAGTGGGAAAATACTCAGTTTCTATTTAGACGAGACCATGGCCTGAAGGACTTTCCTGCCAAAAGCTGCTTGTGAAGAAGCAAAGACATCAAAACGATAACATTTTGAAAAAGTATGTAAGGAGGACCATGTGACAGCTTTGCAAATCTGCTCCCAAAATGCATCATTCTTAAACGTCCATGATGTTGCCACTGCTCTCAAAGAGTGAGCTGTAATATACGCTTAGGGAGCGACTTACCCGACACAAAGTAAGCCTTGTGAATCACTTGTTTAAGCCAAGATGTAATGCTACATTAGTAGCTTTCTGTCCTTTACAATTCAAAGAGTAATGCACAAACAAACTAGAAGTTTTTCTAAACACTTTAGTTGCTTGGAGATAGAACTTCAGAGCTCTAACTACATCCAGATTATGTAACAATCTTTCCATAGAGGTAGCAGGGTCTGGACAAAGAGAAGGGCCAACAATTTCTTGATTAATGTTATTAGTCGAAACCACCTTTGGAAGAAAATCATATTTAATTATGCAGTACAGCCTTATCCTTGTGAAAAATCAAAAATAAGGGATCACAGGATAACAGGGAAAACAAACGTTTAGCAGAAGAGATGGCCAATAAGAAAAGCACCTTAAAAGACAACAGCTTTATATCTATGGAGTGCATTGGTTCAAAGGGGGGATCCTGTAGAACTGAAAGAACTAGGTTCAAATTCCAGGGAGGAGAAATTGGTCTTACAACTGGTCTAATTCTAACTAAGGCCCGAACAAAGGTCTGATCAGGAAGTTTAGCCAACTTCCTATGGAAAAGAACAGAAAAAGCTGAAATTTGATCCTTCAGAAAACTAACAGATAAACCCTTATTCAAGGCAATCTTGTAAGAACTGAAGGATTTTCGTGATTCAAAAGGAACACCAAGAAAATCCCTTAGAGGAGCACCACACAAAATATGCTTTCCAAATTTTGTGGTAAACCCTTTGAGTCACAGGATTCCTAGCCTGAATTAAAGTATCAATTACAGAGTCTGAAACTCCTCTATTTCTCAAAACCAGGCATTAGAGATCCTGATGGAAGAGGACCTTGTCTCAGACAAAAGCGCCATGGAGGCAATGTTGACATCTGTATTAGGTCCACATACCATGTCCTGCGGGGCCAGGCTGGAGCAATTAATAATACTGATGTTGACTCCTGTTTGATCCCGACAATGACTCTTGGCAGAAGAAGAAAAAAATGGAGGAGACTGGTATACTAATTGGAATTCCTTTGACATACCAAGGCATCTATTGTGTGAGCCCTTGGACCTTTTGATCTTGCACAGTACTTTGGAAGTTTGTGATTTATGTGTGAAGCCATCAGATCTATGTCCGGTAGGCCCCATTTGATTACCAGTTGATTGAATACATCCTGATGGAGAGACCATTCTCGTGGAGAAACTGATTGACGGCTGAGATAGTCTGCTTCCCAATTGGTCACACCCAGTATGTGAATCGCTGATAGGGAGCACCGATTCCTCTCTGCCCTGGACAGAATATGGGAGACTTCCTGCATTGCCAGTGGGCGGTGGGTACCTTCTTGATAATTGATATAGGTTACCGCTGTCCAACTGGTAACGGATACTTTCTCCTCCAAGCAACTGAGGCAATGCCTGAAGAGCTCCAAGAATCTCTCGAAGTTCCAGAATGTTTATTGTAACATTGCCTCTAAAGGAGACCAAACTCCTTGCACCCTTTGAGAATTCCAGACTGCCCTCCAGACTAACAGA
Organism: Bombina bombina; assembly: GCF_027579735.1. NCBI lineage: Eukaryota > Metazoa > Chordata > Amphibia > Anura > Bombinatoridae > Bombina > Bombina bombina. The sequence continues at coordinate 466,117,356 of NC_069499.1, forward strand.
CTGACATCCATCATGAAAATGGCCCATGACAGACGAATATAAGATGCACTAAGAGTCAAAGAAAGACTTTGTGCCCACCAAGACAGAGATTGCCTGACAGGTTAACCCAGAGCTATTTGTTGCTCCAAATGTAGAGAATTTGTTGACTACTGAGCATGGATAGTTAAAGAGGACATAAATGAAAGCGTGCAAAAGGAAACGCATCTAAAGCCACTACCATAAGACCCACTACCCTTCAGACGGCAATGGAGTACTCAGCAGGGAGAAACATGCTTTCTGGAGTTTTAACCTGTGCGATTCAGTCAGGAACAGACGCATACAGACTAAATCTATTATGACTCATATCCTGCTACAAGAGTACATTTTTTAGAACGAGCATTTGGGAACACAGAGCATACAACCATGGTTCTGGAGAAATAATAGAAGCTTGCAAGTATGAGTGATCACTAATGACAGACGGAGCTTGCACCAGTATGTCGTCCAGATACAGTGCAATTGAGATACCCTGAGCTCTGATAACTGGTAACAGGGCGCCTAACACCTTTAAAGAAATACAAGTAGAGAAAAGAGGTATCTTGTGGCACACTTAAAGGGAAAACTTTGTTTTCAATCTAATATTTTAGAAAAGGCACTAAGGAAAAAAATTAAAATATAACTTTTATTGGTTTCTTTAAAACATTATTATAACATGAAAAAAATAACAAAAAAATAAATAAAAAATAGGGAGATTTGATGTTTGCAATATTAAAAGTGTATCCCAATTGGTACTAAATTATCATTTATGAGTCACATAGGAACAGCTAGATATTTGCTGTTACCAAGTAACCTCTATCAGTCTATATGTAATTTTCCTATTACCGTGGGAATATACTTGTACTCATTAGTGTCAAATATCCCTAGAGATGATCTAAGTCATCAAACATTACTTGCTATGGTAAAAATAGGTGTGAAAAAACATTAAAATTACTGTGTCAGGGATCAAACAGGGAGATAGTGTATAACTTGTAGGTGTAACTTGCGATTTCAACTTTATGGGGTAATCTGTCAAAATATTTAGTGTAACAATATATTCCAAACTTTTATTACCGGTGGCTGAGTGAGGTGCTTAAACAGTGTTGCAGCATTGCCCCAACCGAACACAAACTGGTTTGGTTTGGACCACAAAATAGCATGAGTAATGCCCAATAATTAATTTTTAAATATAAAGATTGCCCCCAAAAAATACACAGTATTAAGTTGAAAAAACCCCCTGAGGCGTTCGCTCTGCTTCTCCTTATGCTTTTTGTTTAAAAAGAAATCTCCTAATTTTGTTGGCCGTATGTCGGCAATTTAGCTTAAACTTGGCGGGTAGTTAGTGGGTAAAAAACTTGTTGCTGAACTATTGTAAATCATAGTGTGATGGTAATTATTGGATTGTGGAGTATCCACATTGCTCCTATTTACGATACCCTTATTTACTACCTCTAACAAGTGACACTTTGTTCATTACCCATTAACGGGTCTCTAGCTAAATATATCGATTTAGAAAACTTTGATTTAGGGGTTATTCCCCTTGTGTATAACGAGAAGCACATATATAAATTTTAAAACAAGCTGTGTCACAGGACACTATCCTATTATTGGAAGACGTCTCCAATAATACTTTAACACCTCAGGGGGGGTTTTCAACTTAATACTGTGTATTTTTTGGGGGCAATCTTTATATTTAAAAATTAATTATTGGGCATTACTCATGCTATTTTGTGGTCCAAACCAAACCAGTTTGTGTTCGGTTGGGGCAATGCTGCAACACTGTTTAAGCACCTCACTCAGCCACCGGTAATAAAAGTTTGGAATATATTGTTACACTAAATATTTTGACAGATTACCCCATAAAGTTGAAATCGCAAGTTACACCTACAAGTTATACACTATCTCCCTGTGTGATCCCTGACACAGTAATTTTAATGTTTTTTCACACCTATTTTTACCATAGCAAGTAATGTTTGATGACTTAGATCATCTCTAGGGATATTTGACACTAATGAGTACAAGTATATTCCCACGGTAATAGGAAAATTACATATAGACTGATAGAGGTTACTTGGTAAAAGCAAATATCTAGCTGTTCCTATGTGACTCATAAATGATAATTTAGTACCAATTGGGATACACTTTTAATATTGCAAACATCAAATCTCCCTATTTTTTTTGTTTTTTTTTTGTTATTTTTTTCAGGTTATAATAATGTTTTAAAGAAACCAATAAAAGTTATATTTTAATTTTTTCCTTAGTGCCTTTTCTAAAATATTAGATTGAAAACAAAGTTTTCCCTTTAAGTGTGCCACAAGATATCTCTTTTCTCTCCTTGTATTTCTTTGATATTTAACCAGGTATCAGGCACTGCCCCCCAGGGATACATAGGCCTACCCTGTTGGGATATTTGGGAAACTTTGACCTGTCCCCAACCGTAAATCCCCTCTTTTAGGGGAATTACTAAATTCCCACCTAACACCTTTGTAAAGATGCATAGAGCTGTAGCCAGACCAAAAGGAAGAGTGACAAACTGATAGTGTTTCTCCATATACGCAAACCCCAGGAACTGATAGTGATCCCTATGGATGGGAATATGCAGGTATGCATCCTTGAGGTCTATTGTAGTCATAAATTGTCCCTGTTGTATTCAGGGAAATATTGTGCGACTGGTTTCTATCTTTCCATGTTTTTGGTCTAAGACATGTCTGTAGGTCCCTTCCTTCTTTTGGGATAACAGATTGGAGTAAAACCCTTGACCCTATTGAGGTTCTAAATACAATGTAGAAAGGCAGCCACCTTTGACTGAAGTTTGGGAACATGAAACAGAAGGGATCACCCTTGAGGTCTTGACTTGAAGCCTGATAACCCTGAGAAATTATCTTTCGAACACAGAGGTCATGGACTGAACTGCACTAAGTCTCTTGAAAGAGACTCAGTCTGCCCCTACCAGAACAGATTCTGGTTTGGGGGCCACACCTTCATGCTGAATTAGTGGTGGTGTTGGATTTTTTAGATTGCTTGAACTTTTGACCATGAAGAACCAGGCTTCCATGCTGACTTGGAAGGCTCAGGACTTCTGATCTCCTGAGGAGTGAAAGGAATAAAACTGATTTACTCTTCTGTTCTTTCATTTGGATTTTTATCCTGAGGAAGAAAAGCTCCTTTTCCACCAGTGACGTCCCATGGAAGGAAAGAGTCATAAATCTATTTTTTGAGATCATGTCTGCTGACCAAAATTTTAACCATAAGGTTCTCCTTGCCAGCACTGCCATAGACATAATTTTTACATTGATCTTAATAATGTCCATTACCGCATCGTACATTAATGCTTGAGCCATTTGAAGTCCTTTAATGCAGTCCTGTAAATCCTCAGTAGAGCCCACCACCAATTTGCCTAGGGAATCACACCATATTGTTTCTGCTGTAGCCACACAGGTGAGAGAAACAGCCAGTCTAAGTAAAGGGCCTGTTTGAAGAAAGTTTCCATAAGGATAGCTCTAATTTGTGGTCTATTAGGTCTCTAAACGAAGTGCTATACTCCATAGGGATGTTGTACATTTGGTAAGAGTGGAAACAGCACCATCAGTCTAAGAGATGGTTTCCCCCACTTCCACATTCTGTTCTGGAATGGGGTACATTTTCCTAAATCTTGTGGAAGATTTAAGAAAGAAATATCTGTGGGGACAAAAACCGTTTGTTACATATTTGTACTTATATAAAACAGTATACAATGACACTTTATAAAATAAACAGTAAAGAGAAAACCTGGAAAAGAGCACTCTAAACTATAACACTACCTCTGACACTTGTATAATCTCCCAATGTAGTAATTTTAACAAGCCCCAATAAATAAGTAAAGCCCTAAAAAGAAAGTGGCAGCTCATGTATGGGTACTCACCCCCTTCCTGGGACTGGCAGGCACTAAAAATCAGGTTAGAATAATAAGGAATGCGAGCTATAAAAATCTGTCTGTTATAAGGGAAATTGCACACCAAAACCGACCCGCACATAACCTACAAGGAAGCGTTAACCAGTCATGAGAAAACTGCCAAAGGCATGAAAATACCCCAATAACAAAACTATGTGTGCGGTAACCAGAGGCTAAGCCAACGTACGCAAATGCGTGCAAACCCAAAGACCAAACAAGCTCAAAAAAATACCCCTATAATAAAACTATGGAGTGTCAAAAGAACTGAAACAAGGCGTTGTCTGCTGAGGCTTAGAAACAAGATAATCAGAGCTGTAAAAATCATATTAATATAACCGTGTTGGTTATGTAAAACTGGTGAATGGGTAATAAAGGAATTATCTTTTTAAACAATAACATTTTTGGAGTACACTGTCCCTTTAAGAACATTTGCAGAAGTTGTAGAAGGGGTACAAGTCTACGCTATCTACAAAGGCTGCAGACATGAATATGCTCAAGCTTTAATTTAAACACACCGTTCCATTCACTAGACAGGTCGCAAAAAATAGGAGATAATGGAGAGAACTTAAATTATGCTTACCTGATCATTTTCTTTTCTTCGGATGGAAAGAGTCCACATTTGCATTCATTATTTTTGGGAAATAAGAACCTGGCCATCAGGAGGAGGCAAAGACACCCCAGGCAAAGGCTTAAATACTCCTCCCACTTCCCTCATCCCCCAGTCATTCTGCCGAGGAACAAGGAACAGTAGAAGAAATACTAGGGTGAAAAGGTGCCAGAAGAATAAAAAATAGACGCCCCACAGAAAAAAAATACGGGTGGGGAGCTGTGGACTCTTTCCATTTGAAAAAAAGAAAATGATCAGGTAAGCATAATTTAAGTTTTTCTTCATAAATGGAAAGAGTCCACAGCTGCATTAATTACTTTTGGGAAAACAATACCCAAGCTAAAACACTGAATGCAAAAATGGGAGGGTACAATAGGCGGCCCATTCTGAGGGCACTAGGCCTGAAAAACCACAACCCAACCAAACACCTCTTCGTCGGAGCTGGGCAAAAAAACTAGAAGGAAAAAGACCCAAGGACACTGACAGCCTAACTAGAGACCGCAAGCAGACTGAGCCAACACTCCTCCAGGAGAACCGTCGCCAGCAGTCGGTCCCCACACAACCCTTACTAGTACAGTACCAAATTCCACAAAAGTAAGAGAACAAGAGTAAGCAAAAAGAATACCCAAAAGGTACAGCAAAATCCCGAAAGGAAAGACCCCCTTCAAAGGAAGGACAAGTCCACAGAGACCCGAATAGATCCCGAGAACAAGGGGAGACGACGCCCAACCCACAAGAAGCAATCTGGGCATCATCAAGGAGAAGAAACATCTCCCAAACATCAGGCAACAGCACTGAAAAAGACAGCTAAAGACAAAGTCCTCAAAACGTCAGAACTCGGAGACTGAGCAAACAGAAAATTACAAGCAAACTCAGAAAGAAATATCCGATTCCAGTAACACGCTGCCATCCGTAGGAAGACACAGAGAAACACTATCCATAAGGAAGAAGGGACCAACCTCCAAGACAGAAGACACACTCCAAGCAATCTAGGTCACCAAGCCTACTCACAGATCTCAAAGGGGGAGAGGCACAAAACCTCTGAAAAAAAGGTCCACTGACACCCCCAAGACCTGAGGATGAAAAACAGATCTCAAATCCTACACCTAGCTGGACCAGCCCAAGCAACGGCAGATCTGAAAGCAAGGGAACTGAAAGGAACCCCAAGACCGGCCCCCAAAAGGGCAGAAAAATGGACACAGCCATTTCAGCCTAAAGACAATCGAGCTGGTGTTAGACACAATGAGATCTTACAAAGCCACACGACAATCTCAATGCAGAGCCAGCAGCTCCCCAGATGGAAAGGAACAACTCAGAGTAGATCAATCCCTGAACCAGATAAAACATCTGTTCCAACCACCCGAACACAGGAGAGGTCCCTAAAAAAGAAAGCTGAAGAAAGCTGATCTATCTATGTTATGTTGATGTTATACTGAAGTTTTAAATGTGAGCTGACAAGCAATAAAAGTTAAGATTTATATAATGCTAAATCGCCTGGTGATCCTCATTGACCGCTTTGAAAGCAGATATTGTCCCTAAAAAAGAAGCCACACTTCCTTAAGGAGGACAACGAGACCCCTAAAAAGGAGAGTGTCAATAAATACCTGCCCAGAAGACAGGAAGCCGTAGGAAGAACCGAGAGGACACAAGGCCACGTCACTGACGAACACGGAAGAACCCCTTAACACACCATTGTGGTAGCAAACAAACCAGACGCAAAAGTGACAGCTGAGCAACCGCAAACCCTCCGTTTTCTAGGCAGGAAAGCCCACAATCAGGCCACGTTACTTGGCTGTCCCAAGGGAACCTTATCGTTTGGCACTGGCCAAGTTGTAAAACAGAACAGCCAGAACAAGGGCTAAGCCCAAGTACCCCGGAAACTGGAACCCCCAGGCCAGTCCTAGGATCAAAAGGTCCGGTAACAACCCACAGCGGCATCCACAAGAGAAAACGCAAATCCTCAACAACCGGAAGATCAGGACAAGAAGCCCAGGCCCCACCAATGTTGTTTAGATTAAACAATCTTCCATGAACATAAAACCCTCGTCTGATGTAAAAACAGACCTCCAGGGAAAAATCCAGAATAACCCGGATAACAAGAGCAAGAAGCCCTTGCAAGTCCCGACCCAAAGGGAAAGGACCACCCCTTGCATAAGCCCAACACTCCAAAGAGCCAGGGCCATAAAGAACACTAGAGCTAACAGGCGTCCAAGCAACATGATTGTGCTTGAAAAGCGGCTAATCCCCCTTAAGGGACACAAGGCGCTGCTCACTTTATCAACCTTGAAAGGAGAAGCAGCCGAATAGACCTCGCCAGGAATCGAACTACCAACCCTAGGTTTGCTACAGAGCATTAGTATGCGGAGCTAGCTGTCCAGTTAGCCACAAGCTCCAGACACAAGGGGAACAGAGAGGACAAGTCACCCGAACAGAGCAAGATCACGCCTCCACAGCACCTCAGATTCAAAGTCAGAGGACAGTAAAACATGGGTTTGGATGCCACCTAGATAGCAATACCTGAACCCTATGAGTGGAAAACCACTAGGACCTCTTCTATCCCAAGAGGAAATGCAGAACATTCCTGACACCGGGGAAGGACCCCTAACCAGAGCCCAAAAGGACCTTATTGTCTAATGTCCTGAAAAAGGGACAGCCAACTCCTGAAAGGAATCCATGTCCCCCGAAGGTGACCCATCCACAAAGAGAAACTGACAAAATCCAAGAGGTCTCAATGAAGACGAGAACCAATAAAGGAACAAGCCCAAAAAAAGGACAATTTCCTAAAGCAACACCGCCCCGACTGGTGGAAAAACGGCGCTAAAACCTCTAATTTTTCCACCACATGGGAAGGAATACTCTAGGTTCCGAGGGTATCAGAAGCAACAGAGAGTGACACAGCAAAATTCACTAACCCAGTCACCAGAGAGACTGCTATTTAGGACTGAAGCAATCCCGAGAGCCGCACGGACCCGCAAGTCCTCTTGAGAATGCTTAGCTGAAACTTGTAAAACAAATAAGAAACAAATAATGTTAAGAGTACTCGGCACCCCAGCCTGACCAGCAAGGTATATTAGGCGCCACATGTCTGAATAAGCCGCAAGACAGAAGATCTGAACCCAAGCCGGACCAGGCTGCAACCAGGCTCATGACCGTCAATCTGGCTTAATCCGCCCTCAGAGAAAGAGGAAGAAAAACAGACAAACATGGGACTAACGTGTCCCTTACAACTTCCGTAGAAGCAAACAGCGAGTATCGATTCCAGAGAATGTTCCCGTAGAAAACATAGTATGAAAAAGAAAATTCATCCTAACTGGATAAAATAAAATGACAGGCAACCCGAGGGTTAATGCCCAAGAAGAACAGAAAGATCCGCAGGACCAGCCTAACAGAAACCCTGTTCTTCCAACAAAACTGGGAAGAACCCACAATGGCTGGGGCACTCACCACCTCCTATGAACCAGACACCGGCGGACTAAATTTCTCTATCGCCACACAGTCAGGAATGCAGGAATGGGAAACCGTAAACTCCAAAAAAAGCACGCCGACCGCAAGGTTGCGTCACTTCGAAAGGCTGTTATGTTCTAAAAGCCATGAGCCCAGTTAACACTACACATAAGCAGATTGAATCACATAAACATGATTAAAAAAAAACCCTGTTCAATAATCCACCTCAGGAGATATTAACCCTTGATTCCAAGATACTAAAGGAGTCCCACTGAGACCCTGTATTTTTCATGTGAGTTTGCAGGAACAAATGTGTTACAGTACAATCATTAAGGAGGAAAATTAAACGATCTTACCGGGATCTACGCCATGGAACAGGAACACGGCCCTTCAAGTGTGACGGATAGTAGCCTTGCCTCCGCTATGGACTTGAGAGAAGAAAGCAGGCAGCGAAGCATCTCCGGCTCTAACTTTCATCCAAGCCCTCACTGAGAGACTGATAGGTTTACTTAAATCTCCCGTCCCATGTCGAAGAGTACTACCCTTCATAAGAGACGAAAACAAACTTCGCTGCCAACCTCCTGGGATGAAAGAAAGAATGACTGGGGGATGAGGGAAGTGGGAGGAGTATTTAAGCCTTTGGCTGGGTTGTCTTTGCCTCCTCCTGGTGGCCAGGTTCCTTTTTCCCCAAAAGTAATGAATGCAGCTGTGGACTCTTTCCATTTATGAAGAAAATGAGTGGTATTTACATTAGCTGGTATATGCCTGCACTTCGGTGGGGGGATATAGCTGCCAGAAAAGTAAATTTATGCTTACCTGATAAATTAATTTCTTCTACGATATGACAAGTCCACGGATTTCATCCTTACTTGTGGGATTTATCCTCCTGCTAACAGGAAGTGGCAAAGAGCACCACAGCAGAGCTGTATATATAGCTCCTCCCTTCCCTCCACCTCCAGTCATTCGACCAAAGTTAGGAAGAGAAAGGAAAAGCCAAAGGTGCAGAGGTGACTGAAGTTGCTAAAAAATATAATCTAAATCTGTCTTAAAAATGACAGGGTGGGCCGTGAACTCGTCATATCGTAGAAGAAATGAATCAGGTAAGCATAAATTTACTTTTCTAATACAAGATATGACGAGTCCACGGATTTCATCCTTACTTGTGGGATACAATACCAAAGCTACAGGATGCGGATGAAAGGGAGGGACAAGACAGAAACCTAAACTGAAGGCACCACTGCTTGAAGAACCTTTCTCCCAAAAACAGCCTCAGAAGAAGCAAAAGTATCAAATTTGTAAAATTTGGAAAAAGTGAGAAGAGACGACCAAGTTGCAGCCTTGCAAATCTGTTCAACAGAAGCATCATTTTTAAATGCCCATGAGAAAGCCACAGCCCTAGTAGAATGAGCCATAATTCTTTCAGGAGGCTGCTGTCCAGTAGTCTCATACGCCAGACGGATGATACTCTTCAGCCAAAAAGAAAGAGAGGTAGCCGTAGCTTTCTGACCGCTACCCTTTCCAGAATAAACAATGAATAATGAAGATGAATGACGGAAATCCTTAGTCGCCTGCAAGTAAAACTTCAAGGCACGGACCACGTCCAGGTTACACAACTTATGCTCCTTCTTAGAAGAAGGATTAGGACATAATGAAGGAACAACGATATCCTGATTAATATTCTTATTAGAAACAACCATAGGTAAGAACCCAGGTTTGGTACGTAAAACCACCTTATCAGAATGGAAGATAAGATAAGGCGAATCACATTGTAATGCTGAAAGCTCAGAAACTCTACGAGCAGAAGAAATAGCAACCAAAAACAAAACTTTCCAAGATAACAACTTAATATCTATGGAATGCATGGGTTCAAACGGAACCCCTTGAAGAACGTTCAGAACCAAATTCAAACTCCAGGGTGGAGCAATAGGTCTAAAAAAAAGCTTAATCCTAGAAAGTAATAAGGAAGGGAAAGCGACAGTATACTAGCACTCTTTCCCTTCCTTTTTACATTCTTTTACTTTTGACAGCACCCACCTTCAGATATTGGATAATTACCTTACTCGGTTACATTCGGGTAATGTGACTATCACACAATAGAAGATTATTGCTAGTATTACAATAGTTTTATAAGGGGTTTTCTTATTTGTTTTGAGCTTCCCACTCAAAAACAACATAATTTATGAAAGAACTTACCTGATAAATTCATTTCTTTCATATTGGCAAGAGTTCATGAGCTAGTGACGTATGGGATATACATTCCTACCAGGAGGGGCAAAGTTTCCCAAACCTCAAAATGCCTATAAATACACCCCCCACCACACCCACAATTCAGTTTAATGAATAGCCAAGAAGTGGGGTGATAAGAAAGGAGCGAAAGCATCAACAAGGAATTGGAATAATTGTGCTTTATATAAAAAAATCATAACCACCACAAAAAAGGGTTGGTCTCATGGACTCTTGCCAATATGAAATAAATGAATTTATCAGGTAAGTTCTTACATAAATTATGTTTTCTTTCATGTAATTGGCAAGAGTCCATGAGCTAGTGACGTATGGGATAGCAAATACCCAAGATGCGGAACTCCACGCAAGAGTAACTAGAGAGGGAGGGATAAAATAAAGACAGCCAATTCCGCTGAAAAAACAATCCACAAACCAAATCAAAAGTTTTAATCTTTATAATGAAAAAAACTGAAATTATAAGCAGAAGAATCAGACTGAAACAGCTGCCTGAAGTACTTTTCTACCAAAAACTGCTTCTGAAGAAGAAAAAACATCTAAATGGTAGAATTTAGTAAAAGTATGCAAAGAAGACCAAGTTGCTGCTTTGCAAATCTGATCAACAGAAGCTTCATTCTTAAAAGCCCAGGAAGTAGAAAGTGACCAAGTAGAATGAGCCGTAATCCTTTGAGGCGGGGATTTACCCGACTCCACATAAGCATGATGAATCAAAAGCTTTAACCAAGTTGCCAAAGAAATGTCAGAAGCCTTCTGACCTTTCCTAAAACCAGAAAAGATAACAAAGAGACTAGAAGTCTTTCTGAAATCTTAGTAGCTTCAACATAATATTTCAAAACTCTGACCACATGCAAAGAATGTAAGGATCTTTCCAAAGAATTTTTAGGATTTAGGACACAAGGAAGGAACAATAATTCCTCTATTAATGTTGTTAGAATTCACAACTTGATGTAAAAATTTAAATAAAGACAGCAAAACCACCTTATCCTGATGAAAAATCAGAAAAGGAGACTCACAAGAAAGAGCAGATAATTAAAAAAAACTCTTCTAGCAGAAGAGATGGCCAAAAAGAACAATACTTTCCATGAAAGTAATTCAATGTCCAAAGAATGCATATGCTCAAACGGAAGAGCCTGTTAAGCCCTCAGAACCAAATTAAGACTCCAAGGAGGAGAAATTGGCTAATGACAGGCTTGATACGAACCAAAGCCTGAACAAAACAATGAATATCAGAAAGATTAGCATTTTTTGCTGTGAAACAGCACAGAAAGAGCAGAGATTTGTCCTTTCAAGGAACTTGCAGACAAAACCTTATGAAGAAACTATAAAATCCTAGGAATTCTGAAAGAATGCCAAGAGAAGTTATGAGAAGACAAGCATCATAAGATGTAAGTCTTCCAAACTCGATAATAAATCTTTCTAGACAAAGATTTACGAACCTGCAACATAGTATTAACCACTGAGTCAGAGAAACCTCTATGACTAAGCACTAAGCTTTTTAATTTCCATACCATCAAATTTAATAATTTGATTTCCTGACGGAAAAAACGAATCTTAAGATATAAGGTCTGGCATAAATGGAAGTGACCAAGGTTGGCAACTGGACATCCGAACAAGAACCATATACCAAAACCTGAGTGGCCATGCTGGAGCCACCAGCAGCACAAATTATTGCTCCATGATGATTTTGAAAAATCACTCTTAAAAAGAAGAACCAGAAGGAGCAAAAATATAGGCAGATTGATAACTCCAAGGAAGTGTCAATGCATACACTGTTTCCACCTGAGGATCCCCGGACCTGAATAGGTACCTGGGAAGTTTTCTTGTTTAGATGAGATGCCATCAGAACTATTACTGGAAACCCTCACATCAGAACAATTTGAAAAACAACACATCTGGGTAAAGAGACCATTCTCCCGGATGTAAAAGCTTGATTGACAGAGATAATCCGCTTCCCAATTGTCTAAACCTGGGATATGGACCGCAGAAATTAGACAGGAGCTGGATTTAGCCCAAGCAAGTATCCAAGATACTTCTTTCACAGCCTAAGGACTGAGAGTCCCACCCTGATGATTGACATACGCCACAGTTGTGACATTGTCTGTTTGAAAAACAATAACGTCTCTCTCTTCAAAAAGAAGCCAAAGCTGACGAACTCTGAGAATGCACGGAGTTCCAAAATATTGAATGGTAATCTCGCCTCCTGAGATTTCCAAACCCCTTGTGCTGACAGAGATTCCCAGACAGCCTCCCAACCAAAAAGACTCGCATCTGTAGTGATCAAGGTCCAGGTTGGATGAATCGAAGAGACCCGTAGAACTATATGATGGTGATCTAACCACCAAGTCAAAGATAGTTGAACATTGGAATTCAAAGATATTAAAAATGATATCCTAGAATCCCTGCACCATTAATTCAGCATAAAAAAACTGGAAAGGTTTCATATGAAAATGAGCAAAGGGAATTGAATCCAATGCTGCAGCCATGAGACCTAAAACTTCCATGCATATAGCTACTGAAGGAAATAATAGAGACTGAAGGTTCCGACAAACTGAACCCAATATAATTGTCTCCTGTCTGTTAGAGACAAAGACATTGACACAATCTATCTGGAAACCTAAAAAAGGGGACCCTTGTCTGAGCAACCAAGGAACTTTTGATAAAAAGATCCTCCAACTATGTCTAAGAAGAAACCACAAAAGTTGAATCGTATGAGATTCTGCAGAACGAAAAGACTGAGCCAGAACCACGAGATCGTCCAAATAAGGAAACACTGAGAACCTTGAAAAGATTCTCAGAGCTGTCGCTAGACCAGAAGCAAAAGCAACAAATTGGTAATGCTTGTCAAAAAAAAGAGAATCTCAGAAAATTAAAAATAATCTGAATAAAAACAGAAGATATGCATCTATTGTATCTATTGTAAACAAATAATGCCCTTACTGACCAAAAAGGCAGAATAGACCATATAAACACCATTCTGAAAGAAGGAACTCTTATATGACAAATCAAAAAGATTTTCTATCTTTGGGACAATGAATAGTTTTGAACAAAACCCCAAACCCTGTTCCTGAAATGGAACTGGTATGAATATCCCAGATAATTCCAGGTCTGAGCAGCGCCTTGAGACCCCAACGGGTAACCAGCCGCGCCTCACAAGTACCCAACCCATACAGATCTGAAACATACTTTAGAAAAGTGTGAGCCTTTACTGGAATAGCTGGAATATGCTATAGAGAAAAAAACTTTTACTCTGAATCCTATTGAGTACCCCAATCTAAGAAGTTTGGACATAATTGAACCAAACAAATTTAAAAAAAGTCAAAACCTGCCCCTTACCAGCTAAGCTGGAATAAAAAACTGCACCTACATGCAAATTTGGGGTGCTGACTTTGATCTTTTAAATAGCTTAAATTCATTCCATGTTGAAGAAAGCTTCCAATTATAAACATGTTACTTGGGGAAGAATTAGGATTCCGTTCCATATTAACAACAAACTAATATAGATTTACTCTTAGAACTCAATCTTGAAGCAACAAAAAACTCCCTTCCCCAGAGTAACAGTTGGAAAAAATTGAATCCAATTGTGAACCAAATAATTGATTACCTTGGAAAAAAAGAAATATGAATTTTAGAAATCAAATTAGCATTCCAAGATTAAGTCACAAAGTTCTTCTAGCTAAAAATAGCTAAAGACATAGATTAAACCTCATTTGTGAAGGGGGCGGAGCCAGCTGTGTAGGTGAGCGGTCGCATCTTATGTGAGCTCTGAACAAACCCTTATCATATACCGCTCACCTACCACAAAAAGACAGCCTGGGCAGCTTGGGCTCCCCAAGTTTGCTTGCTGGTCGTTTCTAGCCTGCGCATTCAATGTTGGAGGCAGCGGGGAGATACACTTGGTGGAGGGACCTTGAGATCTACAGAGCGGCTAGCTGAGACAGGCGGCCATATTGGATGCTGAATAGCAACGATCTCAATCTTTCTGTCATCATAAGGGACTAAAAACAACAATCTGACTTAAGTGCCTTGCACCAGATCCATAGGAGCAACTATCTCTTAGCCGCATTGACGGCAGCCCAATAGTACTAAATAATTTTGGAGACCCTGTTTCTAATCTTTTTTTTTCCTGGCACGCTACATGTGTGAGGATATGGCTGCGCTTTTCTTGCAACAGCTGACGGACCTACTGGAGCGCCACAACGAAGCCCTTTTAAACACAATGGCTGAGGCTTTTAAGCCCCTTTCTACACATACTGCCATTATGGGCGTAGCAGCTGAAAACGAGGAGAAGTGCTCAGACATGGCAACTGTGTCACGTAAGTCGCCATCTTGGAGACCACCTTCGGAACATTACCCACTGACATGCGATACGATGGTAATAGAGGAGCAGGATGTTAGCAATGTTTTGGATACTATCAATGAGCCACATACTTTACGCTCTCCTCCTGCGCATAGCCCACCGATAACTAGTCTACTGCTACATCGCAGGGAACAACTCATCCTCACTGAGCAGCTGCACCATAGAATCTGGTGCCCTACACCAGCGATAGACACCTCAAGAATGCAGAGTTTAGGATCCCTTTTGAAACGGATGGACGCCGAGCAGGTATCTTCACTTAGCGGGCTACTGGATACATTAAACCTTCTGCGAGTGCAGCATGTTCCCTTTGACTTTAGGAGGGGCATAGGTTAATTTGGCCATTGCTGCGGTACCCCCAGCAGAGGTACCCCTTCTGGTCGCAGAGAACGCAGAGACACTATCCTTTACAAGGCTGAAAGACTTCTCGACATGATATTGCTGTTTCTGGTTTCTATGGACATTTGAACTGAGATATTGTTAAGACGCTGCAACTTGGGTCTGTATAACTGCATCCTATTTAAGTTGCAGGGCATGGTTTGTCACTCTGAGCGGATGGTACCTTTACTGTGCATTCATAACTCTCCTAAAGCAGAGACATTTTATAGTGCCCCCATACTGACTGTTTGTAACGGGCTGAAGTCTTAAGTTCACCATGATGTTATGGACTTGCTGGCCTTGATAATATTTACTCTATCTAGCACAGCTGTCATATATGTAATGCAGAATATATTACAAAATATATCTTTCCTGGTCACAGGGGTTTCCTTTTCAGCATAATCTGAAGTTCATACCCTCAGGAGCTATGGGCTTGTTTTAACTAAGTTACTGTATTTTTATTAGCTACTACTATGGTATGCATAGTCTCCTATTTGCTGTTAGTTAACATGTACTGCTTTATCTAATGTTATACCTTGCACAATGGGGTAATACATTAACAGTAATTACATTATTGAAGGTACTGTGGTTATTAGATATATGTGAACTTACCAATTAATAGCTGTGCTTGGTTAAGTAGATCTCTGAACTAGTTGATTTTTGGCGCATATAATATCTAAAGGTTCATATTTGTTATAAGTTGGGATCTTAACAACATAACTCTTTACTATTTTGTTTTAGAAACATTCTATGCTGGTTTACTAAGTGATGTAATGGAGTGTAATGTGTATTAGAGTTAACTTCTGCCATTTCTTTGCATCCATATCTTGTAGGATGATATATTATAATGTTTTAAAGGTAAAGCACAGTTCTTAGCTATATGTCTGCTCTAATACATTTGGCCCCTGGGCGCCAAGCACCTGTTTATAATTTATCTCAAGAGTTATATGCACCCACAATACCAGTAACAACCAATACTAAAGGAAACTATTTACTTTTGGCAG
The DNA here is from genome assembly GCF_027579735.1 of Bombina bombina. NCBI lineage: Eukaryota > Metazoa > Chordata > Amphibia > Anura > Bombinatoridae > Bombina > Bombina bombina. The sequence goes on from NC_069499.1 coordinate 466,133,327, forward strand.
TACTCTAAGTTAAAATTTTCAACTATTAGTATTAGATACCCTTATGCAAGAGTATATGTTAAACCTAGGTATGCTTGAAGTCTCAGGCACAGTATCTCTTAAACTATGATTGCCTATACATTAGAATGCTATAAATGACGTCTATATATGTTAACTAGATTGATTTGTGGGATGTTGGCATTGTCTATATACAGTTTTATGTTATGTCTACGGGTTCCTTATTGTGTGCACTTATTACTAAATTAATAGAATACTACCATTCCCTGGCATAGTTTTTCCACGGTTGCAAGCTCTCTTACTGTATGTATACACATTGGGCCTAGGTGTAATTTATATACATGATTTCTTGCCGCCAGCGGCCGAGGCGGTGGGATGACTAAGTCTATTAAGCAGATAGTCCCATGGCATAGCCTTGGATATAGCCTTGCAACACAGCTTCTCCTACAGCGCATAAGCATTGTTTCAGCCTCCTATTGTGCACCGAGTATAGTTTTGTTCCCTATATTCTTCCTATAGTTGATATATGACCCTGTCAATCTCAGATGTTTCTAATATTGTTTACACTGGAGTATACATTTGGGCGCACTTTAACCATTTTGATAGCTTAACCTTTCCCTATGCTGTGATCCCAGTTATCTCAAGATGTCCTACCCTCTAGCACAGGCGGGACCTGCATTTATATCTAGTTGCACAATTTCTCGCCTCTATATTTATTTAGGGTGCTGTATGGCTCTTGTGACCAGCTCCATATTAAATTCCTGGGTTTTAGCATGTGGAATATAGGCTTTATCCATACTTAACCAGTCCTCCCCTTAAGCATAAAGCTCTGCTCTATAGCAGATTATATACCCCTCACCAGGATGCAGTAATTTATCCCATCTCTTTTGATACTATGCAAACCTTTGTTTTACCTAGTTTGGTTTCCTTTAATTCCCACCTCCTCCCCCCCACTCTCTCACTTAAGATACCTCCTATAGGAGGGTTCAATGTGCGGTCTTTCTAACTTGTACCGCACCTTAAATATTATCTTTATATGTTAATCTTGCAGTACACCATGAGGTCAACCGTAGCTCTCCCTTAATGTGTAGCAAGAGCGTTTTCACACCTTGTCAATATCAAAATCTAAAATCTGTTTTGTCTTGTTTGTATCGCACCTTCATAATAATTTTCTTTATATGTTCATCTTCCAGGGCATTCTAAGATTTACCACTGTTTCCCCTCTTGCGGCAGCAAGATTGTTTAACACTCGCATTGCTAATCACTTATTCTCAATATATCCTCATTATAGAACCATTTTGTACCTTGGGTTTTGTGAGTAGTCTATATAAATATAGAAAAGAGGTTCCTGATTCTTCCATAGTATAGTCTGTGTTGTAAATCCTATTTCTTAAGATGGAAGTATTATATGAGAATTGTACCATTTACGCATGTTCTGTACGATATTATTTTGCATAAGTTGTATTGATTTTCGCACAACCTCAATAAAAATCTTTAAAAACAAAAAAAAACAATTGTGAAGATATAAAAAAAATTACGACACAAATTAAATTATTAGCATGTTGATCAACTTAATGCTAAAACAAAACATAATCCAATACTTGTTGCACTAAAGTATCCAACCAGAAAGTTGAAGCATTTGAAACATCAGCCAAATGAATTGCAGGCCTAAGAAAAGGACCTGAAATAAAATAATTTTCCTTAAATAAGATACAAGTTTCCCATCTGAAGTAAAAAAATAAATACGATTTTCTATAGGAATAGTAGTATGTTTAGCAAGAGTAGAGATAGCCCTATTAACTTTGGGGATCTTCCTCAAAACTTTAAACTAACTGCCGGCAAAGGATACAATTTAAAAACCTTAAAGAAGGAATAAAAGAAGTCCCAGGCCTATTCCATTCCCTAGTATCATGAACTGGGAAAAAAAAAACCTCTGAAGAAACCACAGGAGGTTAATGAGCAGAATTTAAATGTTAGCTAGTCTTAAATCAAAAGAACTAGACTCCTCAATATCCAATATAATCAACACCTTTTCAACAACGAATGTACTCTATTTAAAAATAAAAAAGTAGATTTGTTAGTGTCAAATATCTGATGAAGTATATTCTAAATGAGAAAAAAACATCATCAGAGAAGGATAATTCAGTATGTTGTCGGTCATTTAAAAATTCATCAACTAAATTAGAAGTTTAAAAAATACCTATAAATTTATTAGAAGGCGGGATTGTCAGACAAAGCCTTTAGGATAGAATCAGAAAAACATTCTCATAGATTCCTAGGTATATCTTGTACATTAGATGTAAAAAGAATAGCAATAGATAATGCATAAATACTAATGGACTCTGCATGTAAAAGTTTATCATGATAACTTATTACAAAACATAGCTAAAGATAAAATTCATAATATTAAAATAAATGAACTTAGCTTTGGTAGGACTGATATCAGTCATCAGGAATCCAACAGTATTTTCTGAAACAGGAACAGTTTTTGGAATATCTTGCAAAATGTAATAGAAAAACAACATATAAAGCAAAATTATCAAATTCCTTAAATGACAGTTTCAGGAATGGGAAAAAATGCAAATAGAAAAAGCCTCTAGAAACCAGAAGCAACTAAAAAGTGAGACTTAAATAATGTAAAAAAACTGGCGCCAAGTATGACGCCCACATATGTTTTGATGCCAAAAATGTCTGCAATAAACACAAGAGTAAAAAATGACGCAACTACGTGAAAACTTCCGGCGTCAACTACGACGCCGGAAATGACGTCATTGACGTCAGCCAAACGTAAATCTCGCGCCAAAAAAGTCTTGCGCCAAAAATGACGCAATAAATTCTAGCATTTTTTGCACCCGCGAGGCTAACAGAAAAGAAAAATATTTCATTCATATGCATTTTCCCAAAAAATGAAACTGACAGTCTGAAAGAAGGAAAATAAACTGATTGACCTGAATCATGGCAAATATAAGTATAAAACATATATTTAGAACTTTACATATAAATTGCCAAACCATAGCTGAGAGTGTCATAAATAAAATAAGACTTACTTACCCAAAGACACTCATCTACATAAAGTAGATAGCCAAACCAGTACTGAAATGAGAATCAGTAGAGGTAATGGTATATCTCTATGACCGATAACAGAGAACCTATGAAATAGATCCCCTAGAGGAAGACCATGGAATTCAAATAGGCAATACTCTCTTCACATTCCTCTGACATTCACTGCAATCTGAGAGGAAAACCGGGCTTGAGCCTGCTGCGAAGCGCATATCAACGTAGAAATCTAGCACAAACTTACTTCACCACCTCCATGGGAGGCGAAGTTTGTAAAACTGAATTGTGGGTGTGGTGAGGGGTGTATTTATAGGCATTTTGAGGTTTGGGAAACTTCGCCCCTCCTGGTAGGAATGTATATCCCATACGTCACTAGCTCATGGACTCTTGCCAATTACATGAAAGAAATTTCATCTTAATCCTAGTTAGAGCCTGGCAAAACGACTGAACGTCTGGAACATCTGCCAAACGTTTGTGTAGCAAAATAGACAAAGCAGAAATTTGTCCCTTTAAGGAACTCGCTGATAATCCCTTCTCCAATCCTTTTTGGAGAAAGGACAGAATCCTTGGAATCCTAATTTTACTCCATGAGAAGCCCTTGGATTCACACCAAAAAAGATATTTGCGCCATATCTTATGATAGATCTTTCTGGTTACAGGCTTACGTGCCTGAATCAAAGTATCGATGACTGACTAAGAGAAACCCCGCTTATATAAAATCAAGTGTTCAATCTCCAAGCAGTCAGCTGCAGAGAAATTTGATTTGGATGTTGAAAAGGACCTTGTTTTAGAAGGTCCCGTCTCACTGGAAGTTTCCATGTAGGGAGAGAGGACATGTCCACTAGATCTGCATACCAAGTCCTGCGTGGCCACTCAGGTGCAATTAGAATTACCGAAGCTCTCTCCTGTTTGATCTGAGCAATCACCCGGGGAAGGAGAGAAAACGGTGGAAACACATAAGCTAGGTTGAACAACCAAGGCACTGCCAAGGCATCTACTAGTTCGGCCTGGATCCGTATCTTGGGAGCTTGGCATTCTGTCGAGACGCCATCAGATCCAATTCCGGCCTGCCCCATCGGAGAATCAGAGGCGCAAATACCTCCGGATGGAGTTCCCACTCCCCCGGATGAAAAGCCTGGCGGCTTAAATAGTCCGCTTCCCAGTTGTCCACTCCTGGGATGTAGATTGCTGACAGATAACAAGAGTGGGTCTCCGCCCACCAAATTATTTTGGATACCTCTGTCATCGCAAAGGAACTCCTTGTTCCTCCCTGATGATTGATGTAAGCCACAGTCGTGATGTTGTCCGACTGGAATCTGATGAATTTGGCCAAAGCCAACTGAGGCCACGTCTGAAGCGCATTGAATATTGCTCTCAATTCCAGAATATTGATTGGAAGTAGAGACTCCACCTGAGTCCATACACCCTGAGCCTTCAGGGAATTCTAGACTGCACCCCAGCGCAGTAGACTGGCGTCCGTTGTCACTATCACCCACGAGGGTCTGCGGAAACACGTCCTTTGGGACAGATGATCCGGCAACAACCACCAAAGAAGAGAGAGTCTCTGGTCTCTTGATCCAGATTTATCGGAGAAGATAAATTTGCATAGTCCCCATTCCACTGTCCGAGCATGCACAGTTGCAGTGGTCTGAAATGAAAACGAGCAAACGGAATGATGTCCATTGCCGCCACCATCAATCCAATTACCTCCATACACTGAGCCACTGATGGCCGAGGATTGGACTGAAGGGCTTGGCATGTATTTAGAATCTTTGACTTTCTAACCTCCGTCAGAAATATCTTCATGTCTATAGAATCTATCAGAGTTCCCAAGAAGGAAACCCTTGTCTGTGGAACTAGTGAACTCTTTTCTAGATTCACCTTCCACCCGTGAGTTCTCAGAAAGGACAACATTGTGTCTGTATGAGACTTTGTTCGATGATAAGTTGACGCCTGAATCAAAATATCGTCCAGATAAGGCGCCACTGCTATGCCCAGCGGCTTGAGAACCGCCAGAAGGGACCCTAGAACCTTTGTGAAGATCCTGGGTGCTGTCGCCAACCCGAAGGGAAGAGCCACGAACTGAAAAAGTTTGTCTAGGAAGGCAAACCTTAAGAACTGATGATGATCCTTGTGAATATGGATATGAAGGTATGCATCCTTCAAGTCCACGGTAGTCATATATTGACCCTCCTGGATCATTGGTAAAATTGTTCGGATAGTCTCCATCTTGAACGATGGGACCCTAAGAAACTTGTTTAGACACTTGAGATCTAAAATGGGTCTGAAAGTACCCTCTTTTTGGGAACCACGAAAAGATTTGAGTAAAACCCCTGTCCTTGTTCCAGTCTTGGAATGGGACGAATTGCCTTCCTTGACAAACTTTTTCAGTTCGTGGCTCACAGAACACAGGATCTTCACAAAAGTTCTAGGGTCCCTTCTGGCGGTTCTCAGACCACAGGGCATAGCAGTGGCGCCTTATCTGGATGATATTTTGATTCAGGCGTCAACTTATCTGACGAAATCTCACAGACACAGTGTTGTCCTTTCTGAGAGCTCACGGTTGGAAGGTGAACCTAGAAAAGAGTTCACTAGTTCCAAGGACAAGGGTTCCCTTCTTGGGAACTCTGATAGACTCGGTAGACATGAAAATATTTCTTACGGAGGTCAGAAAATCAAAGATTCTAAATACTTGCCGAGCACTTCAGTCCATTCCTCAGCCATCAGTGGCTCAGTGTATGGAGATAATTGGATTAATGGTAGCGGCAATGCGCATCGTTCCATTTGCTCGCTTTCATCTCAGACCACTGCAGCTGTGCATGCTCGGACAGTGGAATGGGGACTATGCGAATTTATCTCCAGAGACCAGAGACTCTGCTTTGGTGGTTGTTGCCGGATCATCTGTCCCAGGGAACGTGTTTCCGCAGACCCTCGTGGGTGATAGTGACAACGGACGCCAGTCTTCTGGGCTGGGGTGCAGTCTGGAATTCCCTGAAGGCTCAGGGTGTTTGGACTAAGGTGGAGTCTCTACTTCCAATCAATATTCTGGAACTGAGAGCAATATTCAATGCGCTTCAGGCGTGGCCTCGGTTGACTTCGGCCAAATTCATCAGATTCCAGTCGGACAATATCACGACTGTGGCTTATATCAATCATCAGGGGGGCACAAGGAGTTCCTTAGCGATGATAGAAGTATCCAAGATAATCCGATGGGCATAGGCCCACTCTTGTTATCTTTCGGCAATCTACATCCCAGGAGTAGAGAACTGGGAAGCAGATTTTCGTCAGACTTTTCATCCGGGGGAGTGGGAACTCCACCCGGAGGTGTTTGCCTCAATGATTCTCCAATGGGGCAGACCGGAATTGGATCTGATGGCATCTCAACAGAATGCTAAGCTTCCACGATACTGATCCAGGTCGAGGAATCCCCAGACCGAACTGATAGATGCCTTGGTCGTTCAGCCTAGCTTTTGTGTTTCCACCGTTTCCTCTCCTTCCATGCGTGATTGCTCAGATCAAACAGGAGAGAGCTTCGGTAATCCTGATTGCGCCTGCGTGGCAACGCAGGACTTGGTATGCGGATCTAGTGGACATGTCCTCTCTGCCTCTGTGGAAACTTCCTTTGAGACAGGACCTTCTCATTCAAGGGCCTTTCCAACATCCAAATCTAAATTCTCTGCAGCTGACTGCTTGGAGATTGAACGCTTGATTTTATCTAAGCGGGGTTTCTCAGATTCGGTCATCGATACTTTGATACAGGCACGTAAGCCTGTCACTAGAAAAATCTATCATAAAATATGGCGTAAATATCTTTACTGGTGTGAATCCAAGGGCTACTCATGGAGTAAAGTTAGGATTCCCAGGATTCTGTCTTTTCTCCAAGAAGGATTGGAAAAAGGGTTATCAGTGAGTTCCTTAAAAGGGACAGATTTCTGCTTTGTCAATTTTGCTTCACAAACGTTTGGCAGATGTTCCAGATGTTCAGTCTTTTTGTCAGACTCTAACCAGAATTAAGCCTGTATTTAGACCAATTACTCCTCCCTGGAGTTTGAATTTAGTTCAAGGGGTTCCGTTTGAACCCATGCATTCCATAGATTTTAAATTGTTATCTTGGAAAGTTTTGTTTTTGGTTGCTATTTCTTCTGCTCGTAGAGTTTGAGCTTTCAGCGTTAAAATGTGATTCGCCTTATCTTATATTTCATTCTGATAAGGTGGTTTTGCATACCAAACCTAGATTTCTTCCTAAGGTTGTTTCAAATAAGAATATTTATCAGGAAAATTGTTGTTCCTTCCTTGTGTCCTAATCATTTTTCTAAGAAGGAGCGTCTGTTACATAACCTGGACGTAGTGCGTGCCTTGAAGTTTTACTTACAGGCAACTAAGGATTTCCGTCAATCATCTTCATTATTCATTGTTTATTCTGGAAAGTGTAGGGGTCAGAAAGCTATGGCTACCTCTTTCTTTTTGGCTGAGGAGTATCATCCGCCTGGCATATGAGACTGCTGGACAGCAGCCTCCTGAAAGAATTACGGCTCATTCTACTAGGGCTGTGGCTTCCACATGGGCCTTTAAAAAACGATGATTCTGTTGAACAGATTTGCAAGGCTGTGACTTGGTCGTCTCTTCATACTTTTTCCAAATTTGATACTTTTGCTTCTTCTGAGGCTGTTTTTGGGAGATAGGTTCTTCAAGCAGTGGTGCCTTCCGTTTAGGTCTGTCTTGTCCCTCCCGTTTCATCCGTGTCCTGTAGCTTTGGTATTGTATCCCACAAGGATGAAATCCATGGACTCATCGTATCTTGCAGAAGAAAAGGAAATTTATGCTTACCTGATAAATTGATTTCTTCTACGATACGACGAGTCCACGGCCCTCCCTGTCATTTTTCAGACAGATATTTTATTTTTTCCTCTCTCTTCCTAAACCTTCGGTCGAATGACTGGGGGTGGAGGGAAGGGAGGAGCTATATATACAGCTCTGCTGTGGCGCTCTGTCACTTCCTGTTAGCAGGAGGTTAATATCCCACAAGGATGAAATCTGTGGACTCGTGGTATCGTAGAAGAAATCAATTTATCAGGTAAGCATAAATTTCCTTTTTATTTCTGAGGAGACTTGTTATATCAGAACTGGCTGACATTTTTTCCTGCAAAGGAAGGGGTAAGCAGTAGACCTGTATGACTGAGGGTGTTACCGAAATTCCTGTGTTTTATACATATTGCTATTATGGTTTGCATATCTATATTGGGGCTTGACACTGGGAGAGGCAGCTTGACATGCATATACTTTATGTTTAAGTTCAGTGGGGCTGCAGTTATTTGATAGAAACTCAGAGGACCACATGGCTTCATTTTTTTCAAACCGCTTCCCATGCGGTCAGGCAAACTTTGATGCGACGTCCATGATGGACAGCAGGCATGAGCTCCAGTGGGGCCTAAAGTTGTTTTCCAGTCACCGGATCGAGGTGCAGGGGCCATTTTCATTGTTAAAATATATTTTTTGAATTTAAATGTCTCTTTAAAGGCCAATTTCACCTTTACTTTTAGGGTGCAATCATTTTTTGGTCAAATTTAATTGTTGTATATAATAGTTTAGCGTTTTTAAACGTTTTTTGTGCAGTTTAGAAAAATGGTTGTGCTTTTATTTCTTAAAGGCGCAGCACACTTTTTTCTAGAAGATTTTTTGAATCATTAAATGAGGTGATTTACGACTATTGTGGCTATTGCTAGTCTGTTTAACATGTCTGAACTTGAGGAAACTCCTTGTTCAATGTGTTTAGAAGCCATTGTGGAACCCCCTCTTACTTTGTGTACCACTTGTACTGAAAGGGCCTTACAATGTAAAAATCATATTTTATGTAAAGAAAGTGTGCCTATGGATGATTCTCAGTCTGAAGAGAATCAGGATATGCCATCTAATTCTCCCCAAGTGTCACATCCATTAACACCCACACAAGCGACGCCGAGTTCCTCAAATGCGACAAATTACTCCCATAGTAGAGAGGTCTTTTACACAACATAAGAATGCCTCTCTCTTTATCTGGTTTACAGACAATCGAGAAAGAAGAAATCTCCCTCTTGGGAGAAATTTTTTGAATTCCAGTTAATACCCGTGGGTCACTAATTCCAGTGCCCGGGGGTCCTGAACATCTCTTGCCCAAGCCTGGGCAAAGAAAGAAAGCCTGCCCCCTACTAGATCCGGTCCCGTATCGGGGGCCGCCCCTTCATGCTGTCTTTGTAGCAGGAGCGGGCTTCTTGGGTTGTTTACCCTTGTTCCAAGCCTGGTTGGGCATCCAGACAGACTTGGACTGACCAAAATTCCCCTCCTGCTTTGTGGAGGAAGAGGAAGCAGAGGGTACTCCTTTAAAATTTCGAAAAGAAATCTTAACAGCCTTATCCTGAGGTAGGGTGTGGCCTTTACCTCCAGTAATGTCAGAAATGATTTCCTTCAACTCCGGCCCGAATAGGGTCTTACCCTTGAAAGGAATAGCGAAGAGCTTAGATTTTGATGACACAGCAGACTACGATTTTAGCCATAATGCTCTACGCGCTAAAATGGCAAAACCTGCATTTTTCACTGCCAATTTAGCCATTTGAAAGGCGGCGTCTGTAGTAAAAGAACTAGCTAGCTTGAGAGTCTTAATTCTATCCAAAATGTACTCTAAAGGGGTCTCAATCTTCAGAGACTCTTCTAGAGCATCAAACCAAAAAGCTGCTGCAGTAATAACTGGAACAATGCAAGCTGTCGGTTGTAAAAGAAAACCCTGATGAATAAATAATTTCTTTAGAAGACCCTCTAACTTCTTATCCATAGGGTCTTTGAAAGCACAACTGTCCTCAATAGGTATAGTTGTACGCTTAGCCAGGGTAGAAATAGCTCATTCCACCTTAGGGACCGACTGCCAAGAGTCCCGAATGGTGTCTGATATGGGATACATTTTCTTGAAATTAGGAGGGGGAGAGAACGGTATACCCGGTCTGTCCCATTCCTTTTTATAATTTCCGAAATTCTTTTAAGAACCGGAAAGACATCAGTGTAAGTAGGAACCTCTAGATATTTGTCCATTTTACACAATTTTTCTGGTGGTATCACAATAGTGTCACAATCATCCAGGGTCGCTAAAACCTCCCGAAGTAACAGGCGGAGGTGTTCAAGCTTAAATTTAAAAGACATGACATCCGAATCTGTCTGAGGTAACATATTTCCTGAGTCTGAAAGTTCTCCCTCAGACAGCAATTCCCTGACCCCCAACTCAGAGCCCTGTGAGGATACATCGGAAATAGCCAATAAAGCATCAGAGGATTCAGTATGCACATTAATACTTGAGCTACTGCGTTTACCCTGTAATACTGGTAATTTAGATAATACCTCTGTAAGGGTAGTTAACATAACTGCAGCCATATCCTGCAGAGTGAAAGAATTAGACGCACATGAGGTACTTGACGTCGCTTGGGTGGGCGGTAAAGGTTGTGACACTTGGGGAGAATTGGATGGCATATCATGATTCTCTTCAGACTGAAGCACATCCTTAGGCACACGTTCATTACCTAAAATATGCTTCTTACATTGTAAGCCCCTTTCAGTACAAGAGGTACACAAAGTAAGGGGGGGGGGGGGGTTCCACAATGGCTTCTAAACACATAGAGCAATTAGTTTCCTCAATGTCAGACATGTTAAACAGACTAGTAATAACCACAATAGTCGTAGAACACTTTATTTATTGATTTCAACAATTTTTTGAAAAATGTGCACTGCGCCTTTAAGAAATAAAAAAGCGCACAAATTTTCCTAAACTGCCTAAAACGTTATATAACGCTTCACAATTAAATATACAGATTCAATTGGGCCAAAAATTATTGCACCCTATAAGCATAGGGTGAATTTAACCTCTAAGACATTTTATAGCAAAAAATATATTTTAAGTGAAAAAATTACCCCTGCAGCTCAGCTGTGGCGTCTACCTGCCCCCAGGGTACTGCAAAATTACTCGACAACGATCCAGTGAACAGAACACAAGTTTAGGCCCCACCGGAGCTAATGCCTGCTGCCTTCTCAGTCGGAGTAAACTGCACGTCTGAGTGTGAGAAATAGGCCCTGCCCATCATGGAAGTCGTCCTAAGAGTCTGATTAACCGCATGGGAAGCGGTTTAGAAAACAAGCCATGTGGTCCCCTTATAAATGTTAAATAAAACTTGCAGCCCTACTGACTTTCTCATGGAAATAACATCTAAAATGTCCAGCTGCCTCTCCCAGTGTCAAGCCCCATATAGTGTTAATATTGCTTCTATATGTCCCAGCAATATGAATAAACATAGGATTTTCAGTAACACCCTCAGTGCCTAGGTCTACTGCTTATCCCTTCCCTTGCAGGGAAAAAATGTCAGCCAGTTCAGATATAACAAGTCTCCTCAGAATAAAAAGACTGAACATACCTCAATGCTGCTTGTAGCATGACACCGTTCTCCACACTGAAGATTTCTCTTGCAACATGGATCTTAGTTACATCTGTGAAGATCATCAACCTCAGGGCAGAAATCTTCATTTCAAATCTCCCTGAGGAAAATAGTACTAACCGGTAGCATTTAAAATAAAAAACTTCTTGATTGAAGAATCTAAAACTAACACCTCACTTTACCTCTTCCTATTACTAACACAGGCAAAGAGAATGACTGGAGGTGGAGGGAAGGGAGGAGCTATATATATATACAGCTCTGCTGTGGTGCTCTTTGCCACTTCCTGTTAGGAGGTTAATATCCCACAAGCATGACACCATTCTCCACACTGAAGATTTCTCTTGCACTACCTTCAGAAGATCTTAGTAACGTCTGCTAAGACCATCAACCTTAGAGCAGAAAATTTTCTTCATTTCTTAATCCATTTCTCCCTGAGGAAAATAGTACTCAGCGGTACCATTTTAAAATAAAAAACTTCTTGATTGAAGAAACTAAAACCAACACCTCACTTTACCTCTTCCTATTACTAACACAGGTAGAGCTGCAACAACTAATCGGCATAATCGATAATAATCGATTATGAAAATAGTTGTCAACGAATCTCATAATCGATTAATCGATTAGTTGGTTTGCAATTAGTTGGTCTGTGCACAACACCAGCTGCTTCACTCCAATGAACTCCTGCATATGGTATTGTGTTTTATGGTTATGTCCTTAGCTTAAAGGGCGTCTACTTTTCACTTTTTCAGGACAGTATAAGTTTAGAACTACCCCTGGCTTATGTGCAACCCAGATATAATAGTCATCATTTGGATTGTTTATATTAAATATGGTGATTTTGGACTATGCTTTTCATGATATAGTGCTGAGCTTGTTGTTTACACCTTGCCCCTAGTTTGATGGGAGTTATTTAAATTGATGTGCACTATTATCTGTTTGCACAATTATTAGCGTATTGCTTGCTATTGCTGATTATGTGTACTGTATAAATAAATGTGTAAGGCTTTGTCCTGTTATTGATATACAGTCCTTAGCGCTTTTGATTTTGTTTTTTATTGTTTTTTTATATTTTTAATAAATTGTGATAATATGTATGAGATTCAACCTTTATAAGTATATATTTGTTATTTTTAGAGCGGACTAGATATTTCCCCTAACCTTATAGCTGGTTATTTACCATTGCATATAGATATTCAGGATATTTTTATGTTAGAATGAAGTCAAGGGTTACTTTATTGAGAGGCCCCTTGCCAAGGTAGAAAACACTTAGCATTGGTGAAGAGCTAACAAAGATAAATATCCCACTTTGGTGAAATTGGCAAAACCCTACTTATACACCTCAACAGCCTTTTCTCTGCTGCAGGAAATATAGCTGCAAACAGAGAACCAGCCTTAGCCAGAAGCATGTGGACATGTTGAGATTTTTGCATTTCAATGCAAAGTTTCTGAAAGAGTGAATAACAGAATGTTATTAACAGTGATAGTCTAACTCTTTCTAGTTCTACCTCTTTTCAAACAGTTTGTGGTTTGGTTTTGTATAATTTTAAAACTGTGTTCTGCTGCTTAAAAATTTAAGAAACAGTTGTGTTTAATGTAAAGTTTTCGTCTGAAGTTTATATTTGTAACACTCATTATGTGGATTTTATTTAAAACATAGAAAACTATTATTGATTCTCTTTTTATCCGATTAGTCGATTAATCGAAAAAATAATCGGACGATTAATCGATTATGAAAATAATCGTTAGTTGCAGCCCTAAACACAGGCAAAGAGAATGACTGGAGGTGGAGGGAAGGGAGGAGCTATATATACAGCTCTGCTGTGGTGTTCTTTGTCACTTCCTGTTAGCAGTAAGGATGAAATCCGTGGACTCGTCATATCTTGTAGAAGAAATTGTATTACAGAAGAGACTAATTCATCAGGGTAGCAGTTAGGTCAGCAGGATCCTCATAAAGAGACTCCCAGGAGGCACAGCAGCATCTAATCCACTCTGAAAACAAGCAGTCATACCTGTCTATAATAATATGCTCAGCCCCAGTGGCTTCACACAGATGAGCAGAATGCAATATACCAGTATATTACAGTTAACATTAGAGACACACAGATAGAAGACATACATGGTCCCCTGATGTGCATTCAATTCCCCCAGCTAATGATCCATGACATAAAGCTGACCCAACTGGTTCCATAATAGAAACCAGGACAAGGGGAAAGAGAAAAATGTAACAGTAAAACATGAAGTAACCAAGTCGCAAACTCTGTTTCTACACTATGAACATTTTCAATATCTGTTATTAAAAAATAATGAACATGTGTAATTCATCCATGTCAAAAAATTCATACTTTATTATTACTCAACGAAAACACATAAAGGCATAGCAACTAACAGTTGTACCATCGCTGTACAGATATAAATATTAGGCAATACTCAAAAGTACTGTACACACACTTCCTATGCTATTTTATGTAAACACCGACTAAACTGTATATTCAAACGTGTTATTCATCTGTAATGATTTATTGTCTTGATATGTATATTCTTTGTAGGTAGACAGCTAAAAATATTTTTAATTAAAAAAACAAAAAAAACAACCCCCCCCCCCCCCCAAACAACAAGTGCTACATTACTAACTGTACTTTCCAGACACACTTTAGGTGCTTATAGTGGTCCACCGTGACATGAAAAACAGAATTTATGTTTACCTGATAAATTTCTTTCTCCAACGGTGTGTCCGGTCCACGGCGTCATCCTTACTTGTGGGATATTCTCCTCCCCAACAGGAAATGGCAAAGAGCCCAGCAAAGCTGGTCACATGATCCCTCCTAGGCTCCGCCTACCCCAGTCATTCGACCGACGTTAAGGAGGAATATTTGCATAGGAGAAACCATATGGTACCGTGGTGACTGTAGTTAAAGAAAATAAATTATCAGACCTGATTAAAAAACCAGGGCGGGCCGTGGACCGGACACACCGTTGGAGAAAGAAATTTATCAGGTAAACATAAATTCTGTTTTCTCCAACATAGGTGTGTCCGGTCCACGGCGTCATCCTTACTTGTGGGAACCAATACCAAAGCTTTAGGACACGGATGAAGGGAGGGAGCAAATCAGGTCACCTAAATGGAAGGCACCACGGCTTGCAAAACCTTTCTCCCAAAAATAGCCTCAGAAGAAGCAAAAGTATCAAACTTGTAAAATTTGGTAAAAGTGTGCAGTGAAGACCAAGTCGCTGCCCTACATATCTGATCAACAGAAGCCTCGTTCTTGAAGGCCCATGTGGAAGCCACAGCCCTAGTGGAATGAGCTGTGATTCTTTCGGGAGGCTGCCGTCCGGCAGTCTCGTAAGCCAATCTGATGATGCTTTTAATCCAAAAAGAGAGAGAGGTAGAAGTTGCTTTTTGACCTCTCCTTTTACCTGAATAAACAACAAACAAGGAAGATGTTTGTCTAAAATCCTTTGTAGCATCTAAATAGAATTTTAGAGCGCGAACAACATCCAAATTGTGCAACAAACGTTCCTTCTTTGAAACTGGTTTTGGACACAGAGAAGGTACGATAATCTCCTGGTTAATGTTTTTGTTAGAAACAACTTTTGGAAGAAAACCAGGTTTAGTACGTAAAACCACCTTATCTGCATGGAACACCAGATAAGGAGGAGAACACTGCAGAGCAGATAATTCTGAGACTCTTCTAGCAGAAGAAATCGCAACTAAAAACAAAACTTTCCAAGATAATAACTTAATATCAACGGAATGTAAGGGTTCAAACGGAACCCCCTGAAGAACTGAAAGAACTAAATTGAGACTCCAAGGAGGAGTCAAAGGTTTGTAAACAGGCTTGATTCTAACCAGAGCCTGAACAAAGGCTTGAACATCTGGCACAGCTGCCAGCTTTTTGTGAAGTAATACCGACAAGGCAGAAATCTGTCCCTTCAGGGAACTTGCAGATAATCCTTTTTCCAATCCTTCTTGAAGGAAGGATAGAATCCTAGGAATCTTAACCTTGTCCCAAGGGAATCCTTTAGATTCACACCAACAGATATATTTTTTCCAAATTTTGTGGTAAATCTTTCTAGTCACAGGCTTTCTGGCCTGAACAAGAGTATCGATAACAGAATCTGAGAATCCTCGCTTCGATAAAATCAAGCGTTCAATCTCCAAGCAGTCAGCTGGAGTGAAACCAGATTCGGATGTTCGAACGGACCCTGAACAAGAAGGTCTCGTCTCAAAGGTAGCTTCCAAGGTGGAGCCGATGACATATTCACCAGATCTGCATACCAAGTCCTGCGTGGCCACGCAGGAGCTATCAAGATCACCGACGCCCTCTCCTGCTTGATCCTGGCTATCAGCCTGGGGATGAGAGGAAATGGCGGGAACACATAAGCTAGTTTGAAGGTCCAAGGTGCTACTAGTGCATCCACTAGAGCCGCCTTGGGATCCCTGGATCTGGCCCCGTAGGAAGGAACTTTGAAGTTCTGACGAGAGGCCATCAGATCCATGTCTGGAATGCCCCACAGGTGAGTGACTTGGGCAAAGATTTCCGGATGGAGTTCCCACTCCCCCGGATGCAATGTCTGCCGACTCAGAAAATCCGCTTCCCAATTTTCCACTCCTGGGATGTGGATAGCAGACAGGTGGCAGGAGTGAGACTCCGCCCAAAGAATAATTTTGGTTACTTCTTCCATCGCTAGGGAACTCCTTGTTCCCCCCTGATGGTTGATGTACGCAACAGTCGTCATGTTGTCTGATTGAAACCGTATGAACCTGGTCCTCGCAAGCTGGGGCCAGGCCTGGAGAGCATTGAATATCGCTCTCAGTTCCAGAATATTTATCGGTAGAAGAGATTCTTCCCGAGACCAAAGACCCTGAGCTTTCAGGGATCCCCAGACCGCGCCCCAGCCTATCAGACTGGCGTCGGTCGTGACAATGACCCACTCTGGTCTGTGGAACATCATCCCTTGAGACAGATTGTCCAGGGACAGCCACCAACGGAGTGAGTCTCTGGTTCTCTGATTTACTTGTATCTTCGGAGACAAGTCTGTATAGTCCCCATTCCACTGACTGAGCATGCACAGTTGTAATGGTCTTAGATGAATGCGCGCAAAAGGAACTATGTCCATCGCCGCCACCATCAACCCGATCACTTCCATGCACTGAGCTATGGAAGGAAGAGGAACGGAATGAAGTATCCGACAAGAGTCCAGAAGCTTTGTTTTTCTGGCCTCTGTTAGAAAGATCCTCATTTCTAAGGAGTCTATAATTGTTCCCAAGAAGGGAACCCTTGTTGACGGGGATAGAGAACTCTTTTCCACGTTCACTTTCCAGCCGTGAGATCTGAGAAAGGCCAGGACAATGTCCGTGTGAGCCTTTGCTTGAGGAAGGGACGACGCTTGAATCAGAATGTCGTTCAGGTAAGGTACTACTGCAATGCCCCTTGGTCTTAGCACCGCTAGAAGGGACCCTAGTACCTTTGTGAAAATCCTTGGAGCAGTGGCTAATCCGAAAGGAAGCGCCACGAACTGGTAATGTTTGTCCAGGAATGCAAACCTTAGGAACCGATGATGTTCCTTGTGGATAGGAATATGTAGATACGCATCCTTTAAATCCACCGTGGTCATGAATTGACCTTCCTGGATGGAAGGAAGGATAGTTCGAATGGTTTCCATCTTGAACGATGGGACCTTGAGAAATTTGTTTAAGATCTTGAGATCTAGGATTGGTCTGAACGTTCCCTCTTTTTTGGGAACTATGAACAGATTGGAGTAGAACCCCATCCCTTGTTCTCTTAATGGAACAGGATGAATCACTCCCATTTTTAACAGGTCTTCTACACAATGTAAGAACGCCTGTCTTTTTATATGGTCTGAAGACAACTGCGACCTGTGGAACCTCCCCCTTGGGGGAAGTCCCTTGAATTCCAGAAGATAACCCTGGGAGACTATTTCTAGCGCCCAAGGATCCAGAACATCTCTTGCCCAAGCCTGAGCGAAGAGAGAGAGTCTGCCCCCCACCAGATCCGGTCCCGGATCGGGGGCCAATATTTCATGCTGTCTTGGTAGCAGTGGCAGGTTTCTTGGCCTGCTTTCCCTTGTTCCAGCCTTGCATTGGTCTCCAAGCTGGCTTGGCCTGAGAAGTATTACCCTCTTGCTTAGAGGACGTAGCACCTTGGGCTGGTCCGTTTTTACGAAAGGGACGAAAATTAGGTCTATTTTTTGCCTTGAAAGGCCGATCCTGAGGAAGGACGTGGCCCTTACCCCCAGTGATATCAGAGATAATCTCCTTCAAGTCAGGACCAAACAACGTTTTCCCCTTGAAAGGAATGTTTAGTAGCTTGTTCTTGGAAGACGCATCAGCCGACCAAGATTTCAACCAAAGCGCTCTGCGCGCCACAATAGCAAACCCAGAGTTCTTAGCCGCTAACTTAGCCAATTGCAAAGAGGCGTCTAGAGTGAAAGAATTAGCCAATTTGAGAGCATTGATTCTGTCCATAATCTCCTCATAAGGAGGAGAGTCACTATCGAGCACCTTAAGCAGTTCATCAAACCAGAAATATGCGGCAGTAGTGACAGGGACAATGCATGAAATGGGTTGTAGAAGGTAACCCTGCTGAACAAACATCTTTTTAAGCAAACCTTCTAATTTTTTATCCATAGGATCTTTGAAAGCACAACTATCCTCTATGGGAATAGTGGTGCGTTTGTTTAAAGTAGAAACCGCTCCCTCGACCTTGGGGACTGACTGCCATAAGTCCTTTCTGGGGTCGACCATAGGAAACAATTTTTTAAATATGGGGGGAGGGACGAAAGGAATACCGGGCCTATCCCATTCTTTATTAACAATGTCCGCCACCCGCTTGGGTATAGGAAAAGCTTCTGGGAGCCCCGGCACCTCTAGGAACTTGTCCATTTTACATAGTTTCTCTGGGATGACTAAATTTTCACAATCATCCAGAGTGGATAATACCTCCTTAAGCAAAATGCGGAGATGTTCCAATTTAAATTTAAATGTAATCACATCAGATTCAGCCTGCTGAGAAATGTTCCCTAAATCAGTAATTTCTCCCTCAGACAAAACCTCCCTGGCCCCCTCAGATTGGGTTAGGGGCCCTTCAGAGATATTAATATCAGCGTCGTCATGCTCTTCAGTAACTAAAACAGAGCAGCCACGCTTACGCTGACAAGGGTTCATTTTGGCTAAAATGTTTTTGACAGAATTATCCATTACAGCCGTTAATTGTTGCATAGTAAGGAGTATTGGCGCGCTAGATGTACTAGGGGCCTCCTGAGTGGGCAAGACTCGTGTAGACGAAGGAGGGAATGATGCAGTACCATGCTTACTCCCCTCACTTGAGGAATCATCTTGGGCATCATTGTCATTATCACATAAATCACATTTATTTAAATGATTAGGAATTCTGGCTTCCCCACATTCAGAACACAGTCTATCTGGTAGTTCAGACATGTTAAACAGGCATAAACTTGATCAGAAAGTACAAAAAACGTTTTAAAATAAAACCGTTACTGTCACTTTAAATTTTAAACTGAACACACTTTATTACTGCAATTGCGAAAAAACATGAAGGAATTGTTCAAAATTCACCAAATTTTCACCACAGCGTCTTAAAGCCTTGAAAATATTGCACACCAATTTTGGAAGCTTTAACCCTTAAAATAACGGAACCGGAGCCGTTTTAAGCTTTAAACCCCTTTACAGTCCCTGGTATCTGCTTTGCTGAGACCCAACCAAACCCAAAGGGGAATACGATACCAAATGACGCCTTCAGAAGTCTTTTATAAGTATCAGAGCTCCTCTCACATGCGACTGCATGCCATGCCTCCCTGCCGATATTATTATATCAAAATACCCAGATAAAATGATTCCTCAAGGCTAAATATGTGTTAATAATCAATCGATTTAGCCCAGAAAAAGTCTACAGTTTAAATAAGCCCTTGTGAAGCCCTTATTTACAATCGTAATAAACATGGCTTACCGGATCCCATAGGGAAAATGACAGCTTCCAGCATTACATCGTCTTGTTAGAATGTGTCATACCTCAAGCAGCAAGGGACTGCAAACTGTTCCCCCAACTGAAGTTAATTGCTCTCAACAGTCCTGTGTGGAACAGCCATGGATTTTAGTTACGGTTGCTAAAATCATTTTCCTCATACAAACAGAATTCTTCATCTCTTTTCTGTTTCTGAGTAAATAGTACGTACCAGCACTATTTGAAAATAACAAACTCTTGATTGAATAATGAAAAACTACAGTTAAACACTAAAAAACTCTAAGCCATCTCCGTGGAGATGTTGCCTGTACAACGGCAAAGAGAATGACTGGGGTAGGCGGAGCCTAGGAGGGATCATGTGACCAGCTTTGCTGGGCTCTTTGCCATTTCCTGTTGGGGAGGAGAATATCCCACAAGTAAGGATGACGCCGTGGACCGGACACACCTATGTTGGAGAAACATTCAATATTAATATTGGCAAGAAAAATCCCTCATTCACAAGGATAGAAAAATTCTTTCTTTTTTTTACAACCCTACCATGTAAAATAAATACATTTGCAAGCTTATTTTAAATATATATTTTTAAAATGGAAGTTCTGGGCCAAATTTTGGAGTAAAAAAGAAATGTACATTCAATGGTGGAAAGCAGTTACGGAGATCCAATAGATATAGCACCGCATTCTAGCAGTTTTATAAAATTTGTAATTTCTAAAAGAAATTTCACTAGAATAATATATTGTGTGAATAAAGCTGCCATAAAATAAAGGGAGCAGTTATTTCATTCAGTATCCATAAGGGAGACTTCACTTTCATCAGCAGCAATTATAGTTGGAGGTTTGTCTTCTTGGACAGTTGCTTTCTCTATTTCGGTCTCATCAGGTAGTCCTTCCGATTGCTTTTGAATGCTTAAGGATTCATCTGCTACCTTCTCTGTTTCTTGAGCACTTGTGGTCTCTGGTTCTTTTACGGATTCTAAAAATATAAATGCACAAAAATTAAAAGTGATATGATGTATTTCTAATCTATTATTATAAAACCTAAAAGGGTAACCAAAAATGAGCCATACAAAGCTGCAAACAAGATCATCATCCTTATAATAATGAGGTATAACAGTAATGATTAAAAAACAATATACAGCAAAATTAAAAATCAGTGGAACAAAAAACAATTTATGATTACCTGATACATTAATTGCTTTCATGGTGGGGAGAGTCCATTACTCCTGGGATTCCCAAAACTCTTATCCCTCCCACCTTTTTGGTATGCAAGTCTTAAGTATAGCTAAGCAAAGAGAAGTAGAAAGGTAGGAAAGGACAAAGCAGGGAAAAACAATTTATGTAAGAACTTACCTGAAAATTCATTTATTTTATAGTGGCAAGAGTCCACGAGTTAGTGACATATGGGATATACATTCCTACCAGGAGGGGGCAAAGTTTCCCAAACCTCAAAATGCCTATAAATACACCTCCCACCTCACTCATACCTTAGTTTAACGTATAGCCAAGAAGTGATGTGTATAAAAAGGAGTAAAAAGCATACAAAAAGAGGAACTGGAAAAAAAACTAAATTTATGCTTACCTGATAAATTTCTTTCTTTTGCAATGTACCGAGTCCACGGATTCATCCTTACTTGTGGGATATTATCCTTCCT